>NC_059268.1:13311683-13524183 GCF_017591435.1 Portunus trituberculatus | reverse complement strand
TAAAACCACCACAAAAACAACCACAAACACACACAAACACGCTGCAACACCATCACCCCAAACCCCGAAGCATTTCAATCCCCTAGACACGTACGTATTTACGATTAAACTTCAACAAAGCGAACCAATAAACGTATTAAAAATCAGCGTAAAAGCCGCAACACTCACTCAACGCTTACTCACTCACTCGGTCCCTCGCTCGCTCGGCCACCACGTACCAGGAGTAATCGGGTGGGAAAGCGAACGAACGAACGAAGGATAATAAAATCAGTATCAGCAACCAACGCAAACCACAACATCGCACGCTGGTTTGGTGGCCACTTCGACTTAATTCACTTAGGCTCGGCTGATTGAAAACACCAACTCCCCCTTATTCCCCTCATCCCCAGCCAGCCATAGGGATATAAAAATACGATAGGAAAATGCAAACCCAATTCCCTCTTGGCTGGAATATGTATGTTAAGTACGCGGCTCCTACACACATTACTAACAGAGGTTTACGTTGCGCTGCTGAATGGAGGAAAACAAATGGCTGTCTGAATGAATTAAAAAGGCAAAAAGTTCCTTCCACAGCGAGAGAGAGAGAGAGAGAGAGAGAGAGAGAGAGGACCGGATGCCCAGGACGGTGACTCGAGATGACTGTTAATGGAAGGAATAAAGAAATGCGGGACAGTACATGAGTCAGAGGTCGCTAGCACGGGAGGAGGAGGAGGAGGAGGAGGAGGAGGAGGAGGAGGAGGAGGAGGAGGAGGAGGAGGGGCTAGGAGGAGGGAAAGAGAAAGTGCTCAAAGAAAGCTGAGATGAAGGAAGATGAAGAAGAAGAAGAAGAAGAAGAAGGAGAAGGAGGAGGAGGAGGAACATCAACAGAAAAGTGAAGAAAAAGTGACGAGGAGGAAGAAGAGAAACAAGCTCGGTAGAAGAAAGAACAGTAGCAACAACAATAGGAACATGGAAGGAGGAGGAGGAGGAAAAGGAGGAGGAGGAGGAGGAGGAGGAGGAGGAGGAGGAGGAGGAGGAGGAGGAGGAGGAGGGAAGAGGAGAAGAAGGATGAGGAGGGAGAAGGAGAAGGAGAAGGAGAAGGAAAAAGGAAAAGAAGGAAGAGGAGACGGAGAAGGAGAAAGAGAAGAAGGAAAAGTAAAGGAAGAAAGAGAAGAAGAAGAAGGAGCTGGAGAGAGAAAAAAAAAAGAAAATGAAAGGGAAAGTGCTCCAGAAAAGCTAAGATGAGGAAAACAAGAACAAGAAGACTAAGAACAAGAAAAAGAAGAAGACGAAGAAGAATAAGAAGAACAAGAAGAAGGAAATAGCAACACACAACAACAAAGAACCATTTACCAACCAAGAATATAATGACAATGACGAAGAAAACGCGGAGGAGAAAGAGAAAGAGGAAGAGGAAGAGCAGAATAAGGATAAGATGGAGAAAGCAGAATATAACGAGCAAGAGGAGGAAGATGAGCAGGAGGAGGAGGAGGAGGAGGAAGAGGAGGAGGAGGAGGATGAAGGTAAAGAGGAGGAAGACGAGGAAGGACAAGAGCGATGGATGGGAGAACCAGTAAAGTGGGTGGGAACGAAAAGACGAGAAATAAAGTGTGGCGTGCAAAGGAGAGACGAGGAAAGAACATGAGTCTAAATGAGGAGAGAGGGAGAGGGAGGAGAGAGAGAGAGAGAGAGAGAGGAGGGAGGGAGAGGCAGCCTGACGCAAGATGAGAAGGAGAATGGAGGGAGGGAAAAGGAAAACGAGGATGAGAGGGAGAGTGAGGAAAGAGGGAAAGAGAAAGAAGGGAAGAAAAAAGAATCTAAAAGGCCATGAGGAAGACACGAGAGGAGGAGAGAGAACGTGTATATCGAGAGAAAGAAGAAAGAGAAAGCAAAGTAAGACAAGAAGTAGTGTGCAGAGGGCGGAGAAGAAAGAAAATAGCGAAGGAAGTAAAAGGCGGAGTTTGAAAAGATGAGAGGCAGAAAGAGGAAGAGAAAGAGAGAACGAGAACCAGAACGAGAGAGAGAGAGAGAGAGAGAGAGAGAGAGAGAGAGAGAGAGAGAGAGAGAGAGAGAGAGAGAGAGGCAAGAGGAGGGGAACAAACGAAGCTGAGTGCTCTGTCTTGGAACCTTAGAAGGGTAACTGTAGACAGCCACGGGAGGGTGAAGGGAAGAGGAGAAGGTCGCGAGGAAAAATGTGGTCACAGAAAGGGTAGGAATTACACAGAATTAGACAAAGATACAAGTCACACGGATGCTGCAGGGGACGCTGTATTGTGTCCGTAAGTGTAGAAAGGAAGGGAAATTAAATAACCAGGAATTTTATGCTTCGGTGAATGCTGGTGACGGTAATAATTGAATGGGATAGAGTAGAAGGAATAGATTGTATGGAGGGGGGAGTAAATGGAAACCCCTCCATCGCGGCCATCTTCCTTTAAGGCCCACTCCCCTCTTGTCTTCGTTAGTCGCTCTTCCTTTTCCGCTCCCATCATCAGCTCCCATTTCTCCTTCCATTTTCTTTACTTTGCATTCCCCTCTTTCGTCTTCCATCCTCTCTTTTCCTCTTTTCTTCGTGTCCTCCATTCTTACTCCTATTCCATCAACAACCTGTCTTTTTCATTCTCTCCTTCCTTCACCAGATACAAATGTCCTTCCTTTTCATTCACCAGCTTCCATTTCCCTTCTCTCCCCTTTTTATCCACAATTCCCTTCTTCTCAGTTTACAGTTCCCCTCTTCCCTTTCCTCCCTTCACTGGATGCCGTTCCCTCTTGCTAACAAATACGCTCCTTTCCTCCCCATCATAAACGGCTATTTCCTTTCCCTTTCTTCCCTTTCTTCCCTCCCTCTCTTCTCACAACATGAGGGAATTTCAAGAAACGGGTGTCAGTTAAATGCTAAATTAGATTAGTTAGAGTGGTGTGTTTTTTGTTCACGACTGCTCCGTATTACACAATTCTATTTTTCTAAGGCCACAGAGAAGATAAGTCAAGTATTTATGAGTGCTTTTTGCTGTTGAATATGTAAGTTTCTTTCTTACTATAGCTGGGAATATGAAAACGTTCTAAACACAATATAGAAGATAATAGATTCAGTATACAAAGGCATATTATATACTTTAATTATCTACCATTAATTACTATCTTTTGTTCTTTATTATTTCTATTTTCTTATTATTTTTTAATGAATTTTTTAAGCATTTATTTAGTTTTTGATATATCATGTAAAAAAATAAACATGTTTGACTTAAAGGAACGAAGATAAGACAAGTGTTGATGAGTATTTATGCTGTTGAATACGTAATTTCTTTTTCACTATAGCTGGATATATGAAGACGTCCTGAAGATCCTTAACACAATACACAAAGACATAATATATACTTTGATTATTTACCACTAATAACTATTTTGTTATTTTTCATTATTTCTATTAGTTTAGTTATGTTTTAATAAATTTCTTATGCATTTATTTTTTTTATATATATCATGTAGAAAAAAAAATGTTTGACTTAAAGGAACGAAGAAAATGAGACAAGTGTTAATGAGTATTTATGCTGTTGAATCCGTAAACTTCTTTTTTACTATAGCTGGGTATATGAAAACGTCCTTGAAGATCATAAACACTGTACACAAAGACATACAGAAAGTTGTAAAGATAAAAGGCCTGAGTGTTTAATTAAGAATACAGGTTGCCTACTCCATTCTAAAGGACATCACTGTAGAGCACTTGTTTCTCGCACTTCACTCATCTGACTCTCGCTCTTAACTCCTTCAGTAGTGAGATGCATTTTTACCTTGATTTTTGGGTATGATTAAATGATTTTATCTGCTTTATCTACATTAGGAAGGATCTATGGAGGTCAAACGAATATAGGCCAGAGTCTTTAATATTCCAATCCCAATACATGTTTGTGAAGCTGTATAAAATCGCTATAATAGTAACCAGAATGAATATGAAAACGCTTAAGATGAAACTAAAATACGTAAATCGCTTCATTGGGTACACAGTCTGGTAATTTGTAGATCTTCAGGCAGCTTTTTTTACGTAAGGATCGTTTGTGATGGAAGTCAACACTGCAGGCCTTCCCTTACAGAACGCGTTGCAGAGAGAAATATCAAGTTCGTCGATTCATATTTCGCAAAACCCGATGCTAAAACTATAGTCGCTAAGCTTTGTCTTCCTGGAACAGTGGAGGTGAAGCATCGTGTTACCTTCGCGCTCTCCCTTGAGACAGCAAGCGATATTTATGGCTAAGCAAAGATATTTCACAAGGCACAAGCTTTTTTTGTTACGAATAATTCACAAGGAAAAAAAAGTTAATCTACATAAAAAAAGGTGACAAGTTTTCGTGAAAGTATTCCCTATTGCACCGCTACAGTAGAACGCTGATGACGCATGACGTGGCAGGATAAACCACCCTTCACTTGCCTGAATCTGTAACCTTTGTGTCGCACTAAAACCTTGCAATTACATTATTCAGACCAGCGAAGATACTGGCTCTATAAATCAATACACTTCCGAGAATACACACCACACACAGTCATGCGATATACTAAACTTGATCCATTTCTTCGAGACAATCTTTGGGCTTCAATACCATGCTCAGAAGTCACTCCCCTTTATACCTAATCCTCTTTTCTCTTTCCATTAACTAAGTAGAAACTTTCTTCAAATTCACCCATACCTTAAACTCTACACATGATTGCAGTGTTAAGTGAAGGACGAGATGAGCCAGTGGTCAGTACAAAAGGCATTAAAGACAATACCCCACTTTCCTTTCCCGCTGGCAACTCATTGACCTTATCTACTTCAGATTGTTCATCCTCAGTAAGAAAAGCATTCATGAGATCAAACTAACGTCATGAACCTTTAACCTTTTGAAATAAGTCCTTATGGTAACCAAAAGAGTTTAACCCCTTCAATACCATGATACCATGACGCGTTTCCATATTCATTCTGATTAATATTTGATGGTTTCAAACAGTTTCATAAACTTAAGTGGGAGATTACAATAGTGAAGACTGTGGCCATCAATTTTCTGACCTCCATAGACCCTTCGTAATATCAATAAAATGGTCTAATCGTAAACAAATGTCAAGGAAAAAATGTGTACCAGTATTGAAGAGGTTAAGCATAAAGATTTTACAATCAAATAATAAAAAAAAACTGGATTTCTACAACATATAAAAATACTAAGCAGGCAATCCAACACGGGATGGCTCGTACATCATTCACACTCCTGGCTCAGTGGAATATTACAATACCATAATGTAATCGCCATGTGTCTCTACCATGACCTAAATTATCACGAAAACGATTGCATCTGTTCTCATTCCTATTGCCACAACAATTATTATTATCACACTACGAATATTAACATTATCTCCGCCACCAAGGACTCGAATTATCATCACGGCCCTCGTCCTTAGTTCTCGGTGCGCGGCGCTGTTACTGCCTCCGTTACTGCCATCACCAGCACTGCCCACACTGTCATCATTAATGTTCAGGTTAATATTCAAGTGGCGGCTGTCTCGGTTAATCACGTTATAATATAATACCCTTTCTCTGTGGTACTAAACGTTTTCTTTATAATGTTGTACTGTAGTGTACTGGAGTGACAGATCTCTCTCTCTCTCTCTCTCTCTCTCTCTCTCTCTCTCTCTCTCTCTCTCTCTCTCTCTCTCTCTCTCTCTCACGTATTCATATGTTTCTCTTTTCTTTTCATTAACTACCAAACTCCACCATATATTTTCTTTATTTAGTCATCAGAGAGCTTACAGTTATTATAATGATCAACGCCACTAACTCTATTACTAAGCTATGCCACGTTGGAGGGATTAGCCGTCCAATTAATACAATATTCTGACGTTTTACTGCCTGAATCTGTGTATGTGCGTGCGGGTGTGTGTGTTGAGGTTACATACTGTCTGATATTTGGATAAACGCTGCGCAGTTTGACCTTAATTTGAGTCAGAAATCTACATACCTATTAGAATATTAGCGGGAATATTTCATGAGAGAGAGAGAGAGAGAGAGAGAGAGAGAGAGAGAGAGAGAGAGAGAGAGAGAGAGAGAGAGAGAGAGAGAGAGAGAGAGAGAGATATATATATAGCCACATGTACTTGAGACCTCGGACATGAGTGCTGTTCGAGGAGCTAAACCAACCAGGCGAGGGACACAAAGAGTCGTTGGGGAAATTGAGACACATCCCAGCCCCAGTAAGTCGCTTTTCAGGGACGAAGAAAACGAGGACTGAGAGGAGGAGGAGGAGGAGGAGGAGGAGGAGAGAGAGGAAAAGAACGAAGGCGGGGGTTGCTTTTACAGAGAGAGAGAGAGAGAGAGAGAGAGAGAGAGAGAGAGAAAACAAGACAGGGAGCGAATGGCAGTAGGGGGAGGATCAAGGAAAAACAAGATGAAAAAGGCAAGGGCAGGCAGACGTAGTTCGTAGGTAGGCGAGGGTTGCAGCTTCCCATTCCCTCGTCCCTCGTCCGGTACCTGAGGCTGCGGCTGCTCCCTCTTAACCTTATACGAGGAGACTCAAGGTAGGGACACTCTACTCACTACACAAACCATTTATATTGAGTCTCCTAAACCCTCGCCTCGCCTTTACCTTATCCTCGTGAACTTTATGACGGATATAGAGATGAAGGGAGTTGGTCTGGTCTTGTGTCTCCTTGTATCTCCTACTCGTCTAAAAATCCTAAAGCGGGGAATCAAGTCAAGATATATCACTGCTATTAACGATAATGAAACCCAACTCTTGCAATTAAAACACAGTGTAAGTCAGACCCTTGCAATACACAACTAAGAAAAATATGTAAGTTTTTCCGCACAGGCAGAGAAGCGCTCTTCCACCAACACACAAACACACGCACACACATACACGGAACCTCCCCTCGCTGGCGCCTCACTGTCGCCGAGGGAAGCCACCAGCGCCGCGTCGCCTCGAATCGAAGAGGATTTTCTGGAATCAATACACTTAAAATTTCTTAAACAATGGATCATTAATACTTCGGCGAGTTAAGAATGGAAGTTTTGGGGAGAGAAAAGTAGTGGGAGGAGGAGGAGGTTAGGGGAAGAGAGAAGGAGCAGGAAGCGAAGAGAAGGAAGGAGAAATAAGCACACGAACACTGAAAAATAGGAGGATACATGCAGTGGTGGGAAAGCTGGGGGGAGGCTGAAGATCCTTGAAAGACACAGAAGAACCAGGATACAGGAATGGAGAAGGAAGGAAGAAGAAAAGGGCAGCGGAGGATGACACGGAGAAAAAATATTGTGTTGGAGAGACGACGAGGAAACGGCACCAGAGACGCTACGCTGTTCAAGAGAGGCTCGGAGGAACTTGGTGCCTAATAACAGACGCACGAGTGATCTGACTTGACCATACAGAACATAACATAAAGAATGGACAGCCAGCAACGCATCACGTCAAGCTGTTTATGGTGCAGGATAGTAAAGGCGAAGGTTTCTCCCAACCAAACGTTGCTACATACTTATTCTCTTCAGTACCAGGACGCGTTTTCATATTCATTCTGGTTACTGTTCTGGTGATTTTATGCAGCTTCAGAACCATATGTTGAGATTAGAATAGTAAAGACATTAATATTTTGACCTCCATTGACCCTTTCTAATGCAAATAAAACCGTCTAATCATACCCAAAAATCAAGGTAAAAATTCGTCTCAATATTGAACAGGTTAAACTTGAACTAACTTACACTACGTTAAGTGAAGACAAAATAGTACATAACGCTTTTCTGTATCGAATGAACAAGTGAATAACAGGAAGTACACCACACACACAACTGCAACTTGCTGTCTGAATGTCTACTTCCTCCTTCCTCTCTTCTTCCTTCTTCTTTAAAGCTCCGATAGTTTCCAGGTATCTGTGCTCTTCCTATGTATTCTGTCCTGTACGCCTGCAATGTTTAGTTCGTTTCCTATATACTGGCACGCAACTCCCGTGCTATTGCTATTTTTCACGTTCCGAAGATCAAAATATGTTTCTTTATCTCCGGTGAAGTATTAATGCATCTGACCCTTTGTCCTTTCCCTCCACTGCAAGTTTCTCTCTCTCTCTCTCTCTCTCTCTCTCTCTCTCTCTCTCTCTCTCTCTCTCTCTCTAAAATAAATGAACATTATATTATTTAATTTTGTAAATCTAGTTACACTTCTTAAATGTTCATTAATGCAACTGAAATATGCAGTAAATTTTCGTGTCTTCATTTTAAATTCTCATCGTGCGTTCATTTGAATAAAGAAAGGAAGAGTAACAGAGCAGGAGGTAATTCGAGCACACGCCAGCATAACGCACGAGGCGAGGCGACGCGACGCCACACGCCACAAATCGCAGCTTGTAGAACTACAAAATATAACAGCGGGTTGCTAAAGAACACAGGCGGCCTGTCACGGGGAGCACCAGAACACCGCGCCACACCACTACTCAACCCTCCTTGTTTAATTACTCGACCGCGAATGTGGAATCTAATTATTTTCGCGCAGCCACAAACACCTGCTAAGTCCATTATGAAAAATTATTATATACATTACCTATGACCATTCAGTGAAGATTTAATAAAGTAATGAACATATGATTTCGCAAGAGATTGGGTATCATTTACCAGTGTATTGGATTAAATGGTATTTGTAGTGGTAGTATTGTGGTAGCGATGATGACGGTGGTAGTAGAAATATTAGTAGTAGTAGTGGTAGTCGTGAAATTAGCTCCATTCTCTCTTATTACATCCCAGATTCATTCAGCAAAGAACAATGTGCTTATTCTTACTTTTTACCCCACCTAACTACTTGAGCTGGTTTGGCAATACCGGAAGGCTGCAAGCTGTGGAGAAGAGGGGACAAGTGGTGCTGAGGAAATGGCGTTGCATAATGTTTGGGTGGCCTTGTTTCTGCTTATTCCGGCCCATGATGTAAGCCTTGCTCATTAAGGTGATAACAAAGAGTAGTACATTTATGATTACAATATAGGAAATGAAATTGTAACTTGACACCTTGTGCACTGGTATATGAAGCAACAACGTTATAACAACTATATCAATTGCAACATCGACTCAAATTATTATTACTTTCATTCCTCCCACTCCTCTCACCTTCCCTCTGTCCATTTGATAAACCCTCCTGTCTTCTCCTTATTTTTCCTTTCTTACCTTCTCATACTCTTTTTTTCTTCCCTCAATAACAGCAGGAAGAACATAACCTACCTCAAGCACAAGCATTTCTAATCACCTATACACTTGTAAGCATCAAAAGCACAAGAGAAAACCATACAGGTATATATATATCATTTAACACTTCACTCTTCACACACACTCTGTCACAGCAATCACGATAAATGGCTGTTATTTACTACAGCACCGTAAACCACATAAAACAGGATACATGCAGGCTAAGTGTGATTGTTTACGGGAACCAGAGTGAACTATAGAAAGCTAACAAACCCTCAAGTTAATCCTGTATCATCATGTGCAGGGGAAGCGACGGTAACATCACCAAGCCATTGCCTCTATTACTACCACACTCACCATTCCAAAGAGGCCACGTGCAGGATAAGCTGGGTTATAACGGTGCGTGTGATACTTCATTGATACTCCATTGATGGGGTTAGTACGAGTATAACATGTGAAGTCCGCGAATACATCTGGCTGTCTCCCGGTGCTTTGACTGCAACTGGTACTGAGAATACACTAGTGAAGTCTGATTTCATTCAAGGTAGGATTTGTTTCAATACACCCATCACCTGCCACTTCATTGAAATAAATACCTTTGTGTTACCTCTTCCTCATGAAATTTTCAACACAGATTTGTAAGAAGCGGAAAAAAAAGAAAGTTGAGATAAGCGTCCACACTGAAAGATTGAAAAAAATTAACAAGGTGTTGATAGAACAATAATAGTGATGATAATAACGAGAGTAGTAGTAGTAGTAGTAGTAGTAGTAGTAGTAGTAGTAGTAGTAGTAGTAGTAGTAGTAGTAAAAATAGTAGTAGTAGTAGTAGTAATGATAATAATAATGTAAAAACAGTTGATTAAAAGTAAGATCAGAACAGAATATGCATACAAACAAACACACATACTCCAACAAAACAATGATGTTCTTCAAAAAAAAAAAAAAAACATTTATCAAGCTGCTCATACGTTCAATTAATATATTAAACATCTGTATGCCAACAATATTAATACTGAGAGAGAGAGAGAGAGAGAGAGAGAGAGAGAGAGAGAGAGAGAACGTATACAAAAAACAAAACTCAACTTGATGCTTGCTAGAGTAATTGAGTATGCGGCTGTGACTTCAAAATATTTATATGCAGGAGTTTCATGGCTGTTTATAGTTGTCACATGACTGTATAATTTATTCCAGTGCTTGATTACTCGGAGCACGGAGCATATTTTACCGCAGCGGAGAGAGACTGAGCTGGAGAGAGGCAGTGAGTCCATTTTCTGTTCGGCTTCACTGGCTTTCAAAGGTTTTTCCATCGCCATCATCCTCCATTAGTGTCGTGTTCCTCCGCTGTTTGCGATTACCTGCTTGTTACCTGTTTTTGATTAATTAGATACTCTCCTTTAATCTTTTACCGCAGCTACAGGAAATGTGAGGAAGCGTGTGGTGGTGGTGGTGGTGTGGTGGTGGATGGGGTTGTGTTGGTGGTAGTGACTTGCATTTGTAAATTAGTGTGCGGTGATGATTATGTTCGTTATTGTTTATTTTCACAGGTAAAGGTGAGGTGTGTATGTTACTAATCATAACTATCACGGTGTACAATAGGTGTGATGTTAGTTAAAGTATTCTTGACTTTTGTATAACGTTCTGATGGTGGTGAAGATGGTGTTGGTGTGATGCAAATAAAATAACCTTCCTTTTCAATATAGTGGTGATAGTGGTGAAGATGATAATGCCTTCAATACTGAGACGCATTTTTACCTTGAATTTTGTGTGTAGTAAGAAGTTTTCATTTACATTAGGAAGAGTCTATGGAGGTCAGAATATTAATGGCCAGAGTCTTCACTATCTTAATCACCGCATGAGTTTCTGAAGCTGTATCAAATCGCCAAACAGTAAGCAGAAAAACAATCAAAACGTGTCATGTTACTGAAGAGATTATTGAAATACTGTTCACTTTCACTACTTTAATGAATAAGACGATGCACACGAGACACCTTCTAAAATATACACATGTCCACAGTTAGTCATTTATCTTTCTTTTTTGGCTAATTCTCTCAAACCTGCAAGGGTAGTGAGTTTTGTTTTTTCGTTGTATGTTGCCCTTGGTGAGTTTTCTATTCATATTAAAAAACAGAGAGATGAAGACGAGACTAACAATAATGATAGGGATAATAAAAATATTGAGTTCACGAGTCATTCTTCTTCAGGGTTGCCGTTGTTGGATTTTAAGACACTGGCAGGTCAAATTCCTCTCGCTATTCCCATTTTCCTCTGCGTCTCAGGTACAGAAAAGTTAGTCAATCTCCGTCTCGAGTTGCTTTGATTATCTCTCTTTTTATGTCACTGAGACGCAAGGCCAAATAACTCTCACGTTCTTCCCGTAAACAGTGGCGGCGGAAGTGAAGGAGGCTGGGATGGTCGAGGAATGTGTCTACGTCAATCTAGTCAGTTATTCATTCAATCATCAATCATCCTTTCCCCGTTACCATCCAGTCTCCAGTAACAACAAGCCGGATCTGTGTTGCTGCGAGTTTACTATACCCAAGGCACTCCCAGGTTCAAATTAAAACAGCGTCCCAGCCACAAAAAAAAAAACACAAGAAAATGTTGCTATGTCGCTCAGTCAAAGTGAACTCTTCCTGCGTCAGCTCAAGTTTGGGGTAACAGTAAAAGTAATAGAAGTAGTCGTAGTCGTAGTAGTCGTAGTAGTAGTAGTAGTAGTAGTAGTAGTAGTAGTAGTAGTAGTAGTAGTAGTAGTAGTAGTAGTAGCAGTTGTTGTAGTCGTAGTAGTAGTAGTAGTAGTAGTAGTAGTAGTAGTAGTAGTAGTAGTAGTAGTAGTAGTAGTAGTAGTAGTAGTAGTAGTAGTAGTAGTAGTAGTAGTAGTAGTAGTAGTAGTACAAATCCATGTTAGGCAAAAAGTAACTCCCACCAACTTTTCCATATAACTGTCATCTTTATCTCCATCTTTATCTCAGCAAAGGAAACACAGGTAACTCGCATCTATTGTTCGTGTACTCATGTATAATATAAGAGTAATAAATCACCACAGGCAGTCCCTCCACACATCAATCTCTCGGAGTGTCAGGGAACATTCATCTCCAAGCTACCAGGACCCAGTGGTGATTCAGATCGACGAGGCCTCCAGGAAAGCAAGGCCAAAGCGATGTGTTCCTGCGTCATGCATCACGTGGTCAAAAGTAAATAGACTCCCTTGAATATTGATGAAAATGCACACAGCAGGAAGCTTTAACGTTCAGTGCCTCATTATTCATCTGTGCCCGTAAAATATTAAAATACATTCAATAGTAATTTAAAAGAAAAGTCTACAGATCATAAATAGAAAACTAAACGCAAGGTCATCTTCACACTGGAAATAACATGATTTTTTTTTCAATTTTACATACCTTTCCTTCGTCATCTCTATAAATTACATACTTTTCTTGAATTTTTATTTAAAATAATTTTCATTTCAAGACGTCCATTTTTTTAAGCCGCGTTCGTTCGCAGGTAGAAAACAAGTCAAGTTAAACGCAAGAAACAGTTTCTTTCACATATATTCCAAAGAACGTAACCTTGACACTTGAGTACGAAGCAAAACAAGCGCTTCTTTCAGTCAGGAAATGAGCAACAGAGAACATGAGATGGCATTTCCTTGGCGATCTCCTCATGGTACAGTCTTGGTCCAAAATCGAGCAATTCTACGTATTCAACTCTGCTTTGCTTTCTGTTATCCCTCAATCAGAAATTCCCTGATCTCCTTAGAATATTTCAGTTGAAAAATAATTATAAGGAGATTGTCAGCAAATAAGTAGACTTGAGATTGAAGGAAAAGCAAACACTAATGGAAGCAAAAATACAACTCTAATATACTTCTGATCGAAACAATGCCAACAATCATTAACATCATCTCAGCTAATCACTGTTCTGTGTTAATTACGCTAATGACAGAATTAACAACAGCAAAAAGTTTAATACAAGGAAGCACGCAATATTAGAACTAACAAAATATTTCCTTTCCAATGCTGTGGTCGAAGTTTAAAAGAACCTTTACACTTTTATGATCCGGTTTGTGATCATTGTAACGCGGACATATCGATCAGAAATACCACCAAGGAAGCAAGTCACCGATAAACACACACACACACACACACACACACACACACACACACACACACACACACACACACACACACACACACACACACACTTCTATTATTCCCATCACCCTATTACTTGAACTGTTCTAAGAAGGAGTTTCACGATACTTATCCTCTCTTATTTTAATTAACGCCTTTGACTCTACGGAGACCAGTATTTCATTGGGAGTCATTTTAGATCTGTATTTTGGGCGGCATGTAAGAAGACAAGAAAAAAGAAAGGAAACCGTGAACAGTCAGGGCATTACATCTCAACCAGTAAGCATGCCCACGCTATTATGTTATTACCAGAAGCCTCAGTAAACTTCACTGTAGGACATCACACGGCCCGCCCTAGGTTCAACACAAGCATCTCTTCATCCAACAAGACAACTCGAGATGGCCACAACACAAACCCAAGAAACCAAACATCAAACAAAGGCTCATATTTTGAAAAGCTGCAAGTTACAATTAAGACTACTTTCAAAGACCACAAGGATAATTACCAGGGTACAAAATCCTCTATTAACCATGACAAGAATCACGAAAACAACTTGGAAATTATATCTACCATTAAAGCACATCAAAAGTTACGGCGATAGGACGCGGCTAGACATTAGAGAACGCAGAGCAAACATGAACTACTAGGAACCAACCCATTACATCTCCCGGGGACAAGAGGAGCCACTTAAATCATGACAACTAAACAAGTGGAGGGAAAACATTCGTATCCATATTGTGTCACGGTACTTAGGAGACGAAACACTAGGTCCATTCATCCCAGTAGACAGACATGACCTTCTAAAGTCCATCCCTTCCACTTATCTGCATCTATTCTAACTCAACTCTTTTTTCTTTACACTCCTTCACCCAGTCTGTGGAATATTTACTGGTAAAATATTTATAACTTCTTGAAACGATGAATATGGAAACATGAATAGGATAAGACTTTTGAATTTTCTCTGTCTCTCTGTTGAATTCTCTCTCTCTCTCTCTCTCTCTCTCTCTCTCTCTCTCTCTCTCTCTCTCTCTCTTTCAGTTTGTTTTATTCATTCACCAACCCCCTCCAATATAAGTGAGTGTGTGTGTGTGAGTGTGTGTGTGTGTGTGTGTGTGTGTGTGTGTGTGTGTGTGTGTGTGTGTGTGTGTGTGTGTGTGTGTGTGTGTGTGTGTGTGTGTGTGTGTGTGTGTTAGTATTTACACATTTGCATTTTTACAGTATTGAGTCAAGCTCGTTATGTCCCTTTTTTAAAACCAAATTATCATACTTCGTTTTAAATTTATGTGCGTTGTTTGGAAGCATTACGTCCCCTGGCAATGCATTCCACTGATGTATTGCTCTATTTAGGAAACTGTATTTCTGCATATCCTTATCTGCTATTCTCTTGGGAAGTTCCGTGCTGTTTCCTGGTGTGTGTGTGTGTGTGTGTGTGTGTGTGTGTGTGTGTGTGTGTGTGTGTGTGTGTGTGTGTGTGTGTGTGTGAGAGAGAGAGAGAGAGAGAGAGAGAGAGAGAGAGAGAGAGAGAGAGAGAGAGAGAGAGAGAGAGAGAGAGAGAGAGAGAGAGAGAGAGAGAGAGAGAGAGAGAGAGAGAGAGAGAGAGAGAGAGAGAGAGAGAGAGAGAGAGAGAGAGAGAGAGAGAGAGAGAGAGAGAGAGAGAGAGAGAGAGAGAGAGAGAGAGAGAGAGAGAGAGAGAGAGAGAGAGAGAGAGAGAGAGAGAGAGAGAGAGAGAGAGAGAGAGAGAGAGAGAGAGAGAGAGAGAGAGAGAGAGAGAGAGAGAGAGAGAGAGAGAGAGAGAGAGAGAGAGAGAGAGAGAGAGAGAGAGAGAGGGTCACCACACCAATAACACCTCACTTCAAAACCCAAGCACACTTTTCAGTATTCCATAAACATCACGAGTTCCTTCCTTCCCAACACAGGCAAACTTTTCTCACCACCACCACCACCACCACCACCACGAGTCCCGTCAGCACTCGCACATCCTCCTCACGCCCTTTTAACCTACTTACTCCTCACGCTCCACTCAAAACTCAAAACCTCAAAGACTATTCATTCACCTTAAAATGTGCGCACTCAACCACCTCCCTCACCTCTCCACGTGAATTTACTCTACCCCATTCAATTCCACATGACCTGTTCCTTCTCACCCTTCTCTCCCTTCCCGTCATGCGATACTGCCTCAAGGATTTCAGTGCGCAGTGTGAACAGTTTTAATTCAAAGAGAGAGAGAGAGAGAGAGAGAGAGAGAGAGAGAGAGAGCTATTAGCACCCATGGACAACTGTTTTTCTCTCTCTCTCTCTCTCTCTCTCTCTCTCTCTCTCTCTCTCTCTCTCTCTCTCTCCCAGGTGTAGCCATTCCCCTCACAAATGTACAATGTGAGGGACAAACGACTTCCCATCTCCTGCCCCCTTCTTCTTACACCATTTTTCTCAGATTGATATTTTTCCCCTCTTCCAATACCGCCCCCTTCTCTCTCTCTCTCTCTCACACACACACACACACACACACACACGTAAAGAAAGAAGGAGCAAGAGGAGGTACATTCGCTGCAGTCCTTTCTCTATCTAACCTGATGGAGACTGACAACATAGCGGAGTCTTCCATTCCTGGTGCATTTCTTCCCTTCACTCAGGACCAAGTGGTATTCAGTCACTTTATCACGTCAATGAAAATCAGAGAGAGAGAGAGAGAGAGAGAGAGAGAGAGAGAGAGAGAGAGAGAGAGAGAGAGAGAGAGAGAGAGAGAGAGAGTTCAGCTGCGTACGAACTAAAGTGAGGGAGCATCTGCCAATATTTCCTGCAGCTGTAACTTACGATGAAAAAGGAAAATTATAATATGTGGGTGGAAAAAGCTGAAAAATTAAACGTATATATAATCATCATCTATCTACGTCTTAAGCCACACTGCTTCCACACTACCTTAAACATGCAAAAAACTTAACAAAACACGCAAAAAAGATAAACTGATAAACAAATGCACACTAAGCCTCAAGAAGCAACTCCACGTTCTGCTGCCGCTGCTGGAGGAGAAATACACAAAACTAGAAGGGAATTGGCAGAAATAGAACGGAAGAGAGAAGATAATAAGCCACACCTGCACCTCATCTATACCCCGCCACATGTGTTACCTCCACCAGCCAGGCATGAAGCGCGCAAACCTCCACCCCAACACGTAACTCGAGGCAACCAGCGTCCTCTACCGGCAGTGTGGAGCAGTTATGAAGGAGAAAGGGCACAGAGAGAAGAGTTCATGTATAGATTTTCTCCTTGCACTGCTTCCTCTAAAGCGGCAAAGAGGCTGTGCATTTGATCCACGATATAAACGAAGGCCTCGCCCCAAATAGAGCTTTTGAGGGAGAGGACAGATAGAAGACTTCATATATAGATTATCCCCTTCCCGTCGCGTCCAATCAGGCCAGGTATAGATTCTCCCTCTTATGTCTGCATGAACTTTTCCCTTAACTTTCCTCCGGCGCGCTGGGTCTTCTGAGCTGGAGATAAATGCATAAGTTTTCTTCCCTTTCCCAGCCACCACGACCCACTTCTATCGGGACGCGCTGGGTGAGGAATACAAGCACACGCAAAAAGGTTGGTGAGCAGCGCAGGTACAGAGGAAGACTGGGAGCAGAGAACATAGGGTACGGGAGGGAAATAGAGCAGGAGATAGTGTACAGAACAAAGGAAAAGCAATGGGAAAAAGGGTGAGAATTGGAGACATAGGTAACTCAGCGTAGGTGAAAGAGGTGCAGGGGACAGCGGGAAGGGAAAGATGTGGGAAAAGCAGGCTAAAGAAAAAGCAATCGACAACAGAGATACAATATCCAAAAGAAGAACAAAAAAAAAAAAAAGAAGGATAGAAGTGAGATGCGATAAAGTTGAAAACGAGTAGAGAAACAGAATGGATACCGAGTGAGGCGGATACAAGAAGAAGGAAAGAAAGACAGGACGAATAAAGGGAAGAGAAGAAGAGATAGCAGGGGAAGGAGGAGGGAAGACAAGAAAAGAGGACAGGCCGAGGATTACGCCATAAAAATGATCTGAAGGTTTAGCAGGGAAGGAAGCAGAAACAGGGGAAGGAGTGAGGCTGGGATGAAAAGGGAGGAACATGTTGAAGCTCTAGTGGTAAAACGGAAGGGAAGGGTGAGGGATTGGCCGGGGATTGGCTGTGAGGGAGGGATCGTTGAGTGATAGGCGCAGTACAGGCACGATGGGCGAGAGGGGGAGAACCTTTCCAATAAATGTACAAAATGTACAATCCATGTTTTTTTTTTCAACTCTCTCTCTCTCTCTCTCTCTCTCTCTCTCTCTCTCTCTCTCTCTCTCTCTCTCTCTCTCTCTCTCTCTCTCTCTCATGGAGTCTTGATATAGAGTTACGATGCAGTTTATAGATGATGATGATGATGATGATGATGATAATGATGATGATGATGGTGATTGTGATGGTAATGGTGATTGTGATGGTGATTGTGATGGTGATGGTGATGGTGATGGTGGGTGATGGTGATGGTGATGGTGATGGTGGTGATGGTGATAATGTGGTGTACGTTTATTTGTGTTTGTTAATGATCATTGTTGTTGTTGTCAATGTTATCATTATTATAATTACTATCATTATTACTATCTTAAATTATCAAAGTATCATCAACAGTAGTAGTAGTAGTAGTAGTAGTAGTAGTAGTAGTAGTAGTAGTAGTAGTAGTAGTAGTAGTAGTAACAAAAATACTAACGTCAGCAATTCCTACTATTTTAGCAACATGATAATAAAAACAATAGTAATTTCACCAAAGATCGTATACTATTTTCACAGATATATCATTTTCCTCCAACCTAACCGTCAACTTTATTTTTATGTCCTATAGCGCCTGCAGGTAACTTGAAGAGTATAGGAAGCGATGTTAAGCTTCCACCCATTAGTGGCGCAGGCAATTTACTTATAGTGGTACCCAAGCGCATCTTTGGTGTAGCCACCTAGAAACTGGGCATCGTGGTGACATGTAGGTAACTTTAAACAACTCGACAAATGGCAAAGAATCATGGCGGTACGTGGTGGGCTTCGAACCTATGCGTGAACGTCTGCCCGATCCCACGCTCACCATTCATCTACTATGCCACCGCCTCCCATAACTTAATAGCTAACATCGAATAAAAGTGAGCTCCTTCCTCTACCAAGCCAACAGACTGCAGGACGAAATCAGAGTCGAGTGTCAGGTCAGGTAGACAGAAGGAGGGTACGCTTCGTGTCCACCTGTTGAGCGTGGCGAGGCGAAGCGAGGCGAGGCGAGGCGAGGCGAGGCGAAGTCAGCCAGCGGTCACACAAAACAAATTGAGGAGAAAAAGAAAAGCTAATTACCAGTGGAGGAGGAAGCTCGACCAGCCAACCACGCCAAGGCCGCAGGGAAGTCTTTTGTCATTCGAAGGCTCACTGCACTCTGCTAGATTTGCTTTACCGATAGTCCCTCTCCTGGTCTGTCTTTCCCTTTGGTGTGTGTCTGCGTCGGCTTAAAGTCACTTGGATGATACTCAGGAATAGATGGATTGATGGGACTCAGTGGGTGGATGGATGGGTGAGTTTGCAGATTGGAATGGCTGACCGATCGAGTGGATGGATGGATGAGATTGAATAAATAGGTGGATGGTTTATTGAACATAGTGTGTGTGGATCTAAATGCTGCCCTCATGAAGCCTATAAATTCCGAGATTTGAGTCTAGATATATTTTAGGGCACATATGGTTTTTGTAAATTTAGCGTTCTCAGGCCTATTTACACTCAGGCCTATCTGTCTTGGGGATCCGATGTAACGCTTTTAGGACATAGGCATCATTCGTATCAATAGCAGGTGACTAAAATGTGAGTCTCCTTCCCTCTGTCCTGCACGTCCTCTCTCTCTCTCTCTCTCTCTCTCTCTCTCTCTCTCTCTCTCTCTCTCTCTCTCTCTCTCTCTCTCTCTCTCTCTGACAAAGGCCTCCCCCAGCCTTCTCCGTGAGACAACAATGTGCCAATATTTGTCAAATTCTGCCTACAAAGTTTTCGATTCCATCTCTCAGTCCACTCCCCTATTGTCTCGCGTGGATCCAATCATGCAACCTTTTGTGCCATTTTGTATCTGCTCTTCCAGTCACATATCCCGTCTGTATCCATTTTCTTCAGATTTTCCTTCTCAAGTATCCGCAGTTTATTCATCTATATTTTCGTTCTTAAATGTTATAGCGTCAAAATCAAAGCCAAGTGTATTTAATGTTTTCTTAAATTAAATTATGTTCTTCATAGGGTCAACTTTCTCTCTCGATTATTCTTTTTTTTTCATTGCAAAGGAAACTTCCGCAAGGAAACAAACAAGAAATACCCATTCATTAGCTACTCTCAAGAAAGAAAATGAAAAAACAAACATAAAAAAATTACTTCAAAAAATTACTTAATGCTCCTTTCTTCAAGACAATACAAGTCACAGAAGGCTGAAAGGCACTCACGGGCAGGGGTTCAAGTGTTTACCAGTGTAAGGGACGAATAGATGAAGATACTGCTAGTTTACCGAGACCAAGGTTTGGATCCGTAAAGGTAGCTTTCACTCAAAGGCTGTGCTTCACTTCCTTTAATTATTGAACTAAGAATTCTGTCTGACAATGTTTACACTTTTTACCGCCAGAAGGTTGTTGCACTTGCGATGATCACTTCCTTCTCAGGAAATGAAGCACAGAGTAGAAGTGGTGTCAGTTAATGTATCGAAACATTTGATATGTACATTTTTGTCTGTCTGCTCTCTCATAACACGAACCTCATATCCATCTAGCAACTGGGGAAGAGCTAGATAGTGTCTTTGTCACAAGTTTTGGGAGATAGTTATATCTGTCACCATAATCTTTTGCCAACATAACTTTTGGAAAATTAAGTTTGATTTATTTTAAGGGTGCCCATATCAAGTATTCTAATCTATCAATTAATGGCGCTCAGCGTGTGGCGGGAGGCGGCGCCTAACACAGCTGCCATTACCAAAATCGTAAAACAAAGTCTCTAGTGACAACGGCATTATTACAATTAATTCCTATAAAAATAAGGAACAATTATTATTTGCAGTATTGTACATTCACAATAATATTGTAATGCATCATGACGTGCATTTTACATCTTACATCATCGCATAAAAATACAATGACAAGCCTTTCTGGATCCGCTTAAACAGACTTTGAATAATGTGGAAAATGCCCAAATTATAATTTTTCATATATCAGGTACTGAGTGGGATGAGAGAGGGGTGGCCCACTCTGCCTGTGACGGATGTGTATGAAAACAGTTTATATTTGATTGCATGTTGTGTGTACTGGCACTGTCACTCACTGGCGTGTGTACGGTGCCACTATAAAACATTTACTCATGTGTGCTAAAAAATATATAAAATACCGTTTTCTATGCAGATACATTTTTGGGATTTATAAAGTGTATACACGATAATGTTTATTATAATGTTGCTGATTAATTACCTCGCTTATCCATATTTGGAAAAGTGAGTCCCGGTGGAGGAATGAAATATTTGATGGGAAATAATAATCTTGCTGGAACGTTGCATTTGATTTTATCTCTCCGTGCAATATCCATTCATCTCTATTAACCGTTTTTTGTCACGTAATAATTCAGGGAAAAATAGCAGCGATACATCAGCCGAGGAGAACGAGCGATAACTAGCCTGTTTCAACTCTCTCCATTGCGCTGGAGGGGAGGAGGGGAGCGTGTGCGCGACGCCCACGCTCATTTGAATGCGTTCAAAACCCTAATTTGATCCATGCCGCTGACAACAGAGGGCCGCGCCATCGCCGGAGTCATATTATCCAAAACGTCAAAGTGGACCAAATGCAAATGCTTTCCAAACCCCCGGCACGAAATGTACTGGAAGTGGCGTGTGTGATTTTAAACGTTTGCATCATCTGCATTGTAGATTTGACGGAAGCGTTCAATAAACCCAGTGATACCACGAGCCACCCCGACCACAGCCATCACCCCTTTGCCTCACCACCTCCACCACGCCGCCATCACACCGCCATCCTGTTGTTTCACACGACCATCATCACACCCAGTCACGACCCGCATCACTTTGCTGCTGGCCATCTCTCGACTTTACTACCACTACTGACACGGCGTAACACTGCTGCATCCCAACCATCCCGCCACCGCGACCCCAACACTATATGACCACCGGCGGCAGCGTCCCCTCACTCCGCCGTCAGACACAAGAACACGCCAGACACACTACACTGTTGATATCACGACACCTGATTACCATTAAGAATATACACGTACGTTTGCATATGATTTTACTTTTAACGCGTAATATGAAGACACTTATCCTCTGTCTTTGTCTTCGAATGGGCCCGGCACCTCAGTGGGCTATTTTTATTGTAGTTTTTGTTGCCCTTGCCAGCTTCCTTTCTACGTGAAAAAAGTCTTACCCGCAAAAAAAAAAAGGTCAAAGAGGCGAATCACACGTTTGCATATGACCTTCACCTTGAAATGCATAAAATATCAAGTGCTTTGCTTAAACCTTCATTCATTGACCCACACACAGCTGTCCATGATCTCTTCTGTAAATCCTAAACTCCTACTCTATCCCCCAGACTCCGCTACCTCATCCAGTCCTAGCCATCCAATATGTCTCCTTCACTCACACCTTTAATGCCATCATCTGCACCCTCCTCCTCCTCCTCCTCCTCCTCCTCCTCCTCCTCCTCCTCCTCCTCCTCCTCCTCCTCCTCCTCCTCCTCGTCCTCGTCCTCCTCTTCCTGTCTCTCTCGCTCTCGTAAACAGTCATTCATGGGGACAACAACGGGTCTGCCTTTTTCCACCTCCCTCACCTCTCTCCCATCCCTCTCTGTCCCTCACACTAACCCCCCCCACCCCCATCCCGTCACACAGGCACTCAACAACTCCCGCCACAACTCGTCACCTCATTCTGTCTTTACTGCTTCTTTTTTTTTTTTTCCAAGAGTGCTTTTGAACAATAGATATTTCATATGATTACTACTACTACAACTACTACTACTACTACTACTACTACTACTACTACTACTACTACTACTACTGATAATAATAATAATAATAATAATAATAATAATAATAATAATAATAATAATAATAATAATAATGATAATTGGAGAGAGAAAATATTTATCTACACGTAAGATTATTTAGGCATTTAAGTCTTTTAATGATATCTAATGAGAGACACTGACAAGAATTCTGCACCATCAATGGGAGAAACACTCATATGAACGGGATTATTCACCAATGTGGACTTTGAGGGACAACCTAAATAAAAGCACTAAGCATTTAAGTACTCGAGACAGTGTTGTCAAGATTCTAGTGGTAGTAAAACAAAATTCATCACCAATAGAAGAAAGTTATACAAACACCACACTCAAACTATGTGTCCTTCAAAAGATAATATTTAGAGATCCCAAATTAAGAAAACAAGACAAAGAACAAGTGTAACCCTCTCTGGTGACGCCGCTGGGTGGTGGAACTGGTCTGGGAAAGTTTGCTCCGATCCCAATCCATCGTGACGAAGCGGCGGGACATTGATGTAACCTTCCATAGGTCAGGATTTGCAGGGAACGTCACCTTAATGCCACAGAATTGCCACCATTACTCGCAGCCATCTTTCTCCTCCCGGTCACGACCAGACATTGAGGGCGCGTCGCTCTTCTCCGGGATATTCCTTTTTTTCCTCTCTTTTTCGTTTTTTTCTTACACACTTTTCCTTTCTCTTCTTTGTGTGTGCGTCGGGGGATACTGGTCTGCTTTGATGAAAATCCCTTCCCTCTCCTCTACCTGTGTGAACGAAGTGGTCGGCTACGAAGGGAATAACTATTTTTTTATATATATATACAAGTGCACGCATTTATATATCATTTCAGGTGTGTCTGTTAAGTAGTGCTGTGATTGAGCTGAATCTG
Source organism: Portunus trituberculatus (assembly GCF_017591435.1). Lineage (NCBI taxonomy): Eukaryota > Metazoa > Arthropoda > Malacostraca > Decapoda > Portunidae > Portunus > Portunus trituberculatus. Next base: position 13,500,959 of record NC_059268.1, on the reverse strand, counting down.
CACCGTAACTTCAGCACCACACAAGGACTATACTTCAAGAGCTACCTTGTTTGGTCAACTGGCCGTTCCCAGTCTCCTTATGTTCCTGTCTTTAAATAGGTAAGCCAAGCGTGTTCTACTAAGAGAATTTAAACGTAGAGAAAGCAAAAAAATAAACAGATAAATCAACGAGCTTTACTATACTTCAGGAGCTGCCTTGTGTGCTCAACTGGCCGTTAGCTGTATCCTTGTTTTCTTACGTCTTTGAATAGGTAAGCCAAGAGTGTTCTACCAAGAAAACTTAAACCTAACCTAACCTAAGTAAAGAAAGCAAAAAGATAAACAGATAAATCAACTTGAGCTTTAGCAAGTCTATACAATCTTCACCACATGTATTATGAAGGACCTTTATTTTTCACGAGGGGGAAATCTTGTGGGAGTGCAATATTCGTAGGGAAAATCTACCTGGGGAAACGTGCGACATGCTGCTCGTAGTGCTGGCCACGACACGTCACTCCGCACATAACGCAAGGAGAGATATCGCTTCATAAACAAGACCCTCGCGCAAAGAACGGCGTGGCGGTGGTGGGGAGCGGACGCCCTGGTGATAGACGCCACACGACACACACCATGGTTATGAAATTACGAGCCGAGCCTTCGTCCCCTTAACGTCAGTCACGAGCGAAGGGCATTCAATCACCGCCACCACCGCCGCCGCCACCGCTGCTAGTCTCGCGTGGTGTAAGCACAGGCAGGGGCACACAGGCACACAGGTGAATCGCATAAGGGATTTCTTGCCTGCAACACCAAATACAACACGAAATAAAGAAAAAACAAATGAATTCTATCAGGTGTACCCAAACGATATTATCTAGTGTGTACAACGGAAAAAAAAGGGGAATGGTATGTTGAAAATAAGGCATATGAAGGAGAATTAGTTAGTTTTAAAGGAGAAATGAATAAAATAAAGGGTATTTTTCTATCACTGATAACTTCTGGCTATGGAAATGGTATCGCAGCAAATTAAAACAGAGATAAGAAAGAAAAAATGTGTTTGTTGCTGTGTCGTCTCCACTGTATGAATAAACGACGTGTGCAATTTTAATTCACTATATTTTTTCACTTGTTAAGAAGAAATGAGCAAAATAATGAGTATTTTTCTATCACTTTATGGCTGAGAAAATAGGAGCGCGGCAAATTAAAACAGAGATAAGAAAGAAAAATGTGTTTCTCGTTGTGTCGTTTCACCTGTATGAATAAATGACGTGTGCATTAAATTTACTATACTTCTTCACTTGTTCCAGCAAAACTTTGGAAAAACGTTAGACTTATTTACAGTTTATAAATGAGTAATGATTCCTTCGCTGCACTTCTAACACGGAAAACAAATAAAAATATTGAAAGAGAAACGAAGCTCAATAACACATGATAGAAGAAACGAAGGCTAATATGAAAAAGGAAAATAAAGTAAAGACAGAATTGAGCATTCGTTGTTGTGTGACATTCCCTTTATATATAAGCACCAGAAAAAATCCCATACCAAAATAGAAAAAAACTCTGAGAACTCAAACCTACAAAAATAAATAAATAAATAAATAATACGTGTACAGATTTAAGATAAAAAAAAAAAACTGAAACAAAATAGTTCTACCGCACCTTTAACTCGTTCAGAATTGGGACACATTTTTACCATGAGTTTTGGATGTGATTAGACGATTCTCTTGACATTAGGAAGGGGTCTATGGAGGTCAGAAGATTAATGGCTAGAGTCTTCACTGCTCTAATTCCCGACATAAGTTCCTGAAGTTGTATAAAATCACCAAATAGTAAGCAGAATGAATATGGAAATGCGTCATGGTACTGAAGGGGTTAAAGAACATGAGTCAGCCAGGCACCCTTCATTGATTACACGCCTCAATACACACAGCAAGAAAACAAATACGTAAGGTGAGACTCGGTTATTCAAAGGGGTAATAAACATACGTACAATGAATACCATCACCACCTTCACTCGATCACAATATTAAGAATCTCACTCTGAAACACATCGCTACAGAACCACTACATTTTTCAAAGCCACAAAGAAATAATTAACTACATTCTTTACAAAACTAATTAATTTGCCTCTAAAACCGTCAAAAAAAAAACATCAACCTTAAATAAACAGGGTAACTTCAACTAAACCCTTTGAAAAACAGCGGAGATACAAACAAGAGATACAGAATATCCTTTAGTTACCTTGAAGCAGTCAGTATCAGCCAACAAACAGAGCCATCACCAGCACCTAGCCGCCTGGAGTAACGCATCGCCCCCCATCATCACCCCGCTGCGGCACAATGGCCCGGCTATCACCACTCCAATTACACCCTTCGTTAATATTCACCCGCCAAAACTTGGGTTCCCTGTTCTATGCATGCGTTCATCTGTCTATCTGGTAAGCATGTGTATATCTATTGTACATGAGAGAGAGAGAGAGAGAGAGAGAGAGAGAGAGAGAGAGAGAGAGAGAGAGAGAGAGAGAGAGAGAGAGAGAGAGAGAGAGAGAGAGAGAGAGAGAGAGAGAGAGAGAGAGAGAGAGAGAGAGAGAGAGAGAGAGAGAGAGAGAGAGAGAGAGAGAGAGAGAGAGAGAGAGCAGCATTTTACCGAACACAAAAATCCTTTGATCACCGAAGCTCACCAGGTAATGTTTTAGGCGTGAGGCAGCGCGCGCACACACACACACACACACACACACACACACACACACACACACACACACACACACACACACACACACACACACACACTACCACCTCCATCCATCTGCTTCAATTAATTTCCTTCATTTTTCTTCCTGTTAACTTTACATGCTTCACATTTTACTGTTCGTTTCTTACCCACCATTTTTTGTTACTTTTATTTAATGATCAACTTTTTCGGCAACTTTCTGAGATACATGTTTTGTTGGAGATACATTTTTCTATTTGGATTTTTAATAACAATATTCCATTTTTAACGAGGATGAGGAAGAGTTGCATTACTTCTATCATTTTTATTCTTACTAGTTACTTCCTGCGCCGTAAGTAAGTAGGATTCTCATTCCCTTTACATGAACATCTCCATTCTCAAGTAGTCGAGCGTTCTTTTAAAATATCACGAATCAGAAGGAAGCAGAAGGCGGCAGTTTTTACATCATGTCCTTAAGGTACTTCCTGGGCCTCATGTATTAACAGCATTCTCTTTCCTTTACATTTACATTCCTTTCCTCTCAAGTATGTCTCCAGTGTTTCCTTCTAGAAATTAAGAATTCTCTGTGTTGTCAAAGAGTAGCCATGTGGTCTGAGCAAACCTCTCCCTCTCTCTGGGTTCTTAACTTCTTTTAAGCCTTTGAAAATACTTTGGTCCCTCTTGTTAGGCTCTCAGGCCTCTCAAACCTGTCTAGGCCCTCCAGAAAACCTTTCCCCTAGCGCAGGACTCAACGGTTCCTTCTCCCAGGATGATTCTTTACCCTAAACCTCTCCTTTTGCTCTTCCCTTCCAGCACCAGCCACTTCTCCCCTTTAAAGTTTCTTATTCATGTTCAGCTCCTTGATTTCACTTTCCTCCTTTCTGTCCAACAACTGGCAGCTCATTCGCCACGTCCACTCTCTGCTTTTCCCCTTCCTTCCACGAAAATTATAAATCCTTTCTCAGGTTCCAGCTCTCCTCCCGTCTAATTCCAAAGCTGCTCTCCGTCACAGTCTCATATCTCCTTCCCATGACTCACTCACCCTTCACCTGTCCTTCCCCTCAACATCATAACTTCTCGCATATATTCCGTAGTTTAATATGTCCTTGTAATCACGATGTATGGAGCAAATTTCATCCGTGACACTTACATATATGCGTGGCTCTCCGGTAAAAATTATTATGAAATGGAGCAATTTGTCATGGTCATAAGTTTGTGTGTGTGTGTGTGTGTGTGTGTGTGTGTGTGTGTGTGTGTGTGTGTGTGTGTGTGTGTGTGTGTGTGTGTGTGTGTGTGTGTGTGTGTGTGTGTGTGTGTACCTATGTGGGTATGTGGGTGGGTGGAGGGATTAAAATGTTAGTTATTCTCATTTCTTTTATTCTGCTGTGGTCAACGAACTCATAACGGCCGACGATGAAAGTAACAGGATACGATTGTTCTGCAGTGGAGTCATGAGGTACGATACTGATGATGATGACGACGATTTGAGAGAGCATAGTAGAGCAACACAAGACCAATCAGTCAATTAAGCACCACGAGCACTCACTCAAAGGCCACTTGGTAACGGAAGGAAGAGAAAAAGGGTGACATTGGCCAGATCGCGTTACAAATGAACAGAACACAAAGAAACACAAAGGGAGAAACATTAATGCACCTTTATTTTAACACGCGAGAGAGAGAGAGAGAGAGAGAGAGAGAGAGAGAGAGAGAGAGAGAGAGAGAGAGAGAGAGAGAGAGAGAGAGAGAGAGAGAGAGAGAGAGAGAGAGAGAGAGAGAGAGAGAGAGAGAGAGAGAGAGAGAGAGAGAGAGAGAGAGAGAGAGAGAGAGAGAGACACACACACACACACACACACACACACACACACACACAAACATGAAGGAAGACAGACAACCTGTAAAAGTACACAGGAAGACAGACAAGCAGACAGACAGGGCGACAGAGGGACAGACAAGTAGACAGACAAACAGACAAACTGACAGAAAATTATGGGTATACAATATCAACACAAATACACAGACAAATTATTCTATGTAAACACGATCATAAGTCCTTTTTTTAATGCCTACATAATGATAATCGCTTTAGCTTTTTCACTTTTTGTTTTCGAATAAGCGAAACTTCTGAAAATAAAACTATTCAGATGTTAACTCTGTACGTGACTCAACTTCTACCCGAAAGACAGAAAACAAAAATTGGTGGTTTAAGATAAAAAAGAAAAAAAAAATGGTCAAGCCAAAACACTACCAAACTTAACAAAGAAAATTAAAATACAAGTACGAAGACACGGCTTTGAATTTTGGATAAGCAGTGCGAGGCTTGACAAACAGAGAAGCAAGCGAGGATTTTCACAGGAAGGAAAACTGATAACACGGCAGCTGGACAAGGAGACCCAAGCAAGCCAAAAGAGGGTGAATTTCCACGTGACGTTCCTGTGTTATGCCACGCCTCTACTTTCTTGTCGTGAAAAATTGAATTAATCAGGTTAAGCTACACTGGGTTATGTTAGTTTCAGTAGCCACAGGTAGAGCAGCTGTCGTCGTAGTAATGGTTCTGACACTAGTGAAATTCGTATTAGTAAGTTCTACTGAAATTGTAAATGTAATGAGAGTACCACTTAATAGGAGTGGCACAGGCAGTAAAACACCATCATCAGTAACAATAGTGCACGCAGGGGTAATGGCGGCAATTCTACTGACTATTTGTAATAAAGGTGATCAGTGCTGCTGCTGTTGATCGTGTTGCTGTAAAACTCACATTATTAATATTCATCTATACTGACAGCAAACACATATAAATGGTCCAAACTTGATTAAATGCTTGAAGTATTAGTCTTCCAACTTGCGTTGTGTTGTTCACGTTGAAACAAAGATCAGTATATCCGGCTTTCCTCTTCTCTTAATATTACACAAACAGAATATCATGCGCGCGCGCACACACACACACACACACACACACACACACACACACACACACACACACACCGCGTAGTGTAGTAATTAGCACGCTCGACTCACAATCGAGAGGGCCGGGTTCGAATCCCGGTAAGCGGCGAGGCAAATGGGCAAGTCTCTTAATGTGTGGCCCCTGTTCACCTAGCAGTAAATAGGTACGGGATGTAACTCGAGGGATTGTGGCCTCGCTTTCCCGGTGTGTGGAGTGTGTTGTGGTCTCAGTCCTACCCGAAGATCGGTCTATGAGCTCTGAGCTCGCTCTGTAATGAGGAAGACTGCCTGGGTGATCAGCAAACGACCGAGGTAAATCTCTCTCACACACACACACACACACACACACACACACACACACACACACACACACACACACACACACACACAGACACATACACACACATTATATATACATATATACATATATATATACATATATATATATATATATATATATATATATATATATATATATATATATATATATATATATATATATATATATATATATATATATATATATATATATATATATATATATATATATATATATATATATATATATATATATATATATATATATATATATATATATATATATACATATATCCACTTTCCCCCTTTCATTCCTTGCGGACGCCGTTTTCCCTCCCTCTCTCTCCCTTCCACACACAACAAAGGCTGTTGTCAACCAGTGTGCGGTCCTCGGAAATGCCGTCGGGCGGCGCCTTTATTTCCCCCACGAACGACCTTTGTCTATCACTTCTGGACTCGCACCACAGCGGCCGCCTCTTATCCCCCGCCCGGCCAGCCAGCCTGAATCCGTCAGATTTCTATTCCTTTCACAGCACGAGGTCCGGTAGCTGATGCGCTAAAACTGACAAATAATATTAAAGCCATTATATTTGCACATGATAATGAGAGAGAGAGAGAGAGAGAGAGAGAGAGAGAGAGAGAGAGAGAGAGAGAGAGAGAGAGAGGGGCATCAGTATCGTGAAGGGTATGACTAATATTATTCAATTCATTGGAAAAATTCTTAGGAGTGTGTAAATGCCTCCTTTATGGCGTGGAATGTGAGACAACAATTACATTTGTCGCGTTGTGAGACTTGGCAATGACATTATCGAGCAGCAAGTCACCACACAGAGGGGCAGGGAATTGAACGGCACGGTGGGAGAGAGCTTCGAGGCACCTTCAAGTGTTTGAAAGTGCTGAGGACGAAGAACTATCAAAATGAGTGTTCACAAAGATAACAGACATTATGCTTTATGTTGTCATGAGTGCAGAATGTGTTAAATTACGACTATAATCGAGACGACACATGAAAACTGATAGCTTCCACAAAAGGTTGTTACTCGTAAAAGATGAGTTACAGAAATGTAAACAAATAGGTTTGAAATCATACTTCTCTGAGTTTATGGTAATCTTTCATGTTATGATGTACTAGGTAGATAAGTACGCTGTTCTTATCAGAAGAGACCATTGAGCTCATCGCACAGGAAGTAAGGTCACAGATGATAATCATCACGCCACACACAAGGAAATTACTATTCTTGATAGTCGCCTGCTGCTCCTAGAAAATAAATCATCATATTCTGTGGAAGTTCACGTGCTGCATACTGACAATATCTGTCGGTTGATATCTGTTGAAAAACAGGCTTCTATACAACATTATTTTTTCACTAAATGTATAAGGATGTCTTTCATTTTATGCGTTCATATACACACACACACACACACACACACACACACACACACACACACACACACATTATCAACAGAGCTATGGCAGCGTCATCTCTCACTGCAGGTATTCGCCGTGAGGCTTAAATATTATAACACATGGGCAAAATAGGGCCAAGCTAAGCACAGGCAATTGTAAATGTTAACAGTAAAGGAACATGACAGGCAGTTAGAGGGCTAATACGGTACTTAAGCAGCACCAAGAGGACAGCGTCGGCAAGGCAAGCCTTAAACTGCCACCTCTTGGCCTCCTCCTCCTGCTCCCATTTCCTCCCCGGGCAGGTTGGCAGCGCCTGCTCCCTAATGTCGTCTTCTGGCTCACCGGTCACGAGCCTCCAACTCCAGGGTCACCAGCTTGGCCGGCATGCTGAGGGTGGCAGCGAGACGCTCCTCGCATCCCACTCAAGGCGCGGCCCGTGAACACCCTCCACGCTGGTGCTGAGGCAGCCCATTGGCCCTGGCCGGGCGAGTCTCAGGCATTTCATGTAATGACAAAGACACACTTACTGCCTACACACCCACACACACAGACTTCAAGGCCAAGACATTTTTTTTAAGGTTTTCTTTACAGAGACATCATTAAAACAGTTACTGACAAAAAGCTTTCCTTCTGAAGACAAATGGTATGTAGTATGTACTCATGATACAACAGTTAAAGGTTAGTGAATACTTGAAAATACGTTACGTGGTCAACGTGCTACGGAGAAGTAAAAAAGGCGGAAAACAAAGAAAAAACTTTAGCGCAAGGAACACTCCCCAGGTAATTTCCATTACGCACTCTGTGTCTCCCAAGGCTCATTAACGTAATTGTTTCCGTGCTCCGCCTAGGAAGTGCCGCATTTCCCTTACACCTAATACGTTAATGCTTGCTGTTCATTAAAACCAATTATTTATATATATGCAAGAGCATACCCATGTATATATATATATATATATATATATATATATATATATATATATATATATATATATATATATATATATATATATATATATATATATATATATATATATATATATATATATATATATATATATATATATATATATATATATATATATATATATATATATATATTAGTGTAGCCAGAGAGTACATTTTTTGTCTTACAGACGGCATGAGCGAATTCAGCATTATTTAGTTTTTCCTGTGTCTTTTCTATTTTATCTAATCAATTGTTTCTCTTGAATAGTAAGAGCCCCGATGAGCTGTCCAAAAATAGAGTTTATACACACACACACACACACACACACACACACACACACACACACACACACATATATATATATATATATATATATATATATATATATATATATATATATATATATATATATATATATATATATATATATATATATATACGCGTACATACAAGCAAACGTAAACACACGCACTCACTCACTCACTCACTCACTCACTGACACACACACACACACATACACACACACACACACACACACACACACACACACACACACACACACACACACGCCCGGTAGCTCAGTTGTTAGAGTGCTGGCTTCACAAGCCAGAGGACCAGGGTTCGATTCCCCGGCCGGGTGTGTCTCCTTTCACGTGTAGCCCCTGTTCACCTAGCAGTGAGTAGGTATGGGATGTAAATCGAGGAGTTGTGACCTTGTTGTCCCGGTGTGTGGTGTGTGCCTGGTCTCGGGCCTATCCGAAGATCGGAAACAATGAGCTCTGAGCTCGTTCCGTAGGGTAACGTCTGGCTGTCTCGTCAGAGACTGCAGCAGATCAAACAGTGAAACACACACATGCACACACATACACACACTTCACAACAAATCGGGTCTTTCACTTCACCCCGCGCCTGGTGGCGGCCTTCACTGCCTGCCGTGTTTACGCCCATCAAGTGCACGAACCAAAAATACAACCGCGGCAAAAAGAAAAAAAAAAAAAAGCAATAAGATCCACCTCGGCCCCAGCTTGCCTGCCGCTGCCCAGTAACCCACACCGCACACACTCACTCAGACCCGCTCCAGCTGGCGAATATCATTTCCACCTGCCTGGAGCGCTACGTGAGCAAGCAAATTATTATGCTTAATTATACACACCAGATTATAAGAAGCGACCATCGTGCGGCTGAAATGCGCTGTCATGAATCACGTTCGCGGTAATAACAAGCTATTCATTCCCAGGCTTGTGTGGGGAAACGCGGGGAAATAGCAAGGAGGAGGAGGAGGAGGAGGAGGAGGAGGTGGAGGAGGAGGAGGAGGAGGAGGAGGAGGAGGAGGAGGCCGCAAGAGACAGCAGCGGCGGGCGAGGGTTGGTTGAGATGAATGATGACACATCGGTCCGTCAGTTTGTTTTGCCACGTGCGTAATCCTTGTTGGTGTTGAGATGGCGGCGTCGGGGAGTCTGTCTGGCTGGTGGGAGGTCGTCATGCGCGCTGAACAAAGGCACTTTCTGTGAGGCGGCCACTGCATTAAAGGGTGAATGTGCGAACGATAGACGTTTTACTCTCCTCCTCATCCTCACCCCCCTCTTCCTTCTCTCTCTCTCTCTCTCTCTCTCTCTCTCTCTCTCTCTCTCTCTCTCTCTCTCTCTCTCTCTCTCTCTCTCTCTCTCTCTCTCTCTCTCTCTTAGAGAGAGAGAGAGAGAGAGAGAGAGAGAGAGAGAGAGAGAGAGAGAGAGAGAGAGAGAGAGAGAGAGAGAGAGAGAGAGAAATTAATGACACATGTCTGAAGGGAGAGGGCAGCGAAGGGAGTCTTGTGGGGGATGGTGGGAAGGATACGAGAAAGGATGAGTTATCAAGGGGAAAATATTTTAGTGCCCAGAGAGATGTGGAGAGGGAGAGCAAGAACCATAGAGGACTTCAGTAAGAGGAGATGAAACCCCATATCAAGTGAGGGCCGCTGTTTCCTGGCACTTACTGCTGTTTCCCATGGCTAGATTATCAAGTAAACATTTTCCCCCCACTCTCACAGGTAAGGAATATTCACCCGTAAAGTTTCTGATTAAGTGCTACAATTTTATACCAACACGGATCTTCAGGGAATGAATCGTTATATAATTAATAAAAAGGGTCCTTCTAGTCCCTCGTGTTGTTTCCGAGCTGTCACCGCCTCATGTCAAGCGCCGCAGCCACCTGGTCATGTCTTCTTTAAAGGTGATGGAGCAGCCGAACGTCATATTAACAGTGTCATTAATTACGGTGACAATCAACTAATTTTCCGACGTGGTGATCTTTATAATTAGCAATAACTAAGCATCACTGTAATGTTTAATCAGACGGTAACTCATTCATTCTTTCGTCGCGTCAATAACAAGGTCTGAGTGTTTTTCTTTTCTTTTTATCATTTTCGTGTGTGAAAGATTTATGCACACAATTTCCTCTTCTGTTTTCGTTATTTAAAAACATAATTCAAGTCAGTAATTATAGATGATACATAGAACGAAAGGAAAAAAGATGATATACACCAAAATACATATAAATTTCAAACAAACCACCTTCCTATGTAAAAACCACCACTCTATCAAACGAATGTTTACCATAAATAAAACCACAATGACTTCACACCAACACTTTTACTAACCTGTATACCACACCACATCAGACAACACTGTCCCAAATCACACACACACACACACACACACACACACACACACACACACACACACACACACACACACACACACACACACACACACACTTTAAGTATATAATTCAAACAAATACCTACTACTCAAAACACACTCAAGCACACCACTTAACACCCACCACCACCACCACCACACCACCACCATCAAACGTCTCCGCACGGCAACGTACTCTTCTCTCCTTCACTCACTCACTCACTCACTCTCACTCGCTCGCTCACTCACTCGTCCTATATTAACCACTACCCACTTTTTTTTTTCTGTTCACCACTATCAACGCACAACTTTCGTGTAATAGCCTCGTATCAATCTTCATTAGGGGACTTACATTAAGGAGCTCTGCGTCTTAAATCCTCTCAGACCATAACAATGTGTATGGACTCCGTAAACTTGGGGCAGTAACGATATCGAGAGTAGAGAGATTTAGCGATGATGTGTTCCTGGGATTGTTTACGTGGAAGACTGCTATTGAGATCATGTGGGCTGGGTGTTAGTTTCCCTCTTCGGATTCTTTGGGAAATGTATCCATGTCTAGCGAGAATATTGAATGGTGATAAGTGCTATGAGGTTTGGTTCTATCACTTGTGCTGTTTCAAAAGATGATGGTGAAGTTATTTCCCGTATACTATTAGCCTGCGATATCTTTTTCTTTATATTATCTTTATAGGAGTTGAAAGTAATCGTGCTTTTCTTTCCAGTCTCTCGTTTTTTGTGTTCTGGCTGGCCGCCTTAACTCTTAATATCTTCAGTACCCCGACACGTTTTCATACTTATTCAGCTTACTATATGGTGATTTTATACAGCTTCAGAAACTTATGTGGGAATTAAAAATAGTGAGGATTCTGGCTATCAATCTTCTGACCTCCATAAACCCTTCATAATGTAAATAAAATCGTCTAATCATACCCAAAATTCATGGTAAGAATGTCCCCAGTACTAAATGGAACAAGTCAGGAGTTACAGAGAGTGACCGTGTGATAATTGATTGAATATATCTTAATTAACAGTATATGTGCTTTTATAATTACCAAAGTTGTTCCTTTCTCTATATAAAAGCAATATATGGTTAAACTAGCAACACAACACGCAAAGATCAACTATTTCTTGGATGGGTAATGTTTAGTTATGATATGCTCAGTTAGAGTAAGGTAAACCAATTACACTAACTAACCAAAGCTAACAATAAGAAGCAAACGTCAAAACAGCTGGTGAGACTCATCTTCATATCACCCTTAGCAAAGAACAAAATAAACACAAGAACAATTATTTAATCTCTTCAGAACAAAACCTTTGAACGCAAACTACAATAATTCACATCTAATACGCTAGATTAATATTTACATACCCAATTTGGATCTAAGAACTGAACATTAGAGCGATGAGATATAACAGAGCAGGAAGGCAGCATCAAACACGAGGCACTCCCCACCCCGAGAATGGAGAGGCCAGGCAGCCATTCAATACAAGTGGCGTGGGGTAACCTAATGGACGAGACCATGCAAGGAGGCCTCTCCTAAGAAAGAAGGACAAGGCACTTCACATGTAGAGTGGTGCACCAAGCAGTCTTACCCTATATATACATCAGGATTAACGTGTTGTTCGGCTTTATAAGGACATGGATCGTCTGCTCGGCCTGTGCTGCTTCACGTGTTAACAATGGTAAGAACGTCGAGGCTCATTATATCGCATTTCTGTTGAGTTGCAATGGGAGATTTACAGTTAATACTCGTACGTTGGTTATTTTGGATGACTCAACAAAGGCGGCGCTCTAACAAGGGCCTGAGTCTACCTACACCATATGCCAGCCACTTAGCTACCATGTGTTAATAACTCAGCCGCCATGTGTGTGTGTGTGTGTCTGTCTGTCTGTCTGTCTGTCTCTGTGTGTGTGTGTGTTTCACTGTTTGATCTGCTGCAGTCTCTGACGAGACAGCCAGACGTTACCCTAAGGAACGAGCTCAGAGCTCATTATTTCCGATCTTCGGATAGGCCTGAGACCAGGCAGACACCACACACCAGGACAACAAGGTCACAACTCCTCGATTTATATCCCGTGTCTACTCTTTGCTAAGTGAACAGGGGCTACACGTGCAAGGAGACACACCCAAATATATCCACCCGGCCGGGGAATCGAACCCCTGTCCTCTTGCTTGTGAAGCCAGCACTCTAACCACTGAGCTACCGGGTGTGTGTGTGTGTGTGTGTGTGTGTGTGTGTGTGTGTGTGTGTGTCTGTCTGTCTGTCTGTCTGTCTGTCTGTCTGTCTGTCTGTCTGTCTGTCTGTCTGTCTGTCTGTCTGTCTCTGTGTGTGTGTGTGTGTGTGTGTGTGTGTGTGTGTGTGTGTGTGTGTGTGTGTGTGTGTGTGTGTGTGTGTGTGTGTGTGTGTGTGTGTGTGTGTGTGTGTGTGTGTATGTATGTAGTGTGTGTGTGTGTGTTGACACGTTCAATCAATAGCAATCAGTGAGGAACAATGCCATTAGAACATCTCTATCATAATAGTTATAAAGGGTAACACTCGATATATACATTCAAGGGAGATCACTGGCCAGGTGCAATCAGTATCCATTGCAACAAGGTAATTTTTCTATGCAATTAGCGGGCCACAGCGCACTACATTAGGCTTTTATTTGGTGTCTAATATCTCAATTCGAGGATGCCCGGGGAACCCATCACTGCTGACGGCAACACATGGTGGAGGATGCACTCACTAAGCGGTGGGTTGGTGATGAATAGCCACAGTCCTTACCTTTGGAGCTATGTAATGATCCACCACCAACAACCAATATCACCCTCTGCTAACTACAAGACGAGGTGTTAGTCTTAGATGAATGCCTTAGCAGAATAATGTGTTACGGCGTCAGTGTGTTAAAAAAAATTACGGTCTTTTTCTAAGGCTCTGGGAGTGAAAGTCATCTGTTGCATCTTTAGATTAAAAAGGCAGGATTAGATCGATCTTTGTCCATCACAATGCGACACTCACAATACCGATGCCTCCAATAATCAAACACAACTGACACCGCAAAAAATAAATAGAAAAAAAGCTGAATCGTATCGCAACATACAGTAAAAAGAAAGGTAATATGGATCTAACTGAATGACTGATTGATTTAAGATACACTGAAACAAAGTGAATATACATGGTGGTGCACTGAAGTCTGTCTCTATTCTACTGCATTCTATTTCACCAGCTAGTGTCGTAATTTGGCACGTACATTATTTGTCAGCCACTGATTGACGCTCTCACTCGCTGATTCGTGCATCCATTAGTCTAGTTTGAAAACACAACAAATTCCCTTACCAAAAAAATATTGTTGAATTCAAGATACCAAATAGTTTAACTTGAATAACTTTCTACCAAAAATTTAATGAGGTATTTAAAAGGAACAGTCTTGCTCGGCTCATGTTTCAAAGCAATATGTTCACGAGTGCCTAAATGTCAAATTAACTATGATGCAGTTGGGGACGCGGTGTATTATTAGCGGTTATATTAGTAATAATTGTTCTGACTTCCATACTCACTCAGCATCGCTACCCAGCACTGCCATGGATGTACTGACCTGGGAAAAAGAAGAAAGAGAGTTACTCACATGTTATGGAGTGAAAAAAAAAACATCATTTAATCATTCATATTTTAGAGTACAATATGACAAGAACAGGAATATTAGTTCGTGCTCATTATTTATGCATATATGTATGTATCACACTTGCCAAAATATGTTGTAGAAATGCATGAGTAATATATGTATTCAAATAAAGAAAAGAAAATTGTGGGAAAAATGTATTCATTGGTAAAAATAATGAAACTAAATTGTCCTCGAGGCAAAATGAAAATAAACAATTTACCAACTGACCAAATGAATGAATAAATAACAGACGAGCCAATCTGCACCAACAAAATCATAGACAACAAAGAAAAACCAAGGACATTAAGAATACGTGAAAAGTTGACAGAATAAAAACTATGCTAAAAAAGACAAACTAATTAACTGACTGACTAAATACATGAATAATCGATTAACCAACCTGCACAAACAAAACACGAGCAAGGTGAAGGAAAATGAAGCAGCTTAAGCATAAACTAAAAATGACGAGAACAAAATATATAAACAGAACAAGAAAAGTCAATTCAGGTGCTGTCTTGTGTACATCAACTTTTCTCTTGTGGCATTCACTATAATTGTTTTCATTTTCCTTTTTACCATCATGAGTGTAACAAGGAGAAAATAAACTAGGAGCAGATGGACAGATAATACAGCCCTAAACCAAACCTTTCCGATCAATAACACGGAAAGAGAAGGATACTCACAAGCGCAATAGCCAGTTAGTCACGCAAGCCACGGCAATATTTCATAATGCTCAGGCTGAAACGATACAGTATTTTTAGAGCAAACAATAACTGGCTGGGTCTCGGTTGGATTTTTACGGGGCACGAGTTAGCGAGTGACTTTGAATAAGGCACCACAACATCTAGGTCATAAGGCGCCGCTGCATCTTTTCTTTGGCACCATAACTTAACCCCTTCAATACTAGGACACATTTTTACCTTTAGATTTGTGTACAATGAGACCATTTGATTGACATGAGGAAGTGTCTATGAAGATCAGAAGATTAATAGCCACAGTCTCCACTATTCTAATCCCCCCACATAAGTTTCTGAAGCTGTATAAAATCACCAAATAGTAAGCAGAATGAAAACGAAACCGCGTCATGGTACTGAAGAGGTTAAAGACAATAACAATAAAATACATTACGGTGAAACAAAATAAGATTAAAGATAAATGGTAATGTGGAAGTGAAAGAAAAATGTTGCTTAAGAACCTCCAAAGAGAAACAGAAAACAGGAGATCCAGACAAATAAGACGAAATAATCGAAATAATCTTAGCCACAAAAATCACGAACACAAATATATACTTCATCTTCCTATTGGTAATTAATTGTGTGGGGTGAATATGTGTGTGAGTCAACGAGAGTGAATGAATAAGTAAGTCGATGTGTGAGCTTAATCAAGTAAGAGGCAGAGAATGTTAGAGTGAGTCAGTGAGTGAGAATTAGAAGTAATGAATGAAAGTTACATAACGTGGGGAAGAAGTTACAATGAGAGAGAGAGAGAGAGAGAGAGAGAGAGAGAGAGAGAGAGAGAGAGAGAGAGAGAGAGAGAGAGAGAGAGAGAGAGAGAGAGAGAGAGAGAGAGAGAGAGAGAGAGAGAGAGAGAGAGAGAGAGAGAGAGAGAGAGAGAGAGAGAGAGAGAGAGAGAGAGAGAGATGGGCAGACAAAAAACCAGGAACACTTTTTACTACAGAAATTCAAGGATACAAAATTAACACTTACTATTTTTTTCATTTCCTTGCATACTTTTCTGTTGATTTCCACAGCTACACTCTTTTCTTAGTGTCTGTGACATAAACCTGATGCCCAGCTATTTCTATGAACTAGCGTATGTATGGCACACTAGGACACACAAAAGCAAGTCCTAAATCCAACGCTGCACTGTCGATACTAACACCTGCACTGCCTGGGAACTAAAACAGCCACACTTTCCCACTCACCTTTTCTTTTAGAGAAAGGAGAAATTAAGAGCTTCTTGGTACATCTTTTCTTACCCTCTTTACAAACTTTTAGCCCTTAGCCAGCCTCCTATACAGGGTAAAAAAAGGTATTAGTGTCAGAGATAAAGTTATGTTTAAAAGTAGGGATGATGAGAGAAGGATGACAGAAGGGGAGGTAAGGAGCGTGGCATGTTCTGTGAGAGCTTTGAGAGATGCTGGAGAAGAGGTTAACATTGTGTCGAGTTACAGTTACTGCTTCCCACCACAGTTGCTGTCCACAGTATTACGAGGTGCAGTGTGGCAGTAGTACAGTACACTAGTGTCTGTATTTTGAGTCTCTTCGAATTCTTTTTCATTTTTACATGAGTTAAGTAACGTTTTTGATCGTCTCTCTCTCTCTCTCTCTCTCTCTCTCTCTCTCTCTCTCTCTCTCTCTCTCTCTCTCTCATGAGCCGTTTACAAAAAACAGGAATAATATATGCAATGAGGTCCGTTACATGATTACCAATGCACGGTGGCATTATGTGAAGGCATTACGTGCAGGGGTAAGCGTGACTCTCTCTATCAATGCTAATGTGTTGCCAGTAAGGAAAACAAAATAATACCAGCAATGTGAGATACATATGTATTATATTAATAGTGTGTATGCACGTAAGGTGTTTAGTGTTTAATGATACCACATTTATTATTCTCCGCAAGTTTTACTATTTTTCAAAAAATTATGATAATTTTCAAATTGCCAGCTGACCAAATACGCAGGCAGAGGATAACCTTAATGACACTTTAATGTAAACTAGGTCGCTGGCGGAGCTTCGGCAGGACAACACTCCACCGCCAACCCACACCTGTGCTGACACACGCTTAAATTTTACTGATTAAAACAACATCCAATTAGAGCAATACCATAATGATTTAACACACACACACACACACACACACACACACACACACACACACACACACACACACACACACACATGAGGTTTAGCAGTCAGAATATCAGGATGTCTAACCCCGGAAATGCAAATTTCAAAGTGACAGCGAAATTTACGTTTGAAGAATTCTGTTACACTGTTCTCTTACGTGTGAAATACGAGAAGGTGGTTGGTAATGTACGTAGGTATTATTATTATTACGTTGTCACTGCGCGATACAAACTACAAGGCCAGAGTCTATTACGTTGTATCTCTTTTATTCAGGGTCTTGTTACTTGCCATTTTTTTCTGACATGCACAAAATTTCTGACATTTTCTTCTTCCTTTCACGGAAGAAAATCTGGTTATTTTCTTGTCTCTACTGAAAACTTTGAAATCCAATCTCGTTTCTTCCTCAATGACCAAAAAAACGAAACATTTTTTTCAGGAGGGAGGGGATTTTTTAGAACGTATTCTTCCATTTGTCTCGTCATTTTAACATAACCTAATCGCATTTGTGTGATTTTCGTGTGACTGATTCGTCTTGGGTAAGCTTTGAACTGCTGTGGTGGTCTTGTGTCAACAGCCACAACTCTGAACAAAAATCTAGATGGACACATGAAAGGGAAAGTTTAATATTGATTTTCCTTTTCCAGATTACCAAAACAATTAAATGACCAAAGTACAATAAATGAGACTAATTATGGTATTGTCTTATAGTGAGTGCATTCACTAATACAGGAGGAATTTACAAGCATAGTGTCGTTGGCAAAGAAAAACAAACTATATATACTTAAGGACAACACTACATTTTATCTACAATCAGCATCAATATCTATGATTCCTCAACTAGAAAAAAAATATTTATTACATTTTTATCCACCTGTCCACTCGTCTTTCTGCGCTGCCAGTCAGTAATAGAACAACTTTTCACCCCATCTTTCCAGCTAGCTCTCAAAATTTCTCTGCTTTTACACTCCCTACAACAGAAAATTCAGGGTATCAGGACTTCTAATCTAACCTTACCTAGCTTACCCTCACCTAAACCTAACCTAAACCTAACCTAACCAAATCTAACTCACTTTAATGCAATTCAATCCAACCCAATTTAATCCAGTAGAACCTAACATATTAAACCAAATGAACCCAAACTTTTGCCTAACCTAACCTGATCTAATCCAACCGAACTAGATTAACAAAATATTAAAAACTCTACGTATAGTAATCTTAGGAGCAAAAGGGAGCTACTCTACCTCTTCGATCAGACACATGAAGACACGAAATCATAAACAAGACTTCACTCAGTTCTTCCCTTGACCATCCTGAACAGAGAAGGGCTTGTGCTGAACGTTCCAAATTTTGTCAAGCACCTCCTCTATACTCATCTCTTACGCTCCGGTCCACGCTGCCGACTTCCACTAAAGAATCGCATTTAAAGTGATTAACGATCATGTCCCTAATTATGCTTTCGAGACTTTTGCCAACCACTGATGTTAAGCTAATAGGTCTGTAATTACTGGACGTTTTTTCTCGTAAGTAGTCAACAGAGAGAGAGAGAGAGAGAGAGAGAGAGAGAGAGAGAGAGAGAGAGAGAGAGAGAGAGAGAGAGAGAGAGAGAGAGAGAGACAGAGAGACAGAGAGAGACAGAGAGAGAAATATCTGTAACCATCTCCTATCCGTATCTTCAACCATATAGTCAACAAAACCAGTCTATCTAATACATAAAACAAAGCAATATATATCCGCACGTTCACTACAATACAAGTTACATACGCTGCGTGAATCCCACAATACACAACCATTACTTATTCAACACACTTCCACTACGCTGCTCCCTTACCCATAACGCAACCAACCGCTACCCTTTCTCGCCCTATCCTTGCTCCCTCCCTTCCATTAACCGTACATTATTGCTAGTCCCTTTCGCATCATTATCTCGGAAGCCAAGGCCACGTTCCACAACACGATTACTAAACCTCTGTCATCGTTACTCGTGTCCTCGGCCACCCCTAAGTAGTAAGAAATGACTCCTGTGAGGGTTCAGACCGTAGCGTTGTCTTGGTGCTGGGTTACCACTGCCACGGAGAAAGATGAGGGAGAGAATGAAAAGGATAAGGAACTATATATTGTCTTCCTTGGGTATTTTATTTTTTAGTTCCATCTTTTACATTCACTTTAGTTGCTTTGCGCTGTATTTTGTATTAGAGTTGACGTGATGTTGGGAGCACAGGAAGCAGTTGTTGTTTTTTTCACAGTTTTATTTTCAGATAGCAATGTTTGAGTGAGTCTTGACGTAGGTTTTTTTTTTTTTATGGTTAGTAGTTAGTTTCGTTGGTTTGATTACTATAATAGTTAAAGATAAGGAAGGGACGGTTACTGGAGATTTGGAGATGGTTTTATTAGTTTTCATAATATGTGCTTCTCTCTCTCTCTCTCTCTCTCTCTCTCTCTCTCTCTCTCTCTCTCTCTCTCTCTCTCTCACTCACTCACTCACTCACTCACTCACTCACTCACTCACTCACTCACTCACTCACTCACTCACTCACTCACTTCACTCACTCTCACTGATTCCTAAAAGAACTCCCTTCATCACGGTGAGCACAACACGTCCTGACATGCTTACAAACACGCCACCAGCTGAGTTGCAGGGTAAGCGCGTGTGCCTTATGGTATGGTGGAATGTAATTAGACTTTAGTATGTTTCCGTCTAAGATGTATTTCTTCAAGGCACTGAGTGGGATGAACGATGAAAAAAAGACCAGGATCAAGCGAGGATATGACGATGAACAAGACAGAATAAGAGGGAGGAGAAAAAATATTAAAAAAAGGGAAAAACAAAGTGGTAAGTAGAAGATATACGAAGATGGAGTATAGTGGAAGCAGTGGAAGAGGATGAGGAAAGAATATAGAACAAGGGAAAGGAGAAGAGGATAGAGGATGAGGAGGAGGAGGAAGAGCAGAAAAATATAAGCAGAAAACGAAGAGAGAGAGAGAGAGAGAGAGAGAGAGAGAGAGAGAGAGAGAGAGAGAGAGAGAGAGAGAGAGAGAGAGAGAGAGAGAGAGAGAGAGAGAGAGAGAGAGAGAGAGAGAGAGAGAGAGAGAGAGAGAGAGAGAGAGAGAGAGAGAGAGAGAGAGAGAGAACAATGAAGTATGAAGGACAAGGGGAGAGAAAATCAAGAAAGAAAAGAAGAATACGAAGACGAAAGAGGAAGTGGAAGAAAGACAAGAAAATATAAAGCAGTAGTGAAATACGGAGGAAAAGGAAAAGAAAGACGAAGAAAATAAGAAGAGACAAAAGGAAAAAAAAACAATAATCACAAAAAAACTGAAAAAACAACAGGAAAATAGAAAGAGAACAACACGATGAAAAGGAAAAACAAAGACAGCTATTAGGAAGGACGAAGACCGGGACGAGGACTGGGCGAGGACAGGGCGAGGACGGAACGAAGACGGGACGAGGACGGGGCAAGGACAAGGCGAGGACGGGGTAAGGACGCAGAGGACGAGGTTAAGGAGACTGCACATGGACGAGGAAAGGAATGAGGAGTCCCTTGAGGAGCGTCTTGGAGGAGCAGCGGCGCCACGGTTCCCGGTAATGGTGGCGAGAGCAGCAGCCGTGAAGGAACTCTCGCAAGCTACAGATTAAGGCGATTCATGACCTGAGAGTAGAGATTCATTTACTCTTTCTCTTCTTCTCTCCTTCAGGCTCTTCACATCTCCACATCTCACACACATGTATATTTCCCACACCTGCATACACCTGCGCTCTCAACTCTCTTATGTGTCGATTTTAGGGCAATGAACTTCCTCTCATCAACGAGGCATTCACTCCTGGCGACGCTGTTTGCATTGTGTCCTTCTCCTCCACCGTGTTTTGTCTAATGTCCTCGTTTATCTGCCCTCTCCAAAACTCTCATCTCATTGACAATCAGAATTACTCTCTCTCTCTCTCTCTCTCTCTCTCTCTGCAAAGGGTGTCTCTCAAGCTTGGCGTGATTCACATCATCATTACGGCTATTTGCTCTACCTCCTGCAGCTAGTTACATGTTATTCTACCAGACATTGAGGACATTACATCCGTGCTCATGTGCTCACCATTTCCCACACGCACTGTCATAATAATTACTGTACATAGAGGCTCGCAACGTTTAATACACGCAGACTTCATGTGATACGCTGCGCTTCGTTGCCAAATTCATTCTCTTTAGTTTGTGTTTGTTTTCATTTAATTTTTCTTGACTTTCACGTATGTTTGCCCGTTTGTATGGTGTATTTTTATGTAATACTCTTCGACACACCACACAACGCAACTCACCAGATAGAATACTTAATTGTTTTCCATGTTTTCATCCGTCATTCCAGTCCACAACATTCCATCCATTTCGACAACTTCCGCCGGTGGTGCTCTATCTACAGTTTTCAATTTCCACACGAGGCTTTTCAAGGGTATCCTATCATTTTTTTCCCCATATCCAGTATACTATAGACTCAGCTCTCTCCTTCTTTTTTTTTTTTTTTTTTACAATATCCGACGTTGAAAAAATGTAGATAAATGAATAAATAGCTTCATAACGGTGGATAATCTTTCATAAGTTCAAATTATATAGATGTTTCAATGTTAAAAATGAGGTGTATCACTTACGAGTATCTTAGCGTATTAACAATTTTCGGCGTCTTCTGTTACAAATACATCGCGTTATTTCCACATTACAAGGAAAACTGTGCACAATACAGGTTTCATTAACTATTTTTATCAACCTACATACATCGTTAATCAATAACCACTCTGAACCATCTTGTCTTTCTCAACATACACTACCTAAAAATTACAAAATGTTTTCTTTTTATCATCATCTCTCTTGTAAATGTTTATAAAGATTTCATACATCACTTCTCATGCTCAGAATTGGCGTGTATCGCAGTGAAAGGGTTATAAGAACACCTAACGCTATTTTTTTTCATTCAAGGACAGGTTGAACTATAAGTAATTGTATCTTTCTATGACTAAAGGATGGATATGAAATTCCACAAATAAGATACAATTTTCAAACTAAAAGGATGAGAGCCATAGACGCTTTCCATATTCAGTGTTGTAAGGAAATCATAAAGAAAAAAATCAATAACATAAAAAGTGACAACAGCAATAAAAAAAAAAATACATATACATTTTCTCATTTAATTCCTTCAATACTGGGACGCATTTTTACCATAAGTTTGGGTATGATTAGATGATTTTACTTATATTAGATTTATGGCCAGAATCTTCACTAGTTTAATCCCCACATATGTTTCTGAAGCTGCTTAAATTAACTAAGTTGCAAGCAAAATAAATATGAAAATGCGTCATGGAACTGAAGGGGTAAAATAGAAATTCTTAGAATCAACAGCAGGAGAGTCGAAAACATCCTTTATTTAGTACCAGAACACGCTGCTAGAAACTAAAAATCATCTCATCTCTTTCACTGGAACCTTAAAAGTTAAAGCTAAGATCAAAGGCAGCATCTCAGAACCGCCATTCTTCCATTTGAAGTGTGAGTGAATCCCCTTGACAAGCTGAATTTCTTGATGATGTACGTATAAGCAACTTGTCTTTTTTAATCGTCAACTTTCGTCCCTTTGTTCCTCCGTCATCCTTCATCTGCCGGTCTTGTGTCCACATTTTCCAGTCCCCTTATTACTTTAAACATTTTAATTAGGTTCCCCCTTTCTCTCCTCTCGTTTAATGTTGGCAGCTTTACTTCATATAATCTCCCCTCATCATATGACAACTGCTTACACGTGGCGCAAAATTAATTCTCACTTGCTTTATCTGTCTATTATTTTCTACCAAGTAATGTACGTAATTAAACTGTACCTGGATACTAAACATTTGGTATATATTTGGAAGAATAGTGTTTTTACTGTGTGTGTGTGTGTGTGTGTGTGTGTGTGTGTGTGTGTGTGTGTGTGTGTGTGTGTGTGTGTGTGTGTGTGTGTGTGTGTGTGTGTGTGTGTGTGTGTGTGTGTGTGTGTGTGTGTGTGTGTGTGTGTGTTTTCAAGAATTTAAGACCTATATTCATAAACACTTTTCATCTCAGAATAATTTTCAAAGGCCACAAAGATGATTAATTATGTTCTTCATAATCTTCATAAACTTTCTTCTCATAAATTAAATAGTATCATGAAAAACTCTTGAAAACGCCAAGATTTCTTCCACTTGAAGCTCTTGAAAGTAACAAACATATTTTGGTGAAACGCTGAAAAATACGAGAAAAGCAGCACATTTCAAGACTCTAGTAACAGCTAGCAAAACTGTATTCTAATCCTTAATTTCTAAATATCATTTTACTGCACTTTGTCTTTCTTTGTTCACTTGAGCCATTTGAAAATAGCTGAAAGAAGTAGTCAAACGCTGAAGAATAAGAGACTAGTAACACATTTAAACATAGTAACACGTTTCAACAATTATAGCGGCGTGCTGGACTCTATTCTGGTGTTTAACTTCTAAATGTCATTCCTGCACCGAGTTTGCCTCCTCGCCGCACACTCCCACCAGTCTCCCTGCCTTTCTAGACGCGACACTGGTTCCTCTACGCGTCCTCGCCCCGATAAACTCTAAACAGTTAGCCAAGTCAATGAGGCGTTAAGTTGGGGCCACAACAACGCCGAGCTCCCATAACTGTCACCTAAATTAGATTCCGCAGTGTACATCACCACTGATAACCGTGTGTGGGAGTTATGATATCAACCTTATCAGGATCCATCAGTCGTTCTGGTTCCCTTGGTGCCAATTATGATTATGAATAGGCGAAGGCAAGCTAAAAGGATTGATGAAAAATGCCCTCTACGACTTAATGGATTTACACTTAGCCACTCGCCGCATGGAACCTTTTTGCGGTGGTCTTGGCAATGCTGTGGTGGTGGGGCCGTGCCGGTGACTGAGGACAGGACAGGAGCAGGGGTGAGGCAGGGTGAGGCAGGGTGAGGCAGGGCTGGGGCAAGGGTGCGTGGGTACAAAGAGGCTCAGGTGGTGTGGGTGGCAGCAAAACCATGCCATAATTCAAGAGTCGTGGCAATGTTTACAAAATACCTTATTTCAACTGTACTCTGTTTCCCTCGAATTTCCAGCCACTCATTAATGCTCGCCGCAGTCACCCTCCCCCTTTCACTTCCTCCGTCTCCCCACCACAACGTCCGCTGCTCCTCGTCCCGCCCTGCCCCGCCACACGGAAGCCCCTCACCAGTGATATCAGAGTATAATTTCTCCATTAATTGTGGAGCATAGTGTACATTTAAGAAAAAAGTACGCATGATAATTCGCGTTGAGACCATTTTTAAAACTCCCCCGTCACTTACTTTAAAATATTCTTTCCCGGAGTCGAAAATGAAGCAGAATTTTATTTCTTCCAAATTTTACGTGTTAGTGTAATTGAGGTGACATGCCCAAGCTAGACTTCATTAATGTCAGGCTATTTTATACATGACCAAATTATTGCACATTTTTTTAAGAGTAGTAAGTGTAATTTCCCTGTTATTCTTCCTCTCCTCTCCTCCTCTTGCACTCTCTTCATACCTTCTCTCCTCTCCTTTCCTCTCCTCTCCTCTCCTCTCCTCTCCTCTCTCTCTCTCTCTCTCTCTCTCTCTCTCTCTCTCTCTCTCTCTCTCTCTCTCCTTTACTCACACTATTCAAGCACCCATACAATTTACTACAACACACTTCATCACAGTTGTCAGAGTTGCATGCTCAGCTGATGACATCACCACCACCACCACCACCTCCTGGGCCCGGCACGCCAAGACTGCCGTCCCGGAACAGGGAGTTCAGGGCGCAAAACTACTAACGCGATTGCCGAAATCTGCCATGCTACATGAGTATATTTAATTTGCTTCCTCTGTGATGCAGCGGTCTCCAAGCAAGCCACTGGCACGGAAGAGGAGATGAAAGGAAGTAATGTTCACTCAACAGTTCAGCTCAGTTTACTAAAGAAAGATACATAAAAAATAGACGGTGGATGGGAAAAGCACAGGAGAAACAGAGAAAGGAACAAAGCACATTTGAATAAAGAAACAGTAATACTACAAAAGTGACAGGGCTATTTCCCGTTACTATTTGACTGTCTCCGAGGATAAGATGGTGACGCATGTGTGTCCTGTACAGTGATGACCCTGTTCACTGCTTTCCTTTGAACTGAAGAAGTTCACGTGATCCACCAGCTCAGACGCGCCTCTCATGTCTCCACGCCACCCAGCAACATCCTCCCTCACACCGCCTCCCTGCACACACTCTTGCCTGACTACACTACTCCATTAATGGCTCGTAACTCTGATCACAGCAGCTTTACACGCAAAGTAGTCTTCCAAACAGCTTGCGTTACAATTTTGTGTCTCCTATTACACATACGTCTCCCAGCACTGACAGCTGTCTATACACTGTTATCTGTACTTTCTCTATTTTGTTTTCCGATCTAATCCAATATTTATGAGGTTGCGAGCACATCGGCGCAATCTTATTTGACCTCGTGCCCACAACCCCTTGTTTCCAGACACTTCCTCAAGACGGCTTTACTGTCTTTCCTTCTACATTCTAAACAACATAACTCACTAAACTATATTAATATGATAAACATTGAACGATAACAGCCAGGTAAATACTAAATGATGGTTCCTTCATTGATATCTTGATTTCATATTTCCATATTCATATTCAGTTGCCTCCTCTCTACTGGTCACCTGGTGCATAAACTTGGTTACCTATCTTCGTGACGCACAGTTGTTACTGCAATCCCTTAGCTATCCGTTAAACAAACCCAACATTCTGGACTTTTCGCAACACCCGGGTCTTTCTTTTTTCATTTGTTTCCTGTAGCCCATACCGCCACGTCTGTGCCCTGTACTTTCGCTACTGCGCTGCCTCTGCACCCACCAAAGTTCGGGTGTTACGGGCATTACGTCTCTGCTAAGTGGGAGGACTTGGCTCTACATTATTTTGATTGCTCATGGAATCACTGTTGCTCTCGTGCCGGGGAATAGTTTGTCTGGCCCGGCGCACTACGGACATGATTACCTCTGGCACGGAGGCGCGCATTCCCTTATTTTCTACAATTCCACTGGTAGAAAGATTTGAATTCCTCTTACTTTCTTGTTAGCAAACATAAGAAAAATGACAAAGGAAAGATAACGTAGTCTTCTGCCTTCTGAATTTCATAATCCCTTCAACATTTCTACGCAACAAGTTCCTTTTATATTCTCCACTGTCGCAAAAATTTTTGTTTTCCTTCTGTTTTTTCTTTCTCAATGGTTTACTATAAATGACACAAATATCATCTCCTATATTTGGAAACGCTCAGCTTTTTGTCTGTCTCAATCAAAAAATTCAATTTTGATAGACTCCATCCGACTTATTCAAGCTGTTGCTGGTGTCTTCCTAATGATATCTAACAAATTAATAGCCCTCGCGACCTTAACCTTCACAGGACTTGCTACCCTGACGCTGACTTTCTTTTTTATCGTTCCTGAAGGCTGTGGAGACTGATCACGACTAAGAAAAAAATAGAAAGAAAAAATCAGAGATCAAAGAGTAAGATGATAATCATGATAAGGATGATAACCAAGGGAAGCCTGACTTACAACCAAGATTTCCACCCAGGCTCATCCTCACCGACTTCTACTAAACGGGTGCTCAGACATCAATATCCCAATCTTGTTTGCCTTTCACCGATAATTGTCACGCAAACTACCGCAGCTGAACCAAAGGCGCCTCAATGAAGGGCCACGATAACACGCGCCCCACGAATATTAAATTAAAGGATTTGGTAGTGGAGTCAACGCCAGTCGAGTAACATTTTGCACTCACTCCCTATATTTTTACGTCTTCTTTCATTCTTTAGGAGTATATTCTAAAATACTTCTGTGCCGCACTTCTACTACATTCAAACAGCTGCAGGTAAACTGGCACGAACTTTTAAGGGTATTTACACGGTTATTGTTGACATAAGATTTTTTTCACTATGAACTTGAACAATTTTGAGATGCCACCTTATCATCTCTGTGTTGTAGTGATTGAGCAGTGTTTCTAAATACGAGCCTTAGTCCTCTGATCAAGTGACAATCTACATAACTTGGCAAACGATAAATGTAGTAAGCAGTTTTCATACTCTGTTCCTTTTGATGAGACACCTTAAGACATAACTTGGCAAACGATAAATGTAGTAAGCAGTTTTCATACGCTGTTCCTTTTGACGAGACACCTTAAGATATATAGAACAACAACACATCAGAGAATACAAGAAAGACACCACACTATAGCACAACAGCAGCAGCGAGGGAATACAGATTGCCCCGACTTACTCTACTAGACAACGTGATCTGGGACTCAAAAACAAGCGACTCATCTTACTCCTAGTCCTGGGTGAATCCAATTTCCCTCACAGCTCCCAAGGAAGAACGAACTCACGTGACCACACAAGTAAATACAAGAAAATGAGAGAAAATACTGATAGAGTCAAAAAAAATACTCAAAACTCAACATTTTCATACACGACCTTGCTTAGGAAATAAGGCTACAATAAAAATTAAGGTATCTGGTATATATATTTTTTTTTTATGTGTAATAAAAGGGGAGGAATAAGTGGACGGCAAATTGATGTTCATTCAGACAGACAGCACGACTCCTACGACTTGGTGAGATGATGAACGCCGAGATGGCTGTGGGACTCCCTGATCACCAAGCCAGGCACGTCTTCTTAATGTCCTGTTGCTCGGCTTCTTGGTAGGTTAATGGTGTGTGTGTGTGTGTGTGTGTGTGTGTGTGTGTGTGTGTGTGTGTGTGTGTGTGTGTGTGTGTGTGTGTGTGTGTATAGACAGAAAATGAACATCCAGTTTGTTTGTTTTTTTATGTTTTTAACCAACACACACATCAAGACAAAACAAAGGCGGTGGCAGTTCAGCTTTAGGGTAAAAATGTGCACTGCAAAAATTACTGTTATAAATAAATTACGCAAAATTACTTCATGCCAGCACGCCAACGTAAAAACAACAAAACCCACAACATTCATGAAAGGAAAAACATTTATATATACTTCTCTAAATATGAAAACATCAAACGCAAATAACAGGAAGTTGTGATCTGCGGTGATGATATAAGAACAAGAAATTTACAACATTTCGTTTTTACACTTTCATTCGATGTGCAGATGAGATGAAAGGTTGGCTTAAAAGGAACGCAAACTTTAACTAGACACGCTTACTGCAGTCAAATTTCGTCTCCCACGCAGACACTGGCAGTGTGAGAGAAGCACCTTTCAATGTGGTCCATCTGTTTCTCTGAACACGAGAAAAAAAAAATGGACAAAAATGTTAATGAATATTTTATGAAGTCCCTCACGCGGCATCTCACCACTCAGTAGTATTGTATTCATTGGAGCACTTTCCTGTAAATTGCTTTATGCTCCCTTGATCACAGGAACACACGCTTCCCAGCCCACCAGGCAACACGCAGCAGGTGCACACAGCACGCGCACCGCACCTGCAGGCACCGTGCTCTTTTAAGTTTCGTGGAACGGGAAATTAATTTGAAAAAAAAGGGTTAAAAACAGCAAATTTATATAGGTGAAGAAAAGTCAGAGTTCATTTTTTTTTCTTTTAATTTTGCGTAAAAGAACAATTGCAAATATTTCACTTCTACGGAAAGTTATAATAAATGTCTTCTAGGCAGAGTTCAGAGTTTGCATTGTATGTTTCTCTTTCCTGGAAGACAAACTAATCAAAATTGGTTAACAACTCTGGGAGATGCAAATTGAGATAAAAAAAAAAACTTAACTAAAATTTTCATGCTTTTCATTAGAAATTTTCGTTTTTTTATATTTGACAACAAACTACACAGCTCGGCTCGGTGGTCATATAGTTTTCCTTCAGGCATTAAAAATATCTTGACAATTTTCCGATATTTTAATCTTTTCTGATTTTCTATGCTGATCAACACTCAATTAAACGAAAAAGACACGAAATGAAATGCATATGGTTGATCTATGCGAGTTCGCGAGCCTTTCAACTGACATACACAGATATAACATGGAATATGAAACTGACATACACAGATATAAAATGGAATATGAAACTAACATTCACATAGATATAACATGAAATATGAAACTGACATTCACATAGATATAACATGAAATATGAAACTGACATTCACATAGATATAACATGAAACTGACATTCACATAGATATAATATGAAACAGACATAAATATACATATAACAGAAATAAATACACCAATAAAGAACCCAACTTAATACCTAACAATAATACTAATCCTATATGGAGGCAATGTGGAAAAAACGGACGAGGGGAAGTGATACTTTTGACGTGTCGCAGTGGTGAAGTGCCGGGTGATGGTAGAGCCCACGATAGTCCAAGAGGCGTTGTGTTCACTGGTTGAGGCCTGGACCTCGACTGACTTCCAGAAAGCCAAGAGCTGGCTTAACACTTCCGGTTGAGTCGAATGGGGCCGCGTGAATCCAACTTCGGGACAGTAGCGGGGCTTCATGAGACGGTGACGTGGAAGGTTCATGAGACGATGGCGTGGAAGGTTCACGAGACGGTGGCGTGGAAGGGGAGGCGGAGAGGTGGCGAACGAGGTAACAAGCGGAGGAGGGGATGATAGTGGAGTATGTTACGGGCGGGCCGTAACACCTAAAAAACAAAAGTAATCAACAAGTCACACGACAATACAAGCACAAGCCAACTAGCATCTTCTCCTTGACTAGAATACCAAATAGAATACGAAGGAGCGCGGCGGCGTGATCGGCGGGGAGGGCTGACCAGAACACCACTGAACCCGGTACAAAACCTCCAGACAATTGAGAAAACTTTCGCTTCTCCCTCTCTTCGCTTCCTCCCCCGCTGAGCTGCCCTGCCCCACAGGCCCCGACCTCCTCAGTTTTTTCTTTCTTTTCTTGTTGAAGGAAAAGTTAGTGAGGCGTGACGAGGAGGGCTGGACCACTTACACTGTCTTGTGTCTGTTTTTTTGTGCTGACAGATTTGTAAGAAGACTGACGAGAACACAGTAAAGGAGAGCAGCTGCACCAGTCCAGTACCTCTCACCACTCCACACTCTGGCTGGTGACACTGACGCCTGGATTCTTAACGCTGTCTTCTCTGATGAGGACTTGAAGGGTATAATGAATCAGGTTCATTTCTCAATAATAAAGAATCCGTTGAACTATCACTAGAATCATGGAAATACAACTGAAAACCTAAATAACTTTCAGTACACTCTCTTCAAAGTATGCAGAACGCTAAAACCTTTAAAACAGCATCACGCAAAGACACAATTCTACTTCATTAAGGAAATCAAATGTCAACTCTGATATCCTTGTCACAGCAAATCTGATCAGCAACGACAGAAATCAATATACTTTTTTAAATCAAAATCGAAAATTAAATGTTCTCTATCAATTTTTGTTTTCTTTTAACGATAATGTAGATTTAGAAATAAAAAGAAAAACTGCCTGTTCAGTCTGACTATCTGATTATTCAATGTGACTCTCCTCTCTTTCGCGTTGAAGTTAGTGTGCAGTCATTTCTACATTACACTTATATCTCTTTTCTTTGCAGCAAAATAAACAAATGTTGAATTTCATCATAGGAGTAAAGTAGATGAGTAAACAAAGGCACATATTTTTATTTATTCTTTTTTCTAGTTCGTGTTTTGTTTCCTTCCTCTCTATGATATTTAAGAGATGAACAAAATCTACTGCCAAAAGTTAACTTCGCAACTTTCTTCCTCCCACACACAGCGCACATATTATATTCTCATTCTCTCTCTTTAACTTTACGCGCTCTACAGAACTCCAGGTATAAAAATAATAAAACTAAAAAGTAAAAAGATATCCTGATAAAAAAAATAAAAGTTCGAGGCTCAAAGAACTCGGAAAAAATATTACAGCTACGCAAAAATGTCACAATGAATCTTTTTGCATCACAGTTAATTTAGCACCTCGACTTGATGAGAGAGAGAGAGAGAGAGAGAGAGAGAGAGAGAGAGAGAGAGAGAGAGAGAGAGAGAGAGAGAGAGAGAGAGAGAGAGAGAGAGAGAGAGAGAGAGAGAGAGAGAGAGAGAGAGAGAGAGAGAAGGGGGGGAGAGGGGACGTACACTACCTCTCCAGTACAATGAGAGGTAACAACACTTTCTTACAGTAAAAGGTAAAATATAGCTTACAAAGGACGCAAAACAGAGAAGAGAAATCACAAAGTAAGAACGAAGAAAGAGTTTGCCTTCCTTCCTCCGAAAAATACAAAACAACATGATTGAAACAAACACACGGAGTAATAAATCTAATTCCTCGGGGACGTGAAACCAGAATGCAAGACACAAACATGTATTTGGACAAGAAAGAAAATAAAATGACTGACTCACTCACTGACTGGTTAGTTGGCTCACTGATTGAACTCAGAAATGGTAACACTGACAAGGGAAAAATTCACATTCACAGATCATTCAAGTCGAATCTAGAACAAGGATTCGTGAAAACTTTCTTTTTTAGTGTCCTTTGTCAGCCTCCCCACTCTGGCCAGTCTTTAATTCCTCAGCCAGTACATTCACTAGCGAGCGGCAGACCTACACACGTATCATATATGAGTATTTCGAAAAGATGGAGTCGATTTTGAATTGCTGTATTCATTCCAGCGACTCAATTTCAAAACGGCTTTATCTTCTTGAAACAGCCATATTAAAAAGTACGTGGTGTAGTTATATCTAGCAAGTCATTCATAGGAAGCACGAAATCCTTATTCCTCTACAGTATTTACAGTACGACATCCTTGATTATTGTTATCTTTTTCATATTCATACTCGTTTTAAACTACACAACTAAAGGAAAGTGTGTTTTTTCCTGCAAAACTGCGCCTTTCCTGGTTGAAACGAGTTATATCTTCACTGCGAAAACCTGTAGGGAAAGGTAATGTGTGTTAACCGTTTCTTAATTCTTTATTCCAAGCAGCCACAGTCTTCACATGTGAGGGAAAGCCGAAAAAGTCTTCCCTCTCTTGCATTTCCCTCTGCACACCAGCCCTCGCCTCTCGCACTCGCCCTCGCATATTCCCAGGCATTCTTCCTCGGTGTAAGTGACAGATGCACCGTATATATATATTTCCTTAAGAGGACGTGACACCCTTCCTATTTTTCACACACCAAGGTAAGAGGATTATTTCATTGTACGTCCTGTTAGGCTTTATCATTTGCTTACATCGTGTGTTTGCTCTCTACTTTGTGCTATTTCTGCATTTTGTTACTAGGGAAAGGTTGTTCGTCTTGATTCTTCACTATTCGCTTTGTTTGTGATAACTTAAGGTCAATATATCTTTTACCTTGTCACTATCGTTTCATCTTATTCCATATCCTTTATTCAGAATTCCTTTAGATTTTTCCTTTTTTTCTTATTAAGTATATTTTCCTTTGTTATTTTTACTTTATGCTCAAATGCTTCAAGTTACAATCATATTCCAAAAAACGTGTCGAGTATATAATTTTCTTCCTAGTGAGGCATTGATATACTGTATTTCCCTTCGTCTAATGCATTCCACGAACAGCATGTGAATTTATCATTTATATATATATGCTGTGCTCACGTCCAACAGAGTGGTTTTACGGTTTCAGTGACAAATTAATAATATTTTATACATCACTATTACGAAAAACCCTCTTGAGAACCCAGCTCATCATCTATGTGGCCTTTAAAAACAATTGATGAGAGTGCAAAGCGTTTCAAAATACAGGCCAAAGAATACAGAATGAAGTGCTGTCAGTAAATTATTGACTTTTGTATCTATCTCTATTCCTTCTAACTACAGCTTCTTTTAGTGCCATTAGTTTCTCTCTTCCACACTTCCACGCGCGCAGGGAAAAATAATGATGGCAGTGATGGACGTCATTAATAAACAGCCGTGCATGATGATGATGTTGATGATGATGGTGAAGACTTACTGCCTCATTCTATAGATAGGAAATGAAATATGTTTGGTGATTGATCTATCTCGTATTTAGCATCATGTGATATTAATTGCTTATATTAATTCATGTAATGTATGGTCTCCGCTCACTGTACTACGCCTATTATTATTATTATTATTATTATTATTATTATTATTATCATTAGTAGTAGTAGTAGTAGTAGTAGTAGTAGTAGTAGTAGTAGTAGCAATTTTCATTAATATTGTTGCTGTTCCATATTTATTGTCGTCATTTTTCTATGCAGTTGTCTTCCTAGCATAACCATCGGCGAGAACGCAAACAGGTGGTCAGTTTAGATTTATAATGCTAGGAAGTGCAAGAAATACCGAAATACCAATCGACAATCTCGGCGAAGGCTATCACACAACTTCAACCTGACGTATTCCTCCCATAGCTTACTCTACTTATCCTGTTTACCGGCGAGCATTTCATTCCAAAATTCATAAATATATACATGTAACTGCAAAGTGAAAATATGAGAACACAACGCCGCTAACCCGCTTGTTATTCATTACACACTAGGTGAGTGAATAATATTAGCCTTTTAACAAGTCTTCTACTCGTTATTGCCGCTAATATTTTACGCTTTGCCACACCTACAGTGGTTCAGCCTCTCACAAATTAGTATTCACGCCCACAGTTCGCTAATGTAGGTGATATCAATGTAGTTAGAGGGTAGAATAATGTCAAAGAGATGCATTTTGTTATTGTATAATTAAGAACTCCCTTGGATATACTTGTTCAGAGCGATAGTAAGTTCATTTAGGCGCTGATAGTTATCTGTTACGAATTAGTTCATGTCACATTAATAAAGACAGCAGAATGGCATTGGGAAGAAAAGATATTTACAAGCACCACAAATGACATGAAATTTCTTGGTTGGTGATACAGAGAAAAAGTGACAAAAAAAAAAAAAAAAAAAAACAGACATACAGAGGGAACCCAATTTTCGATGTCAATTATTTCTCTATTATTCCATCTCTCTATTCACTTAATACAAGACGACTCAAGATCTAGTTTCATTCAAATACGACATGCAGATCAGTTTTATATTAAGAATTGTTGAAGTCAAAGTTTTGTGTGCACCCTATGGAGATATTCAATCACGGAAACAAAAGGAATATCAAAACGACGAGACGTGGGGAGGCGATGGCACTGCACCTACAGTGAAGCGTTCCCTCTCAGTCAAGGGGTGTTTGATGACGCTCACCTGGCGTAACTTCGAGCACTTCATTCAATTAACGTTGTTGCCCCAGAGGGAGTTAATAAAAAACGTTTCCGGACACAGGCAATTTTCCACAACATTTCACTCTCTCATTGACATCTAGGCCTTTTCTTCACGTTAATTACATACATTAATTCCCAAGTAAAAACTCCCTTTACTGTACTGCCTCAAGGCTTAAAGCTTCATTATACACTCTTCAAACCCAAATAAATAACCAGTTAGGAACCGGTCGCTTTCCCTGCCGTGAGAGAGGATGTATCATTTACGAAACATACAACTATCCTCGTGACACGACTCTGCTTCACTTGCAACGAAAAATTAATACAACCAAAAGTTCTCCCTCCACTGAGTCATTGCACGCGTCACTCCCTGGAGGAAAGCTTAGCAGAGCACACCCGGGGCAGCTTGCTATACGCGCTTAAGCCACGGGGATGTCATCTGGCTCACCTTACTATTGAAGATTGCTCAGGAAAACCCCAGAAGGCAATTCACCACACTTTTCATACTTTTACCCATTATGAGAGTAAATACTAATTACTGAGAGGAAACCCTTCTAAGCCGGTAATTCCCTTTAGCCTGATCATTTCAGCGTTCATAAAGGAGCCTCCAGGCAATCACCACACGCCGCGCAAGTGGAGGAAGAGGAGGAGGAGGAAGAAAATCTGAACACTTTTCCCCAATCAGAGTACGCAGGAAAGCGACCATGAAGGAGCCACTAATGCACTTGAGTTCAATATAGCGTTAAGAAACCTGTCATCTTTTTTTGATCATTCAGGGAGGAGTGTGCACGTAATAGCAGTCTTTTCTGTTGTAGCTCGTCTGTGAATGTGCTGAGTCTTAATCATATTGAAGTTTCCCATTTTAAGTTGGTATGCATTAATTATTTCTTACTTAGCTCACTCTTGAAGGTTTTACTTGGAAGGGGAAGAATGCAAGGAGCGCCAGTCCAACGAGAGGGAAGAGTATCATAGAAAACTGAACAGAATGATTGGAAAATTTAACGTCGGGTCTTTCCATGTCAAAAAAAAAATAGAAACTAATGAATAAAACGATTTTGGAGTACACGATACGACTCTGATTTAGCTTTCTCGAAACTTTGGTATCTCTCTCTCTCTCTCTCTCTCTCTCTCTCTCTCTCTCTCTCTCTCTCTCTCTCTCTCTCTCTCTCTCTCTCTCTGTGTGTGTGTGTGTGTGTGTGTGTGTGTGTGTGTGTGTGTGTGTGTGTGTGTGTGTGTGTGTGTGGGCGCGCATTAATTTCTAGGCTTTAGGATAAGGTATAATTAGGTTTATAAAAGACTGCTCATATTTTCTCCCCCGCGACCGCCACCAACTCCAACTCCACCTCCTCTTCCTCCTCCTCCTCCTCCTCTCTACCTGTACTTTTTAATTACGCTCAAACACACTCAACTCACTCTCACTCTCACTCTCTCTCTCTCTCTCTCTCTCTGCGACAAGACAGGTAGGATCGAGTCTTCATGAAGGGAAAGAGACGTTAGGTGGCAAAGTGAACTCCTCTCCTCCTCTCTTCTCCATTTCACGTTAACGTATAAACAAAATCAGGTTTGACTGCATTTAATTTGTTTATGTTATTTTATTTCATTTTCTGTTTTTGCAATCACATTTATGAATATTTTTTTTTTTTAGTTTCTCTTTCCTCACTGATTTTTATTTGATTGTGTTTTGATACGAATTCTTCTTTTTATCCTTTCGTCTTTGTTTTAGTGTTTTTTTTCCTAGCCTTTCATTACGTGGCTCCTTAACCCCTTCAGTACTGGGACACAATTTTACCTTGAGATTTGCGTACGATTAGACGATTCTAGTGACATTAGGAGGAGTCTGTGGAGGTCAGAAGATTAATCCCCCACAAAAGTTTCTGAAGCTATATAAAATCACCAAAAAGATAGCAGAATAAACATGAAAACGAGTCATGGTATTGAAGGGGTTAAGGAATTACTGTATAGATACTGGAAAAGGAAAGAAAACACTGAATATGACTCGATAACATGTAAATTAAACTGCATCTTACTAACAGTTTCCTCCTAGCAGAATCATGAGCACCAAGGAACAGTAGGGCTGGTTCTGTCTACAGGCAAGGCAAGGTACAGCTACAGAATAGTTATAGGAAATTAAGGTGGGTCTCTTCTCCTTCCAAGGCAGCGACGCACCAGCACTAACGCTTGCCACAATTAGCACCACCCACACGGCCGCTAAACATCGGCCTCATTACCCCATTAAGTGAAGCAAACTGCCTCATAGAAGGGAATAATGAAGGCAAACAACACAGCCTTTAGTCACAATTAGCAACATGTACTTTTCGTTCTTTTTATGAAGATTAACTACGTGATTAAAATTAAAATAAGTTTCAACCTTTTCTATTTCTTTATCTGATATTTCTATTCCCTCAAACTGGATGGACTAAAACAGCTCGAGAGGAGAGAAGAAAGGAAAGGAAACTGATCTTCGGGTTTAATCATGCCTTAATTTTGGGTTGGCTCTTCAAGAGTGAATAAATTACTTTCTGATTGCTTTCATTGATCAGACTGACTGGGCCCTTCACTATGAGGGGCACAAATAGAGAAAGGAAGAATGGGAAAACCTAAAGAGAAGACTCCAAAATTTCAACTCTGTAAGGATCGCACCAAAAGACACTGGAAGGGTTACAATTTTATCTCAGCAAGGAGGGAAAATCATAAGAAGTTAGGATAGATAAACAATAAAAATATGACTACAAATACAAAACAGTTCTTGGATTAGTTACGATAGAAAAGTTAGTTAATTAAGACCAAAAAATGACTACAAGTACAAAAAAATAGTTCCTAGGTTCATTAGGATAGAAAAATAAAAAAGATGAATACAAATATAAAAATAGTTCCTGGGAGTAATAAAGAAAGGGATATGTACCTGAGAAGGACATACCTTGCCCCCCCTTTTTTTATATTACAACACTGAGCTTCAATAGTTACTGGCAGCGGTGAAATTTGGCATCTTCAGGTAGTATTTCTTCAGTGTATCTGCGCAGGTAAAAGTGATGCGTTGTCTTGAAAATTCTTCTTAACTGTGTTCCTGGTAGACTTAAAATTGTTGTTCTTTTCTCTACATCCCTTCCTGAAGTAAGACTGCAAGGTCTCAGTAGTTTTTCGTCAGGTTTTTTTTTTTTTCTTGAAGTAAAATCGAGGCGTCTTCTTGTACTTTCCGGTTGAGATAAAATTGCAGTATCTTTTAGTTTCCTCCTCCATGTTTTCCTTTGCCGAGATGAAATTATAGTGTCTTGTTGTAGCTTTCCCTCCATGCTTTCCTTGAGATTTGAAGTGACGCAGTGTCACTTAATCTAATCTAATCTAACCTAACCTTACAGAGCCTTGTACTTTGCAGTTGAGATAAAATTGCAGTGTCTTTTAGTTTCCCCCTCCATGTTTTCCTTAGTCGAGATGAAATGATAGTGTCTTCTTATAGCTTTCCCTCCATGCTTTCCTTGAGATTTGAATTTTTTTTTTTTTTTTTTATACCATGTGGGCTTTTCACGGGAATTTCTGGGTTAAAGGGGGTACTTTTTTGGGGTTACCTCCTATCTCAAACTTCAAAGCCCACCCGCTAGGAAACCGTTGCCCTGAGTGAGGAAGCCCAACCTACACTCAGACCGTGGACAGGATTCGAACCCGTGAGCTTGGAGACCTCGCGGACCCCAAAGCACGCATGTTAAGTGACCTAACCAAATCTAACCTAACCTTACAGAGCCCAACCGAAGCCAAACTAACCTAGACCTTGACAATTTTACAGACAGAAGAGAAAAAAAAAAAAAAAAAGCGAAGTGAAATATATAACTAACTTACACTAACCAAAGCACATAGCATAACATGACATACACTAATCCAGCATAGGTCAGTGTAGCATAATAGATTAACCTAACCTAACCTAACCTAACCGTGAACAAAACAGAATAAAAAAAAACTAGCAAAATAGACACACAACAGTTCTAACAGCCAGCACAGCACCTGCACACACCGGACCTCTAACTCAATCTTCAGCCATACAAGGTTTCTCAGGCAGCGGGAGCAATACATCTAGGCACACTCACACGGGAGGGCCACGCCGCCTCAACTCCCTATAGTCAAGGCGGTGATCTATCGTCGCCGCTCAGTCAGGAACACGCACCACTTCCGCGCCAAACAAGAACCAATCATCTCACACTTATTAATGGTTCTCCTGAGTCACATTTTGATTAGACGGTCATTCGTGATGGGTGGTGGTGGTGGTGGTGGTGGTGGTGGTGGTGGTGGAGGTGGGTACTGGGTGGTGGTGGTACTGATCAGGATAGAAGTAAAATCACACCGACACTTCTACACACACACTTTGAGAGAGAGAGAGAGAGAGAGAGAGAGAGAGAGAGAGAGAGAGAGAGAGAGAGAGAGAGAGAGAGAGAGAGAGCCAGTAATCGGATAAAGGCGAGGGGGCGGCAGGGGTGGAGGTGCTGCTCAAGGGAAAGAAAGCGGCAACAGACTCAGCACAACGTCTCTTCCCTCATGGCACTCCCCTCTCTCCTTCTCTCCCCTCACTGGCCATTCTTGTATCCATGCCGTTACCTCCACCAACACCCTCTCCTCTTCCCCCTCCTCCTTCTCCCCCTCCTCCTCCTCCTCCTCCTCCTCCTCTTCCCAACCAAGCCACTCGTATCAAAACTGCACCCACGTGAAGTAAATTACAAATGACACAATTATGCCCAGAATTAAAAGTGATTATTGGAAAATTATATCCATTATGATGACGGAAAAATGAGTCAGGCGGTGGTGGTGGGTGATGGGAAGTGAGGTGCTTGAATTGCTAGGAGGAGGAGGAGGAGGAGGAGGAGGAGGAGGAGGAGGAGGAGGAGGAGGAGGAGGAGGAGGAGGAGGAGGAGGAATAGGAAGAAGAGGAAGAGGATTAGGAGGAGGAGGAGGAGGAGGAGGAGGAGGAGGAGGAGGAGGAGGAGGAGGAGGAGGAGGAGGAGGAGGAGGAGGAGGAGGAGGAGGAAGAAAAGGAGGAAGACGAGGAAGAAGAGGAGGGAAAGGAGGAGGAGAAAGAGCTACCATTTTCCATTCTAGTGGTTGAAAGAAAAAGAACAGCAGAACACCACTGAACAAATACTACCAATAGACTTGTTAAACACTACGTCCGGGTTAGCGATAAGCGAAAACATCTAATGCAAAAGACCCAGTTGAGAGGAAGTGTAGGAAAGGAAATTCTGGTAGGCCAAATGCAATGCTGAAGATGCTGATTGCCTTAACCTTGGTCGGTCATATTCTTGAAAGCTTTTTTTTTTTCGCTCAGGATTATTTCCATTGGCAACAGAGATGACGATTACCACGTGTTTCTAAGATTGCTCCATTCTGTTCCAGGAATAACTCAAAACCCTTTCAGTACTGAGACGCATTTTTACCTCGAGTTTTAGGTATGATTAGACGATTCTATTTACATTAGGAAAGGTTTATCAAGGTAAGAAGAATAATGGCCACAGTCTTCAATATTCTAACCCCACATAAGTTTCTGAATCTGTATAAAATCACCAAATAGAAAGCACAGTAAATATGAAAACGTGTTCTGGTACTAAAGGGCTTAAACTGATAGATTGTGATTTGAGTGGCGTTCTCAAGGGTGGTTTTCCATAAATTAATACAAAACCCACGTTAACCAATCACTAGAATCACAAAAAACGTCAATGAAAACTTTAAATAGCCCTCATTACAGTCTGTTAAGTGTAAGAGATCAGGCGACGAGGCGTTTAGGAATACAGTGGCATGCTGCTCACGTCATACACAACAGACGATAAGTGCTTCTGTAAGGATCATCTAAACGTGCTTCCGAAAGATTGTGCTTCCTCAGTTCTCATTATGAGCCCGTCAGCCTAGACACATTACAGATTTTTTATAGCCGTCCTCATCGCGCTAATCCGCTGTTTGCTCGCCTATTAACGCTGCTCTACACTCTGCCTTCAGGAGGAGATAAGGAGGAAAAAGTTCCCCTCGCTCCCTGCCAGCACTCGCCGTTATCGCCCTACCGACACGCGTTTACCTTGCCGAGAATGAGCGTGAATTCAGCACCTGAGGCACGTAATCATATAAACACACACACACACACACACACACACACACACACACACACACACACACACACACACACACACACACACACACACACACACACACACACACACACACACACACACACACACACACAGTAGTATCAACTGTAGTGCCGTTGGTATTTTATTATTATTATTATTATTATTATTATTATTATTATTATTATTATTATTATTATTGTTATTATTATTATTGTTATTATTATCATTATTATTATCATTATTATTGTTGTTAATATTATCATCATCATCATCGTTATCGGTATCATCATTACATTTATTGATAGTAGTAGTAGTAGTAGTAGTAGTAGTAGTAGTAGTAGTAGTAGTAGTAGTAGTAGTAGTAGTAGTAGTAGTAGTAGTAAAAGCATTTCGTTGAGAAAAATCTTCCATACAAATTTCACACAGTTACTGAAAAGAAAATAGAGAGAGAGAGAGAGAGAGAGAGAGAGAGAGAGAGAGAGAGAGAGAGAGAGAGAGAGAGAGAGAGAGAGACTAACAATAGA
This sequence comes from Portunus trituberculatus, assembly GCF_017591435.1. NCBI lineage: Eukaryota > Metazoa > Arthropoda > Malacostraca > Decapoda > Portunidae > Portunus > Portunus trituberculatus. The sequence continues at coordinate 13,459,659 of NC_059268.1, read as the reverse complement.
TCAATACAAGTCTTGGGGCCTATCATCCTATCCACCGCCTGTTCTTCCTCCCCCTCTTCCCTCTCCACCTCTTCCTGCCCCTCTCATACGATCAATAATTCCCGTTTGGTCCGTGGAGCCTCCGGTAATCCCAACTTATAACTCCCCAGTCTCTCCGATAATACACGACTTTAGGCCGGGAATCGATCAGAGACGAGATGAGGAGGAAGAAAGGATGAACCGTGCCAGGTGACATCTATTGCCTCGCCCTGAGTGATGGCGAGCTGCCTGCCCAATTAGCTTTTCATTCACGTAATTACTATGTGGCTCAGAGCGATAGTCGAGGCCACAATTTGTTCCCTAATGTGTGCCCTGGTGGTGGTGGTGGTGGTGGCCGCTGGGACGATACTTATGCCTGTGAGTTTAGTGATGGTTGTGGTGGTGGTGGTGGTGGAGGTGATCATCGTCCTCGTATTAGAAAAAGTACAGAATCAGTGGCAGTATTTTGAAAGGTTCTCTTCTCTCGTAAGGATAATTTTCAAAGGTCACAGAGATTATTTGTCATGTTTTCAGTTCTCATTATTTCATTATCTGTGCTAAACTACCACTAAAATCATAGAAACACACTTGGAAATCTTAACAACTCCCATTAAAAGACTGTTGAATGTAATCGAGACGACGATACGTTTGAGAATGCAGTTCAAGACTAACCAATAAAAGCAGCACAACTTGATAAAACTTTCTCGCAATGGAAGTTACTTATAAGTTTGAAGTGTCTGGGGAAGAACTCTGCTTAATAATCCGGTTCATTGCCTCGTGGAATATGGAAGCTCTGTGCAGTGAAGTGTTAGATGGAACAGAATAATTACACAAAGACGAGTATGGTTAAATTTGTAAGGTATTGACAGAAAAGTAACTTAATTTTTCATGGAAGGAGACACAGGCTGGTGAAGAAGTAAGGTGTGGAAGAAGAACATGGGTAATTGAAGTAATTGCGGTTCTGTCAGACAAAATAAAGTATAGGGTGTATAAAATCGACCAAAAATATTGACAACTCAGCAGCATGAACGAGGGAGAGGATGGAGGGAGGCAGAGAACGAGGAAGAAAGAAAATTAACGTAGCCCTTATAGCGGGAAGAAGTTAAGACCCTGAGGCCGCACAAACCTCCTGCAGCAGTGGAAGGCTTACAAAAACCACGCGAGGCGCCTATTGCCACACAAGGCCTAAGGACACTTCGTGGCTTCGCGCGGCAGCTTCCAACAGATTACTAGAGGGTGTGGATAACGCTTTCTGCACGGCTCGGTATGTGTCCACTACCACGGCGTCCCTCTGTCCCATATTGGATAACGCTTTGCTCTCTCATCACACCTATCGTATCTTCGAAGACCACAGAGATGATTAGCAGGGTTTTCTAGAGTGTTTCCCCTTTCAATAATGCTAAAATGTTGTCTGTCTGTCACTAGAATTATAAAAATACCCTTATAAACCCATGCAGCCTCAACTAGAACCATTTGGAAGTAGTGACGGTGCGGCGCTCAAGTGTTTCACAATATGGTCATCTGCCCCTCCGCCATTCCCTCTCTCCATCCCTCCGTCCCTGTCACTGTATCGCCCCTCCCTCGCCACCCTCTTTGTTCCTGTGTCGCTACTCTATTCAGCCAAGGACAATCGTGGCTAATTCCCAGGTTGTCACAGAAGCCAAGTCCCAAGACCAGCGATCATTGTGCGAACTGCAACACAACACTCGGCCTGGCCCTTCCCTCTGCCTCGGTGCTCGACACACACACTAACTCTTGATGTGGCATGTGTAAGGAGACTGACCCCTTCTCTCTCTCTCTCCCTCTCCCTCTCCCTCTCTCTCTCTCTCTTGAATTCCTACTCTCTCTCTTTTCCTCCTTTAGTACCCTTCCACACAGCCTTGTAACGCCTCAACACGTGATAGGGGCCTTCTTCCACGACTGCTTGGAGGCGGCATGGTACTCTTACCAGGCGAGCATAGACGAGCACAGAGCCGCCGCCTCTCCTTCAGCACATTTGGAAGCAGAGCGAGGGTTGTAAAGCAAGAAAACACATAATAAAACGGAATTAGCTGAAATATAAAGGAGATCACAGCTTTTCTCGTGGATATCTTAATTGTTATCTTTGTATATTCTGAGTTGGTCTCATTATTTCTCACCAGCATCTATCACAATGAAGAAATAAACAACAACCAGTAGTATTATTGCGGAGGGAAAGCTTAACTATGGGGCATTTCTGAAAATGAGAGATGGCACAGATGACTTGTTTGTGACCGCTGTGAATGTCCTCCACCCTCATGAAATGTCCCTCGTAACTACTCGTGTTATGAGTGAGGGGACCTTTCGGGGCATAAACACACCCATCTGACCGCTCATTCCCTCTTTTCACTGAACTCACATGATGGTTAACAATGCACAGCCGTAATCAAAAGCTGAATAATCTCCTGCTCTCACTTCTAATGTGTTAATTTTTCTCAACCCTATGTCGGCGGATGAGCTTAGATGTCAATAGTTAGGGTTTGTAGGAAGGGTGAAGCTCAGAGGACTCAATGGTGTGGGAAGGAACGAAACGCAGTGGGAGCCAGCGTGGGACATTTACTAGACCTCCAAACATGGCTGTACCTACAAAAAAAATGACAATAAAAGAAATACATTTACAAGATCCGAAAATACATATAGGAGAATATGACAAATAATTCAAGAAGAAACAGATCACGTGACAATAATTAACGTTAAGAAATTGTTGACTAACTTAAAGGAGGCGAAGGAATCTCATTAAGTCAGCCACTCAGTCACTCGCGTTTCTCTTTCACACTTATTTCTCTTCTTTTCGGCGAATTCGGAGTTCAATCTCGTCAAAATGTTTGTGAATGAGTAAAGCAAAAAAAGTGTGACTGACCGAACGGTTGAGTGAGTGAGTGGGAGTGAGTGATTGACTGACTGGGGGCTTTTTTTTCAGTGCAGGTTGGAGCCAGTCATAGAAACTCCATCTTTCAGCCATTTTTTTTCTAAAATACTCATTAGCTGTCCATGTTTTATATCCACCTGACACACACAGCCACCCTCCCACCCACCCTTCCACACCCACACACAAAGAGAGAGAGAGAGAGAGAGAGAGAGAGAGAGAGAGAGAGAGAGAGAGAGAGAGAGAGAGAGAGAGAGAGAGAGAGAGAGAGAGAGAGAGAGAGAGAATACATAACAAACAACCCATTCTTATCAACATATCACCACCCAAAAAGCCTTCTACCCTCACTATTAGCATCTATTACTAGTTTATCCCACACCTATTACCAGTACATTCCCTGCAGATAACTCATTTAATAATTCCCAAGCGTCAATAGAAATAAACCCACACTGATGTACACAAACCCACACATACCAACCCTAACGTATAAATAGCAACGACCGCACCTTGACACAGCGCAGCGGGCAGTAATGCAGGTAAGTAAGGTAGGGAGGCAAGGGCAGGTAAGTTTGGTGGCCTGAGCACTAACAGCTTCTGGTTTTCCCTCGCCATTGGACACGACTCAGTAAGCACCAAGTGGACCCCGACCCGCCACATAAAGAAGGATACAATTATACGCTGTTTTTTTTTTTTTTTTTTTTTTTTTAATGTAAGTATTCGCAGTGTAATTCGTGCTCCAGGAAAGGAATTATCTAGATTTCATGTGTATTTAATTTTGTTTTTCGTTTTTTAAGTGAGTGTAATGTGTGCGGTTTGATTATTTTACGAATTTTTTCTTAGCTTTGTGATTGGGTGTGATTGGTTCAGCTGTTTTCGTGTGTGTGTGTGTGTGTGTGTGTGTGTGTGTGTGTGTGTGTGTGTGTGTGTGTGTGTGTGTGTGTGTGTGTGTGTGTGTGTGTGCCAGCGAGCGGGGAGCGGCGTACAATATTCAAAATAGAACTAACTCGGCATGAATAAAAGTTGAAAATAAAAGGGAGGCAAAATGGAAAGATTAAAATTCATAAAACAGCAAATAAAATGAAAGTCAGATTCATTCCGCGTTCAAAAAATACCAAACAAAAACAAAAACGTTGAATAAAAACACACAAAAAATAAGAATAAATAAGTAAATAAAATCATATATAAAACTAACATCAAAACATTTACAACAAAGAAACTTAAAGACAAATTGAATGCCACATAAACACTCCCACTGCTCTCTGTCCTTCCTCTCCTGCTTGTGACACTCCCAAACAGGCCCTGTGGATGAAGCAATTTTGATCCCCTTATATAGCTGCAGTAAATAAGTAAGGCGGACTGGAGAGCAGTACGTATTTTCGTTTCACCTCAATCTATTGCATCCTCAGTTCTTCTACAATTTTTATTCGATTTATGGACGGTATATCAATCTCTTCAGCACCAAGACACGTTTTCATATTCATTCTGGTTACCATTTGGCGGTTTTATACAGCTTCAGAATAGGGAATTAGATTAGAATGGTGAAGACTCTGCCCATTAATCTTTTGACCTTCATAGACCCTTCCTAATGCAAATAAAATGGTCTAGTCATATCCAAAAATCAAGGTAAAAATGAGTCTTATTATTGAGGGGTTGGCTGGATTTTCTCAAGTCATTACTAGCGAGCCCCTGTTACTGTTCCCTCCTCCAGTCAAGGAGGAACAGCTCATACCAAGAGATCATGCACTGGAATTACTAAACATTTATATTTATCTAGATAGTGATGTACCAAAATCATGTAAGCGACAAGTTTGTACATGCACGCACGCACGCACACACACACACACACACACACACACACACACACACACACACACACACACACACACACACACACACACACACACACACAAATTGGAATAATGTAAGCGGGAATCAGGAGAAGAGCAGCAAAAATACAAAACAGTAAGTCCCTTGTTCAAAGAATTCCAAAGATCACCACTTTCTTTGTTCTAAATATATACATCAACAGTTATTTTTTCTTCCATTCCAGCACATATACCTAAAAAGTTATCACTTAGGAGTAGAACGGCTCTAAAGTATCCGTAAAGATATTTAATCACATACAAAAGTTACGAGATCGATCCATGACACACACACTTACCAAACTTTCATTGGGAGAAGTAACAATTCCGTAACTCTTGCTAAGACGTCGCTTCCAAGTGCATCAAGACACTACTAAATTATGTACTCCCCATGTAATTTATCTAGGCAACCTTTGTATGGATAGCAGGAGACAATGAATGGGCGGTATTCTCATCAGCTCTATTTTCAAAGGCCACATTTATGATTAAACATATTCTCGACTGTGCTTTTCAAATTAAATGTAAAATTATTGTATATTTCCAATCATGAAAACACTTCTGAAAACCTAAATAACCTGCACAAGAGGAAGATATACTCATTTACATAAAGAAAAAGAAGAACTCCACAATTTCTTACAAGGGACCGGCACAGAATTAAAACCATAAGATAACGTGAACGATAAATCCTGACAGGGAGTTACAAATAGATCGGCAATTACTCCCATTAGGTAGAGAAGGTCATTAGCACAGCAGGCAGATGGGAGGGGAGCAGCTGCGTCTCCAGGTGGTGGGTGGGACGCGACGGATGGCCGGCTCACAAGGCAGGACAGGATCGAAGTGAGAGGGTTCTGTCTGGTTGCTCTTGGATACACACAATAACTACAAACCACCTACCTTTCGTTACTAGGAAATGGGGGTCTCCTTACGTCTTTAGCCCCTTCAGTACTGGGACACATTTTTACCTTGAAATTTGTGTACGATTAGACCATTTTATTGACATTAGGAAGGGTCTATGGAGGTCAGAAGATTAATGGCCACAGTCTTCACTATTTCAATCCTCGACACAAGCTGTATAAAAGCACTAAAAAGTAAGCAGAATGAATATGGAAAACCGTCATGTTACTCAAGAGGTTAACTACTATAGCATCATCTCTACGCCTAATATAAGTATGATAAACACTATAAAAGTCATTCTTGAAACGCTTCTCTAAAGTAATTGAGTATTTCAAAATATAGTGTTTAGTTTAACATTCACTCATTAAGATCGTTTGGAGATACACTAAGAATTATCACACGGTCGATAACTAACAGTCATAGGGTTAGAGGTGACTATGTAGGAGGAGGAATGAGATTACAACATACAAACACGGTGATATTGTATTTGTGGAACCACGAATCAGAAGAGATATACAATTTCGTTTGGCATGTGAAAGTTTAATCTCAATTCCTCTCACTCACTCTCTCTCTCTCTCTCTCTCTCTCTCTCTCTCTCTCTCTCTCTCTCTCTCTCTCTCTCTCTCCCCTCAGCTTCCAATTCCGCACTTCCTTCTGAGCTGCAGTCGCCTATAAGGGGCTGAAGGGAAGAGGAAACGAGAAAGTGAAAAATAAAAATGCAGTGAAACATTTCTTCTTTTCTGACTTTATCTTTCTCGTCAGCGTTTTACTGTTCTTTTTCGTAGTGTGTATGACAGACTATAAAGAGAATGATGATGATGATGATGATGATGATGATGATGATGATGATGATGATGATAAAGCTCACGAAGTCATTATGGACCATTATCTTGAGAAAATTAAGAAGACTCATTATCCAAGTTGTACCTACAGATCCTTTGTTAATGCGCTCCCGCCTGACTAATAATGAATGAAATCGCTGTAACTTCTTTCTTCTTCAATATCGAAAGAACAGGTAGCGGTGGTACAGTGGAACCATGCGTGCTTTGGGGTCCGAGGGGTATCCAAGCGCACGGGTTCGAATCCTGTCCACGGTCCGAGTGTAGGTTGGGCTTCCTCTCTCGGGGCAACGGTTTCCTGGCTTTGAGATAGGAGGTACCCCAAAAAACATCCCCTTTAGCATAAATTCCCGTGAAAAGCCCAAAGAGTATAAAAAAAAAAGAATTAAATATAAGAGTAAGTTTATATGAAAGTGCCATATAGCAGACGGAAAGCAGACCAAGTGAGCAGAGGACTAAGAGAAGCTTTTGTCATACAGTGGAATCATAGAGACCGGTGATAGATTACAGTGAACTTTAAATACTACTACCTCGCTATATTGCTACTCCACTGTTGTAGTTTTCCTGCGCTACTCTACCTAACTAGATTGTTAGGGAAGTGTAATTAAAGTATCAAAGAACAAAAAGGTGTGTAATCTACGGATTCTGTTGCAGGGGAGGGTATTAATGATTAAAATGGTGGTGGTGGTGGCGTGAGGCAGGGCGTGGGTGCTGCCAGGCGTGGTGTGGCGAGCAGTGGTTCGCGCACACGTAAAAGGGTGAAGGCGAGATGAAAACTTCAACAACATTAAACTCGAGTCTCAGTTAAACAACAAAACTTTCTCTGCAACTTCCAACATCGTTAATGAGAATAAATTTCTTCCATGTACGCGCACGGGAACGAGACAGACAGACAGACACACACACACACACACACACACACACACACACACACACACGGCAATGGGCGCTCATCACATGCACACAATCCATGTTTGTTGGACGTTAATATATCATATTGGAACCTTCGTTGCAGTATTAATACCCTTCATTTGAACATTTAGTATTTTGTATTTTCTTCGTACCACCAAAAGGTCACCTCCTCTGTTCGTGTGTGTGTGTGTGTGTGTGTGTGTGTGTGTGTGTGTGTGTGTGTGTGTGTGTGTGTGTGTGTGTGTGTGTGTGTGTGTGTGTGTGTGTATTCCGCAGCAATTACGTGCCTAGACTTCACACCACTTCCTCCTTTCCTTCTTTATTCCAACTTCCTTTTCTTCCATCGCATCCGCCGCCTCCTCCTCTTCCTCCTTCTTCTCCTTTACCCCCAGCACGCCCATCCCCCGCCGCCTTCCTCTCGCCCCGGCGGCCTAACAATGGGGCCATTCTCACTTCCTGTTCTCTCCCACTTTATCATCCACAGGACTTCATCGAGTAAAAACGGTTCCTCCAGTTTTTTTTTTCCTCCCCTCTACTCTGCTCCCCTTCCAAGTATTTCTGTGCCTATTATCTCCTTCCTCGCTACAAAAGGATAAAGAATCGCGCTCGCTTTCCTCCTCACTTCCTTCCAGCTGGATCATCGCCTGCAGTTCATCGAGGAGAACACTTTATATTTTTGTCCTTATACTTTCTTTGTAGTCACTGGTTCCCCCTCTCCTCGCCCTCCTCACTTCCCTCTCCACTGGTCCTCCTCCAAGCATTTCTGTACCTATTATCTCCTTTGTCGTTATCGCCTTTCTTCCCACTTTCCCGGAGCCACTGGGCCGCCGCTATACGGTCCTGTGCCTCGCCGCGCCGCTGAATTTATGGTCCAGATGCCGCCGGGCCTGAGCGGGATTTATATCTTTCCCGTTGAGTGTGTGTGTGTGTGTGTGTGTGTGTGTGTGTGTGTGTGTGTGTGTGTGTGTGTGTGTGTGTGTGTGTGTGTGTGTGTCTACTATAACAAATAAAAGCTTTTCAGGACGTGCCACATTTGCTAGTGAGAGTACATACGTTGTTTCACTTTATTTCCTATCGTATTTTTAACGGTGATTGAGTGGCTGGCGATGCGACCCTGGCTACTGTCGATCCGATAACAAAACACTGGTCTGAATCTCTGTCCACGCCAAGGGAACGACCACCACCTGTACTAAACTTAGCCGTCCATCCCTGCCTCACATGGATACGAAGAGATGAATAATTATACACAAGCCAGGGATGTGATGGTAACTCATGAGGCCACCAGGGACTAACTGATATGGGCTACGAGGCAACAAGGATACTGCTGCCATAGTGCATTAAATACTTACCGTAACTATTAAGAAGTTTTCATTACGTGTTGGTGGTGCAAGACTCCCCCACTTGCTCAGTTTATCCATGCGGTTAAAAGAATAAATGACGCATGCATTTGACAGAAGGGTTTTTTTTTTCTGCATGGCTTCACAGTTCTCTCCCGCGGCCAATTTTCATGTACTGGTTTCTCCTGAACGTGTTAAATGTAATGAGAAATTCCGCAGTGTCCAACGCAAACTACTCTTCATCTTCATGTATCACTCCTTGCACCTAAAAACAAATAAATGAAGAGGTCTGTATTTACGTGAATCAATACGTTTCGATATATCCTTCCAACATCATAAGTTTTGGCAGTATTCCTGATATTCCCAAAACCTTCCCAAGGCAACCGTTCTCCAAGTTTCCAAATCGCTGTACTTAGTGTAAGGTTTTTCAAGGAAAGTTTTGCCAGACACAAGTGGTGTCCCCTTCAGGCTAGCCCAAAGTCTCCTGCAAGTAACAAGCGCCCAGAAGTTCATCTTTCTTCGGACTGAGAATGTGGCACGAGTTATTAGTGTCAAGGCGGACTTTATTTCTTGCCGGGTACCAATATCGACATAGATATTGAATTCATGACATTTTCTGGTCCTTTACATGGTGAAAATACCAATACGACTTATGAACTTTCTATAATTTCTGGACGTGGCGGAGAAAACCTTACATGATTCAGTGTCTCCAAAAAGCAATTCCCTCATGAGCTACTCCACAAAACCATACACAGAGATCCACTTCTTCAGTGTCTCCCAACTGTTCCCTACCCTTCACTGAACAAAACTGAAATTTCCACTAGTAAATCATGAATATATAGATAAACGAATGTACAAATAGATAGAAAAATACAAAGACTAAGTTTCATATCTCATCTTTTGCCAAAGCAACCTCCACAGAGTTCAAAGGTTCACCTCATCTCTACGTGTTATGATTGTTTGCCTCACTCCATCCTGGTACCTTGTCCACACCTGTATGCGCACGCCTCCGGTATATCAGAGGAAGGGTTTTCACTTCACACATTTAACAAAAAAGGATACAATGAAAAGGCCCAAAATATCAAGCTAACGAGAGAGAGAGAGAGAGAGAGAGAGAGAGAGAGAGAGAGAGAGAGAGAGAGAGAGAGAGAGAGAGAGAGATTCATTAAGATTAAATGTAATTAATTTGGAAAATATTCGTTTTCTCACAAATTGAAACGTCGCCGCCATAACCACGCCATCAATCAACACGTAAGTTCCTAACGCACACATGCACACGCACTATCTCTCTCTCTCTCTCTCTCTCTCTCTCTCTCTCTCTCTCTCTCTCTCTCCAATAAACAATTCTACTCTGGGCTGCTCGTTTCAGTTTGAATAAACACACACACACACACACACACACACACACAGAGAGAGAGAGAGAGAGAGAGAGAGAGAGAGAGAGAGAGAGAGAGAGAGAGAGAGAGAGAGAGAGAGAGAGAGAGAGAGAGAGAGAGAGAGAATAAAGGAATAAATTAATTAATTAATCTACACGCATGTTCAACAAATAGTGAATCCTTATCACTTCAGCGTGTAGCGAACAATGAGTCTGGTTGAGGCCACGCTGTGCTGGTGGCTGCGTACTCGCTATTTAATTTCACTTCCACAGAGACAAAGAAACTGAAATAAAGGAAAACAAAAATGGCTAAAATGAGGGAGAAAGACGAGCAGAAATAGGAGAAGTAAAGGGAGAGAGACAGGAAACAAGTAAACAAGGAGAGAAATGTAAGAGCAGGGAGCGGCATACATCTCCATCCCGGCCATCCCTCACCCATCCTCATGCCATTAGTGGCGACAGTGCTCGGCTCTCCTGCATACACATTACTCCCACTCGGCCTGGATGCCCCTCCTACTCTTTCACCACCGCCATCATCACCACCGCTGCCCTTTCCGCCGCCTCTGCCGCCGCTCTCGTCACCACAGGACACTTGCTCTTCCGTCCCCTCTTGTTAGCCGCGTGCTCGGTCGTTTCCTCTTTGTCTCTCTTGGCCAGTTCGTCACACTCCTGTCCTCCTCCACCACCACAGCCACTACCACTCATCTAATCCACCACCAAAATCCACACACCAGTACTCTAAGCGCTACACGTCACAGGGAGGAAGAAAACAAAGGCCCGCAAGTCTGCACCACACCTGCGAGCAGCTGTAGTCTCAGTGTCATACGGCGGCGAATAGGACTCAAAAAGAATACTAAAAAACTTGCAAAACTCGCGTGCTGTGCTTCCCGTGTCTTGGCGCTGTCCTGTACGCAGCACGCACGGGTATAAATGCTTAATAGGGAGGCGCTGGTTGCACTTGTATATCTCACGCGCCGTTTCGGATATACATTCCCCTTACTTACTATGCATCACGAGCATTCGCCCCGGAAGATGAACTGCCTCCAAAACATTATTCCTTTTTATTCTTCCATTTTTTGCCGAATTCCGGGGGATATTTATTTTTAATATAACTAATCAATGTGATATTTGTTCAATTTTATGGAGTCAATTCATGAATTGAACTATAAATTGAGTTTACAAAATTAATGAAATAGACTGTCCCGTCCAGTCAATAGCATGCGTAATATTCTTGGTGCAGCGTTTAATTGATAAAATTCAGTGCATAATTACCAAATTAACATAACAATAATAATAATAATAATCAGCTCTCCTACATTGACCCTCACCAACACACACGCACACGCACACACACAAATCGCACGCTGAATATATACAAATGCCACTTCTCGTCTGGTTTACGGTATACATTTTACATTAAAAAAAATAAAAATGTTGTGCAGGTTATAGACGTCATGATGAGACCAAAGAACAGTGAACGGTTGATTGTGCATTTCTCCATCCAGCTCTCAGATTACTAGTGCAGTCATTGTCTCGACGCCTAAAGAGAGTGTGAGATGTGAACGATAGCGAATAAGAGGGGGAAGGGCTCAATGGGAATAAATGTGGACGTAATACTCAAAAAATTAACTAAGGAAAGGCGTGAAATTGATACCAGCTAATTTTAAGGGGTAGAAAAAGGGGAGACTGGTAAGACGAATGAGGAAAATGACACACGAAAGGAATAAAAGTGATTGATTGATTGAGTTCATAGACGAAAGATTGGTGAAGAGAAGATTAACTGACTCACTCGCTTATTCATTTATACCACAAGGAGAGACAGACTGCCGATGTAGTGAATAAATGTATAAAAAGGAAAAGTTGGATTACATGTATGGGAAGAATCACATGCACTTTCTTTCCCAATAAATACTGTGCCTCTATTAACACACAGACGTAACTGGCCCCAGCTGTCGCCATTACTCCTGAGGAACACTCGGCTCAACGCAGAGCAGACCTGGTGGTGCCGCGCTGCAGGCTGTCACACCCTCTCTTCAACTTATCACCAGTAACAGTGCCGGTGGTGGCTGCGAGAACCCATTACTACTAACACCATAGTCACCACCACCAATACTACTAACATCACCTTCAATACCACCATTTCTACCACTATTGGAACCACCACCATTACTACCACTAACACCATCACTATCAGTACCACCACCAGTACCCCAAACTGAGTGAACTATCGATGGAGTAATTGTGTTTACTTATTGCTACACTACAGCCATATGACCACACATGCATAATAGTTCAATTTTTTTTTTATAATACCTCAGAACAAAAGGGACTCGGGACATCGGAATTAAACGTAATGAGAAAATACACCAAAATACATAAGAACAATATAACGAATTCTTGAACCACCATAACATTGTTTCAGTAACCGTACATATTTTTTCAACAAACTTAACCTGCACTAAGACACTAAAATGCTTGACCCACTCCATTACACCCTTAGTCATCAGCGCTGCCTTCCAAAAAACACATCCACTAAACCCACACACCACATTCTATTAACCCCTTCAATACTACGACACTTTTTCACCATAAATTTTGGGTATAAGACAATTAAGAAGAGTTTAAGATCAGAAGATTCATGGCCAGAGTTTTCGTTATTTTCATCCCCCACATATGAGTTTCTGAAGCTGTATGGAATCAAATTAAAAAGCAGAATAACTATGAAAACGTGTCATGGTGCTGAAAGAACGAGAACCATAGCAGCCAGGAGGCCAATGATAACCTGGCCATCACTTCGCCGCAAACCTTGACCTGAATATAACAGACCCAGGAGGAGAAACGCGACCACGATAATAAAAAAAAAGAAACCTCCACAAAGAGAGAGAGAGAAAAAGGAGGACCTCTAGCAGTGACCGAGCGAATAAAAAAAAAATCTAATTTCACGCGTCTCAGCCCACTGAACTTTCCATATGATTCACCAGCTTAACTAGGCTGTTTGTCACGACCCCTACAGGCTGTCGGGGGAAGGGGAATGGGGGTGCAGGGGCGTTGGTGGGGCGTGAGTGGTGTTCCCTGCGGCACTTAGCGAGGCAGCTGGGATGGCCCGTAAAGCAGGCAGGAGGGCAGGAGGCAAGGCGAGGCGGTAAGGTGGGGGCAGGGAGGAGGCAAACCAGGGCGGGAAGAGTGGCCAGGATATCGGTTGACCCGCCGGTAACCAAATGGCCAAGTAAGAAAGAAAAAGAGGGCAGGGAAGGCGAATAAAAAGAGAGAAATGAGGAGGAAGGGAGGGATGGAAGGAGAAAGTGAGACAAAGAAAATCACGAGAGAGAGAGAGAGAGAGAGAGAGAGAGAGAGAGAGAGAGAGAGAGAGAGAGAGAGAGAGATATCACGTTCGTACTATTAATTATGACGAACAGAGGGATAAAGAGAGAAACACACACACACACACACACACACACACACACACACACACACACACACACACACACACACACACACACACACACACACACACAAGATTAAAATTCCTATGAAAAATGCATAATAATACATAAGCCATTCTCAGAGATACAGCGGCTGGTAATAATCATGGAAATTGCATTTAACTTCAGGGACGCAGAAAAGCTGTAAAAACTCAGCGTTTGTGATGTGAACAAAGCTCCATTACGCATCACAAAAACAACTATCCATCATATAACTAAGGAAGGAAAAAAAAACAGACAGAGCACAAAGAGAACTTGTTATGGGACATTAAAAGCACAAGCTGAAGTAAACACAACAGAAATGGTTGGGCGACTTGAGAGTGGAAGTGTTTCAAGCAGGGATTGAAGGTGACAGCAGACAGTACCAAAAGGATAACATGAGTTTAAGTTCAATCAACTGCGCTATCAGGAAAACATTATAACGTGTTGCTTTCTCTCTCACTCACACATCCAGTTCCCAATCCACGCCAACACACACACACAGGTGGGACAAACTTTTATGTTGCTTCCAAACACAACACAGGCTGACTGGCCGGCACCAATATCAGGCCAGGGAGTCAATAACAACCAACACAATACTTGTAAAACAAAACAGTGCGCCTTACTGAGTAAATATATAGACAACAGTAATACAAAGCAAAAGCGCACGTTTAAATAACCTTCCACAAATAACAGTGCCAGCAGGTCCAACAGAAACAGCTCCACTGGCAGTCAATGTTATATAGCAATACGTCGCTCGGGAAAATACTGAAAAAATAGAGAAGCGCATACGGCGTTTGTGCGTGTGTGTGTGTGTGTGTGTGTGTGTGTGTGTGTGTGTGTGTGTGTGTGTGTGTGTGTGTGTGAGAGACAGAGAGAGAGAGAGAGAGAGAGAGAGAGAGAGAGAGAGAGAGAGAGAGAGAGAGAGAGAGAGAGAGAGAGAGAGAGAGAGAGAGAGAGAGAGAGAGAGAGAGAGAGAGAGAGAGAGAGAGAGAGAGAGAGATGCATCCGTATATGTTTATTTTTTCAGCTATCCATTATCTAACACAACAGAATCATCCATCACTCCATCATATTTCTTCATCCGTTCGAAAGCTCCACACCAAACATGCTTGTAATCTGAACTAGCACTGTTGGGCTGGACTTCGCGGCGCCAGTACAGTTCTTTAATCTTTAATAATTTCTTCAAACATCTTGGCTATAATGAAAGTATATAGAGTAGAGACGAGGTGACCAACTTTTACAGTCCTCATTACTTCCCTGGCTGCAACAAGGAGAACATCAGTAATGGGACATATTTTACAAGCAGGCCATTTCGCTGCAGGAAGTTTACTTAAAGCACATCCTGCGAGATAATGCTGACATTTCATACCAAGCGGCCCGACCTGTGAAGGCTAAAGTGATAGGAAGAGAGAGAGAGAGAGAGAGAGAGAGAGAGAGAGAGAGAGAGAGAGAGAGAGAGAGAGAGAGAGAGAGAGAGAGAGAGAGAGAGAGAGAGAGAGAGAGAGAGAGAGAGAGAGAGAGAGAGAGAGTGTGTGTGTGTGTGTGTGTGTGTGTGTGTGTGTGTGTGTGTGTGTGTGTGTGTGTGTGTGTGTGTGTGTGTGTGTGTGTGTGTGTGTGTGTGTGTGTGTGTGTGTGTGTGTGTGTGTGTGTGTGTGTGTGTGTGTGTGTGTGTGTGTGTGTGTGTGTGTGTGTGTGTGTGTGTGTGTGTGTGTGTGTGTGTGTGTGTGTGTGTGTGTGTGTGTGTGTGTGTGTGTGTGTGTGTGTGTGTGGAACAAAATTCATATCTTCGCTCTTGAAAGAAAGTCTAGTTACCATGCAAAATAATAAAGAAAATGTAGGTAGCATATAGATAGGTACATATGTTGAGAAGTAGGTAAGTAGGCTGATAAAAAATAGTGAGGCTGTAGGCAGATAGATGGATAGATAGATAGATAGATATAGACAGGCAAACAGGCGAAATGATAGACAGACGAAAGCTAAACAGAAAGACAACAGCAGTAACAGAAGCAGCAGCAGCAGCAGCAGCAGCAGGAGGAGGAGGAGGAAGACAAAAGAAGAGGTAAAGCAGAGATGCGGGATATCTATAAAAAATCTTACGTCCTTATTTGATCTTTTTCCTTTCCCACTTAAGATTACTGAGAAAAACACTCACCATTATACTCCAGGCACTATTAAGCAAGTCTATCTGGTATACTCCTATTGCTTTTAGTGAACTTCTGCAAGCGATATCCTGACAAGTTTGTTTTCCTTTACTTAACTTAAATGTCACCGTTACAAAATACTCAGATGTGGAAAAACAAAAACACGGCAGTGACTTATTCATGAAACACTGTCTTTCATCTATATGTGGGAAGCTTACACCAAGACACAAAAGTCACGGAAATCTTGAGAAGCCATACAACATAATTCGGCTTTCGCACCAGTTATTACCATTCTTCATTTCGCAAGCAGTGAAATAATCCCTTCTTAATTCGAACACAAAGACATAAACCAAGGCGGAGTTCTTAAAAGGGAGATTACATTTTCTAAGGCGGTGGGGAATTCATATGCGAGTATGTACAAGAGTGTCTGGTTGAGTATATCAGTGTTTGACTTCCCCACAGTCTTGGCTTAAGAAATTCTGGTACAACGGAAGCAGATAATGGGTTTTACCGATAATTTCTTCTTTACGGAGCTTAACGTCGTCTCCTGATGAACACTGCGGAAAATATTCGCATCATACCTTCTCCTGTTCCTTCAGTTGTGTTCCTTGTTTTTCTCCTTCACCGTGTTTTTTTCCTCTCTTCTTCCTGTTTTGTCTATTCTTGCACTTTCCCTTAGTCGTTCTTTTTCTCCATGTTCTCCTTTCTCTCTCTCTCTCTCTCTCTCTCTCTCTCTCTCTCTCTCTCTCTCTCTCTCTCTCTCTCTCTCTCTCCCCTTCCTCTCTTTTTTAGCTCCTTCAATCGTTGTTTTGTTCCTCCTGTATTCTTTTGAGACGCGTATTTGTAAGGAATTTTCTCTTCAACAACGATGTTCGAAGAATTTTAAGCAAGGCAATTGAGAAGAAAGATCAGTGAAATATAAATCAGAAGCTTTCCAGAAGGTAGCAGAGGGCGGCGTTGGGCAGGATACTCTTGTAAATTAACTAAACTTGTGATATCTTCGAAAACGACAGGAATTTTAGATGATTGTGTTGTGAGATGACACGTGTAAGTTAATAGACAGTAACAGTTTAAAGCTTCATTTTCACACCGCTTTATAGGCTCAGTTAAAAAATACTTAGTAACACGAGATTAGGTTAGGTTAGGTTGCGTTAGGTTAGTTTTAATTTCATCCTCATCTTTGTAAATACAATGTTTATGAAAAGCGGCTGTTATCCCTTCTCTTCGTGTAACAGCTTAAAAAACAATGTTTTTTTCTTCTTGACCTTGTCTTACGTCTGTTTTGCTTTGGTGAAAAATTCAAGAAACATGATTTGCATATGAGAAAATTAAGACCAGAATGAAGAAAAATAAACCTCGTCATTTTATTAAGCTGTCCTCTCGTACAAAAGAGATAACAGGGGCTTTTTATAAACATTGAATCTTCAGTAATGAAGATGAGATTTTAAATTGCGATTTGATGCAAGAAATACATGTTTTTCGTTAAGGATGAAAAAGGTGATTAAAATTTTCTCAGACCATGAAAAGCCTTGTGCTCAAAACAAATCTATTTCAAGGGCTAGAGATCACCTTCCCCACTTCCACACAAATGGAAAAATAATGTTTTGACGACGCTGAAAACGCTGAATTTTTAATATTTACTTTACAGAGCAAGCAAACTAATGCAAAGGTCATGTTCTCACTCACTTTTTCCATTATGTAAATTTTGTTTTTGCCTTTAGATCTTCAAGTAATTTTTTTTTTCTTTCACCAAAAGAGACTGGATTTTATACCAGACTTTGTTTTTTTATTTTCTTATCTTGAATCTAAATTCGCCTTCATTTTCACGCTTTTCTCCTCTGGTGGAGCGATGTCTTCCTTCCTAATTATAATGTTTATGTTGCGTTACGACACGTTCATCA
The DNA here is from genome assembly GCF_017591435.1 of Portunus trituberculatus. Lineage (NCBI taxonomy): Eukaryota > Metazoa > Arthropoda > Malacostraca > Decapoda > Portunidae > Portunus > Portunus trituberculatus. The sequence goes on along the minus strand of NC_059268.1, from coordinate 13,442,032 downwards.
TCCCTTCAAAGTAATATTTACACAGTAAAATCTTCAAGGATGAAATTATATAGAGATATATTTACTAAGACCTTCTGATTCTACTATTTGAATTCATCTGATGATTTTCATTTTTCCTCCACAACCAATAACGACAGCTATGGGTTGCACTGCGGCGTTCCTTTGCTGCATCAACTCTGAGACGTCAATGCAACAAACATTGCTTCACTGATAGATAAGATGGCATATGAATGAACGACCTTTTTGAACATGAGAATGTCAAACACCTCGATGGCCAGTAATGAGAGGTGGAAATAAGTGAGGATATATCTACAGGGACAGTCATATGAGGGTCAGGTGGTTTTTTTATAGCTTCATAATCTTATACTCCCACGTTGAGCGAAAAATAATAATCTTCATTAAAACTAGATATAAGTCAAGCTCTGAATGAATGCATCTGAATGATTGAATAATGAGGGCGCTGATGTGGCACGAGAGGCCTATGTGCAGTATTCATAGCTTCATTAATATCCATCCAGTATTATTGCCAGCATTGATGACAAAATATACGCATATCTAAACGGAGTTGCTGCCGCGGTTGCCATGCCTGGGAGGATTATCATTTCAAGCTGATGTTTAATGCAATGCTTGTTTATGAGGCAGGCATGCGACTTAGTAGTAACATATGTAATATCATAACTCATTTACAAACTGCTGCTTAAGTTAATATTTACGAGGACAGACAGATAGATAAACAGATTAGTAGACAGATAAAACTAGATAGATACATACAGATACATCATCAGAGACACAGATAGATAAACAGATAAATATAGAAAAATACAATTTCAAATCCTTAAATCTGTATGTAGACTATAAGCCTAAAAAAAACTAAGCAATAATTAATTTTCGAGAAAATTATTTGATATTTGAACACACGTCAAGTCCATCTCATTACAATCAAACTTAAGTGGAAATAGGTCAAGACTAGTAGTAGTAGTAGTAGTAGTAGTAGTAGTAGTAGTAGTAGTAGTAGTAGTAGTAGTAGTAGTAGTAGTAGTAATAGTAGTAGTAGTCATACCCCCTGACACAGTAACACAAGGGTAATAACGGCAGATATTTTAGAGGAACTTCAGCTTATCTCCCTAACACATCCAAAAATTAATAAAGGTGGGAAACTCGCCCTTTGCTTCCGCCCTGTTACTTTCCACCCAAACTTTTTACACTTTCTGAAAAATTATGGCTTCGGCCGGATATTCATATAGGTTACTGATATTGGTGCATCCGTAAGCTGTGTGTGTGTGTGTGTGTGTGTGTGTGTGTGTGTGTGTGTGTGTGTGTGTGTGTGTGTGTGTGTGTGTGTGTGTGTGTGTGTGTGTGTGTGTGTGTGTGTGTGTGTGTGTGTGTGTGTGTGTGTGTGTGTTTTCTAAATGTATTCTAGTTTCGAAATGAAGTAACCTTTTCCCCACAAGACTTACTCAAAAATAACTCCCCGCGTCATAAATCAGTGATGTATGTTAAGTTAGATTAAGTATAAAGATTACATTAAAAGACTAAACTTTAAGAGAAGATTGAGAAACTTTAAAGAACATTATATAGATTTATGGATAGGAGTGATAAGTGGACACAGATAGTATTTTTCCACTGGGACTATCACGTGTAGGCTTATTGGCTATTCAACTTCACGTAAATTCCGATGTCCTTGTTTTGTTGGATATTTTTAACTGCCTCAATTATCTTAGTACAATTTTTACGAGGAATACTCCTGAAGGATATATATATTGGGTAGTGGAACAAAGAAGATGCTGAAATGTTCACTTACCGTCACCTCAAGGAACAAGGCTGGTATTAACATGAAGGTTATGCACAATTATACACTTGTCATCACGTTACCTGAAGGACTGTCGCCACACAAGGACCCAATCTGTGCTGTCCAGGGCGTTGAGGACATGGCTGCCACACGAATCCAGCACGACCAAGGAAACTATGGAGCTTACCTGTAAGGAAAAAAAAAAGGTTCAAATTAGAACTCGAAATATAATCAGTTGACTTTTAAAACTCATGATATCAGTAAATCAATAACTCGGAATGAAGATAATTGTTGGATAAATGATAACCCAATATAGTTATCGCGATAAATCACAACGCCCACCTATGCATATCACTAATATCATTGATATTTTTTATAACATGGCGTTCGTCAGTGGGAAATCTTCCGCACATTAGCCAATCACATTCGTTTTTATTCTAGATATTATAGCAATATTTTTTATTCATATATACCCGTCACTGAAAATCCTTCAGCGCATGCAACCCTCTTCCTTCCTGAGAGTGAAACGCGAAACAAATACGATAAAACCTGCGAACCTGTTAAAGTCAGACCGTGGGAGCGCCGCTGCACTGGAGGGATTCAGCGAACAGGTGATAATGGAGGTTTTAGCAAACACGAAAGTAATTACCGGTAAGGACAGAATGCCCGAAGTTAGACAGTAATCTGAAGTGTGCGGGGTGAAAGTGGGCCATCCCAGGAGCACTTCCCATTACCCCTTCTCCACCCCCTCTCTTCCCCACTGGCGGCCGCTGTTAACGTGACGCCCTCGTGCCCCATCACCTGAAGAAAGGCCGCACCATAACGTTCAGGTGGCCTCCTCCTGCAGCATCTCCGGGTTAAGTAATGACTCGACACAGCACGGTTTTATGACCTCCGTCCCGCTCCTTGAAGGTTCTCCACACCACGCGATTAAAGGAAGGTTAATTGATTCTAAAAATGAAACAGTGAAAGCAAGTGTCCATTCCCTCTTCCTCGTGTAATTCACCACGGTCGCCTGATGGTCACCCAGCCAGTCTTCCCTATTACGGAGCGAGCTCAGAGCTCATAGACCGATCTTCGGGTAGAACTGACCACAACACACTCCACACACCGGGAAAGCGAGGCCACAACCCCTCGAGTTACATCCCGTACCTATTTACTGCTAGATGAACAGGGGCCACACATTAAGAGGCTTGCCCATTTGCCTCGCCGCCCCGGGACTCGAACCCGGCCCTCTCGATTGTGAGTCGAACGTGCTAACCACTACACTACGCGGTGTGTGTGTGTGTGTGTGTGTGTGTGTGTGTGTGTGTGTGTGTGTGTGTGTGTGTGTGTGTGTGTGTGTGTGTGTGTGTTTCACTGTTTGATCTGCTGCAGTCTCTGACGAGACAGCCAGACGTTACCCTACGGAACGAGCTCAGAGCTCATTGTTTCCGATCTTCGGATAGGCCTGAGACCAGGCACACACCACACACCGGGACAACAAGGTCACAATTTCTCGATTTACATCCCGTACCTACTCACTGCTAGGTGAACAGGGGCTACACCTGAAGGAGACACACCCAAATATCTCCACCCGGCCGGGAATCGAACCCGGTCCTCTGGCTTGTGTGTGTGTGTGTGTGTGTGTGTGTGTGTGTGTGTGTGTGTGTGTGTGTGTGTGTGTGTGTGTGTGTGTGTGTGTGTGTGTGTGTGTGTGTGTGTGTGTGTGTGTGTGTGTGTATTTCTGAGTGTGTGACAGTATTAGCTCAGTAGGTATCATTAATAAAGTTTTCTAGTGTCAGAACGTTTCCGGTGCTTGTGCCGCCTACCTTCCCGTCTCTTTATTGCCGTCATCATGTGCTGCTCGCCATGATACCCATTTGGAACACAAGCACATAACACGACGTTAACAATCTGAACATTTAATTAGTAGGTCACTCCATTAGAATTATGGGAAACAAGCTTTTGAAATCTAATAATATTCGATATTTCCAGGTAATTTGTTCATCCTCTCGTTTGCCTCGGGCCAAGGCTGGCTGAGCAAGATCCACACTAGTTCTGCCAAGACCTGGAAGCACACACACAATACAGCATTGTTTGATTTATCGCTATGCACAAAGCCGCGAGCTGCAATTAACAACATTGTTCCCTCAACATGCTGTATTTCAGGCCTATTACTAACACGAAACAAGAGCCACTGACAGCTGCAACACGCCGGCCCAGGCTACTGCACCAGATTGCCGCCCGCTGCCCAATCGCCTGCTTTTAAGCGGCTACTGTTGTCTTAACTGGATATATGGGCAGTGCCTTCATTGGCCGGATTTATGAAATGCGCCGCTCCGTTATGGCGTGGGCAGCAGCGTCACAATGGAGGCTGAAGAGGGGCAGCAGTGCGGCACACAGGCAAAGCCGGAACACTCTCTGTCACGCAGGGCCGGCCAGGGCACCTCACCATCACGGAAGACCGCTGCCATCACCATCATATATATACATATATATATATATATATATATATATATATATATATATATATATATATATATATATATATATATATATATATATATATATATATATATATATATATACATACATATGTACACACACACAGTCAAGGATAGGCGGAAAACACTTTCTGAAATTAAAGGAAAGCACTGCCCTGGAGGAAGGACAATGGAAGAAGAAGAGCGGCGCGTGAAGGCCTTTTGAAGCATCACTGTCAAGCTTACTTGCCGTTTTTATTTTTATTTTTTCTTGCGCCTCAAACAAAAAACAGAACAGTTCTGATGTTCGTGTAGATAAAACACTACTTCTGAAAATACAAGCGCACCACGCAGATACTGTACATCATCTGAGAATCTAAACATGTCTAGCTGCTGACGCGTACCCGAATTGTAACCAGACGAAGAAGACCAGAAGGCATTAACAGCTAACCCGCCAGAAAATATGGTCTTGTCATGTCTACGCACTCACATACTCTTCCGTGCCTTGTCAACTTCTAGCTGCTTCACGACTCTGCTTCGCGTTTCTCCCTCGCATCACACTCTTCAGCAATTTCTTAAAGGAGGAAGATTGTTGACATTCCATTACACAAACTAGACTGCAGAATAACACTTTCGCTTTCCATTTCTGTCCTGATATGCATGTACTCAATGTCCACGGTATGATAAAAAGACTCTGAAGGGCAGGTATTTGTGATAAGAGACCAGATTGGAGACACGAGCAGGGAAGAAAGAATAAGTGAAATGCAGGAATAGACCCGCAGAACCTGTGAGGGACGAGGTTAATGACTAGGAGGGAACTGAGGAAGAAATTGAGTGAAATGAAAATGAAAAAAGTACTGGAGAAGAGAGAGAGAGAGAGAGAGAGAGAGAGAGAGAGAGAGAGAGAGAGAGAGAGAGAGAGAGAGAGAGAGAGAGAGAGAGAGAGAGAGAGAGAGAGAGAGAGAGAGAGAGAGAGAGAGAGAGAGAGAGAGAGAGAGAGAGAGAGAGAGAGAGAGAGAGAGAGAGAGAGAGAGAGAGAGAGAGAGAGAGAGAGATAGGGCATGTAGATAATTGGTAAGGGAAGGGAAGGGGTGTTAGGCAGGGGAGGATTAGGTAGAAATAAGGGTTCGTCGAAGAGCGGTGAAGGGGCGAGGGTGAGGGAAAGTGGGAAACACCAACGAGGATGTTTTGACATGAAAAGAAGGGGTGCGTGAAAGTGAGAGTGAGAGCGGCGTCTCATTCTTTGAAGAAGAGCACCTGATGTCCCCTCTAACCCAAAGCTTCGCGAGGACGTATTGGGAAGGTTAAATTAACGCCATCTGCCGCCTTTGTGTCTGCTTATGAAAGTGGGACGAGATCCTCCTTCTCCCTTACTTAATACCGCGCTCTCCTGTACGCACCTTTGTCCGGATGGGACCGTTAATACCTTTTACTATAATGTATGCATTTCCACTATCAAATACAATCAAAGGGGAGCCTTTATCTGCAGCAGGGAAGCTCGCCGGGAATTCTGTACACGGCTATAAGGAAAGACAGACTGCTACATAAGAATGGTTCAAATTAACTACAGAAGACTACAGCAAGGAATGAGACACCAAGAATTCAGAACGTTACAAAGGCGATAGACAAAATGTAACACCAAGAACATGAGCGATAGAGAAGAACTGCCCCAACAACTCCAGGACGACAGAAAGTTCTCAGAAAATCTACAAAACTAAAACAAACACTCGGAAAGCACAACAAAAAAACTGAGCAGCCTCCATTTCCTTCCCTCTCGCCTCAGTGTGTGGTCTTCCTCGCCTTTCCTGCGCGCGCCCTGAGTTGACTGGCTGGCTGGTGCTGATTCCTTCCTGTCCAAGCCAATCACAACGTTCAATACCAATCACGAGCTGTGATGGTGCAATGATTTTTCAACTTCACGATTCAAGGCGATAAGCGGTATAGACTTCATTTTTTCTCCAGTTTTCCCACAAGACAACAAAAATACACAAACGTTCCGGCTGGATGCGTCTCACACCGTTCTCATTTTTGCACCGTGGAGGAAAAATAGATTAATGTTTCTCCTTATCGAATGTCGTATACGAAACTTTGCATGTATATTTATTTTTTCCCTTAGAAGTTAGCTTATTCCCGCAGCTGAATGTCTCGCACAGAAAGCATCGTACACTGAAAAGTAGTAATTAAATTCTCCAGTAAAGGCGTATCTGGCGTAAGATTTTTCGTCCCCACGGGGTGTGCGTCGCCAAAAGCACTGCCATTGTCCACAGCCGCACGCCTCCACTCCAGCCCTCCACTACAACCATCATCATCACCACCACCACCACCACCACCACCAGCACATGCCAGCCTACCTCGTGTGCAGCAGCTGTGTCGCCGCTCACGCTATACATTATACATATACTCGTAATACTCACCCTCTGTTCACTTGCTCCCTCATCTACATATATTGCTCCTTAACTTTGTAAATATTCCCATGTGTGAGTGAGGAGGGCCTATCGGAACTATATAGAATTGAAAACGCACACCCACATGAGCAATAACAGCAATGCAAACCAGCTATGCATGGCCAGTTTTGAGAGACGTGAAGGGCATCTGATTACGGTTCGAGGGATGAAGTATGGATGGTGGAGGCTGTAGAGTCCTTAGGGTTAGTAAATAAGGATTGGGAAAGATAATTTTGTTCAAGAGTTCAAAAATTAACACTTAGATAAGGGAGTAAAAAAGATTATGTTATAAATTACAATTACAGAGGAACAAAACACTGTCTCGTGTTAAGGTTTTGAAGAGATCATCCAAATCTATGAACAGGATCAAAGCTGGACTTGTATAGGTAATACGAGAAGATCCACCACTTTCCTGCAGGTCTTCCAATGGTTTTATGTTAAAGGGCACTAACCATCTCACAGAAAACCTTGAACGCCTGACATTCCTAAGACAGTTAACAAGCCACAAGTAACGACCTTCAGAGCTCATGGGAAGCAACACACCACCAGTCACAGGCAGTGAATGGTAATCATGAGCACCCGCATGGTGGACGCAGCTGCCGTGGCCTGAAGACTTTTTGTGTTTTACGTTTTAAATCGCGTTGTGGTTTAAAGTCCCAGCATGTTACCGATTCCCTCCAGGTCACATTGCGGTGGCACTGGTCAGGTGGAGCAGCACAGGGTGGCACTGTTCTTGTGAAAGGGACCGTTATATATTGGTACAACTATTGATATTCAAAATGTGGCCAATATATGTCGGATATACGTGATTCATGGCTAAATTTTGATACCAACAAAATGACGCCTTTTAAAGTATACTCATAAATTTGAAACTGCAGGTGATGAAAGGACTTAAGCTAACTGAGTACTTCTTCTTCTGTTGTCAATGGTGTCTTTCTATGACTCATAAATGAAAATTAAAAGAAAACGTTTCCTGTTACAGCTTACGTGGTGTGTGTGTGTGTGTGTGTGTGTGTGTGTGTGTGTGTGTGTGTGTGTGTGTGTGTGTGTGTGTGTGTGTGTGTGTGTGTGTGTGTGTGTGTGTGTGTGTGTGTGTGTGTGTGTGTGTGTGTGTGTGTGTGTGTGTGTTCAAAACAACAGGAAGGCGCTTACGATTGACGAAACAAAGCTTGAGGCAGGAAGCATAACCAAACCAACAGCATACATAGCTTTCCTGCCGCTGCTGCTACCACCACCACCACCACTAACACCACTACCACTAGTCCCTTTCTCCATTCATCACTCCAGCCATCCAAGCCACTCTCAACAGCACCAAACAACTGCTACCACGACAAACAAACAACCACTACTCTAAAGCTCACACACACACACACACACACACCTCAGCGCCCACCCACCCGCCTACCCATCCACGTTCTCTTCCTCTTCCTCTAGCGGCAGTCGGCTCAGCTTCACCTTCAAAGCGAGAACTCAGTAAGGCATTTGTTTACAGAGATGAGGGGAAGGGGGCGGGTAGAGGCAATAACAAACAAGGAGCGCGGCAGCAGCGGTGCACCTACTCGTTCAAACTGTCATGATCAATACTGCAAATTATCGAGACCCGCATGATGATGATGATGATGATGATGATGATGATGATGATGATGATGATGAGAAAAATTGAAGACGAAGAAGAGGAAGAGGAGGAAGAGAAGTAAGAGGAGGACTTTGACATGATGATGATGGTGAATGGCAGTAATGATGGATGTGGTAATGAGGATGATGATTAATAGGATAATTTTACTAAGGAGAATGAGAAGGAGGAGGAGGAGGATGGAGGAGGAGGAGGAGGAGGAGGAGGAGGAGGAGGAGAAGGAGGAGGAGGAGGAGAAGTACAAGGTCGAGTACAAGGACAGAACAGTGTGGCAGAGACAAAATAAATTGAACACACACACACACACACACACACACACACACACACACACACAAAGTAGCACAGGCAAATACGACCACTACACGTCACAAACACGAAACAAAGGAGCAAATAACAACAGCAGCGAGACACGGTAAAAGTAACAACGACTGAACTAGACGAAAAAAAAAATGTATACAAGCCAAGAAGAAACGAAAGGAACTAAACAAGAAAGCGAAAACTTCTGTTGAAAAGTATACTTGGGTAAAGAGAAAAACGCACTTGGGAAAGAAAATAGATGAAAGGACACAGAGAGAGAGAGAGAGAGAGAGAGAGAGAGAGAGAGAGAGAGAGAGAGAGAGAATAGAGGACGTTTGGAAGGTGGGAGTGGCAGGAGAAAATAAGACTAGTCAGCTTGTTAACGAGTCTTTTTTTCCTCACATATAAAAAGAAAAAAAAAACGACAAGTTCGGTGCTAAAAGTAAAAAATGTCTGCAAGTGTCACTTATCTCGGAGAGCACGAAAAAAAGTAATTCTTTAATTCAATTTGCAAAACTTTTCGATCAAGCTTCCCGATGCGCCCCACTTCAAAGTGCTGAAACCTTTTGAAAAATTAGACCGTGTTAGTAAGAGTTTTGCAGCAAGAAAGAGAAAGGGAGAGAGAGATGGAAAGAAATGGTGGTCAACTCTTACAGGGGAAGAATGGCTAGACAGAAGCAATCCATTATATAAAGTCTTTTTCCTCATCACTTTTACGCACGAGTATCTTTAGCCAAGGCCAACCACACTGATAAATAATACAAATTCCATTCAAAGTGACAACATCGAACGAAAAAGTATCTGAAATGACTCCAAAATAAAGTAAAATTAACTTATTCTCCCTCTCACCGACACCAAAAAAAACGAAAACAGATACCAAGCTCACTTTTCACCTATCAGTTTGTAAAAAGACTCTCCACAAAGCCGCAATTCATAACGAAGCCTAAATAGTTACTAGGAGTCAATTTTTATGAAGGTACGAATATATTAAACCTATATTTGACATGTGCTAGAATTATTACCTCACTCCTCTCAGCCTACCAGCTCTCACTCCGCTTTGCTCGCCTTTTGTTGTTCCTGTTGCTTCTCCTCGACATGCCACAGTCTCCTTTCAGGCTTGAGAGAGAGAGAGAGAGAGAGAGAGAGAGAGAGAGAGAGAGAGAGAGAGAGAGAGAGAGAGAGAGAGAGAGAGAGAGAGAGAGAGAGAGAGAGAGAGAGAGAGAGAGAGAGAGAGAGAGAGAGAGAGAGAGAGAGAGAGAGAGAGAGAGAGAGAGAGAGAGAGAGAGAGAGAGAGAGAGAGAGAGAGAGAGAGAGAGAGAGAGAGAGAGAGAGAGAGAGAGAGAGAGAGAGAGAGAGAGAGAGAGAGAGAGAGAGAGAGAGAGAGAGAGAGAGAGAGAGAGAGAGAGAGAGAGAGAGAGAGAGAGAGAGAGAGAGAGAGAGAGAGAGAGAGAGAGAGAGAGAGAGAGAGAGAGAGAGAGAGAGAGAGAGAGAGAGAGAGAGAGAGAGAGAGAGAGAGAGAGAGAGAGAGAGAGAGAGAGAGAGAGAGAGAGAGAGAGAGAGAGAGAGAGAGAGAGAGAGAGAGAGAGAGAGAGAGAGAGAGAGAGAGAGAGAGAGAGAGAGAGAGAGAGAGAGAGAGAGAGAGAGAGAGAGAGAGAGAGAGAGAGAGGTAGGTCACGCACGTGGTAGCTCCGTGTTTTTCGTGGTGTTACAGTGGTTTAACAAAGTGCAGTGTTGTGAAAATTTCAGTGCTTGAAGTGCTAAGTGTCCTGGTGTCCATGTAAAAGTGTAAGGTGTGCTAAGCCTTGCAATAGTGTTAAAAAATCACTTGAAAAGAGTGTTTGTACCCGTGCAGTGACCAAGACCCGGGCCTGACCTGACGCGAGGCCTAAGGCAGCACACAGTTGCCAAATCTCTCCAAGGTAGTTTTTTTAAACAACCTGTATCTCTCTCCGTGGCTGGTTTGGCTTGACTTGTGGGAGAGGTAGTTAGTGTCGTGTGTTTTTTGTGCGCCTGTGGGGAAGTGCTTTGTGTTCTGTGCCAGTGTTCAGTGTCTGTGTTCACGAGTGTGTTAGTGTCGCACGTGTCGTTTAGAACCAACACTCGTTGTCGCCCCCACACCTGGCTTCACAATTCCCCAGGGAATCACTTATCCTCTCCCTCAATGTCTAGCCCCGCCCATCGCCCCATAGCCAGGAGAGACTTGCCTGGCTACCAGCCACAGAATTGGTGTTGCGTTTGTGGCAAAGCAACACTTAAGACTCAACACGTGAGCTGTGACGAGGAAACCTGCCGTAACCTTTGTCACAACAGCTGCCTTGGGGATACGCCAGTCTTCAAGTGTAGCTACACGGAGCAGCTACGACTCCAAGCAAACATCCCGGACCCCGTCACCTACATCATCGAGGAGACTGATACACCCCCAACGCCACTACCGGACGACAGTGGGGAGAGTCAGTGGGAGGGCTTGGAGAGAGGAGAGCTAGTTTCACTAGTTGAGAAGCTCACTGAGGAAGCCTCTCAACAAAACTGTGTGATTAAGTCCCTCCAGGACGACCGAGACTTGATCATACAACACAGAGACGTGTTTGCTGCGGCTCTCAGAGTAGCAGACAGGCTGATAGCGTCAAAACAGCGCCAGACGCAAGTAGCCACACGCTCTCAGGCAGTCAGCGCCCACGCAGAGTCAATTGACGAACACTGGGAGGTGGTTTGTCAGGACTCTGAGAGGTGGAGGACGTGGTGGAGCTCGGATAAACCGCAACAGCTTCGCCACTCAGCTGTTTTCTCAACTTCCACCTTCCCTTCGCCTGCCCGGGAAACAACGACCGCTCCGCCTACCTCCACTGCTTCCATCGCCACACAGAGCGACTGTGACACCTCCCCAGCGTCTACTGTCACCCTTCTGCCACACAGAGTGACTGCTCGGTACTCACTACCACGTCTACCGCCACACAGAGCAGCAGGGACTCTTCCTCCATAAACACAGCGAACGGAGTAGATCGCGGTGCCTCTGTTCGCCCACGAACCTCTCCTCAGACCACATCAGGAGATTGGAGAAAAAAGAAAACTAAGAGGGAAGTGCAGCAGGACGCGAGGAAGGTGTCCAGCGAAGGACTGAGGACTCACCAGGCCACCAAGCAGACACAAAAGCGAGCCAAGGCAAAAGTGTGTGAGTACTGCTCACGGAAAGGACACACTTCTGCTACTTGCCACGCCAGAACTGACGATTTACGTCAGGAGCGTCTCATACAGCGGCTCCTTACGGTGGAAAGACACACAGCCACACCCTTCCCACCTGCAGCGCCTCAGCCCGCCCACCACCTCACTTCATTTCAGTCCTTACCACAACCTCGCCCACTCCTTCCTCAGCCTGGTATCTGGAATCAGAGCCAGGGGCGGCAGTGGACCACCCTCTTCACCAGTACCAGCAGTCGGCCGCGGACCCTAACCACCACCTCGGACTAGCAGGCCTCGCTCACTACCATCCCTCACCATGGTACAGCCAGCTTGCCCCGCCGCCAACTAAAGGTCGTCTCTAGCAACGTCCGTGGTCTCCGGACTAACCTTGCAGACTTATACCACAACTGTGTGCAACGACACAATGCAGACGTTGTTGTGGTGACAGAGACATGGCTGAACAGTGAGGTGGAGCCCACGTATGGCAGGATGCAGGGCTTCACCCACTGGGTGAGGAGGGACCGACAGGAGCGAACAGGAGGTGGAGTGGCTGTCTGCTTCAAGGAAGGAATGCAGGCCCAGCTACTCGACATAGACACGCCTCCACTGATGGAGATGATGTACTTCCGAGTAACGCTGGCAGACCGCTCAGCCCTCTTACTGTGTGCCCTGTATCGCCCCCCGCGACAAGGGCCTGACTCACTCCTGTACCTGACTGAGACTTTAGACAACCTGATGATGGCACACAGCTGCAGCCACGTGCTGATTGTGGGGGATCTCAATCACCACCTGGAAAGAGACGCCTACGAGAATCTCCTGAGGTGCAGGGTCTGACAGATCATGTCACCTTCCCCACACATGAACGAGGAGGGACATTAGACCCTGTCATCTCAGACTACCAGGAGGACAAGCTTCAGTGTCATCAGCTGGGGCTCGTGGGCAGCTCTGATCATCACGCTGTACTGACACAGCTGGAAGTGGGCGTGGCTCGGGACGAGGCCACCACCCGCACCATCTGGCTGTGGAACAAAGCAGACTGGGCTTCCCTGCGCCGCGACCTGACCCACACCCCATGGGCCACTCTGCTACAGGGAGGAGCAGAGAGTGAAGCACTTGCACTCACCTCTCACCTTCTCGCCCTCCAGAGACGCCACGTCCCACACAGGGAATACACCACCAGACCGACGGATCAGCCATGGTTTGGCTACCGTTGCCGTGTTGCTGCTGAGGCAAAGTATGCTGCCTGGCTCCGCTACAAGAGGAACCCGACTCGGCGCAACAAGGACTTGCATAGGGCTGCATGCAGGAGGATGGTGGTAACCAGCAAGTGGGCCTTAAAAAAGTGGGAGGAAAGCCTGCGCCGGAAACTGTGTGGCACTGGCGTAGGAAACAAAACTTGGTGGTCCCTTGTTAAGGACAAACAGGAACTGGCCACCAAGAATCCATCCCTCCCTCAGCAAGCAGGACGGTACTGTCGCCACCAGCAGTAAGGAGAGGGCACAGTTGCTGGCTTCCTTGTTTGCTGGAAAATGAAGGTGGGGAATCCACAGCAGCCACCGCCTCAGCTGGTCCAGCAATGTGAGAAGACTGTCACCATGGTGGAGGTGACGCATCAGCAGGTGAAGCGATTATTGCGGGGCTGGACACACAGAAAGCTACCGGCCCTGATGACATCAGCCCGCACCTGCTGAAGCGATGCTCCCAGGAACTGGCTGCCCCTCTCACCCAAGTTCACAACTTGTGTACGGGAAAACGTCTGGCCTTCAGTGTGGAAGGAGGCTCGAGTAGTTCCTGCACACAAAAAGCTCCAGGACGGACCCAAAAAACTACAGACCCATATCCCTGTTGTCAGTGGTGGGTAAAGTGTTTGAGAGGGTCGTGGCAGAGGTGGTGTGTAGCCATCTCAAGGACAATGCCCTCCTCTCAGACCAACAGTTTGGGTTCAGACCTGGAAGGTCAACCTCCGACCTAATGATGCTTCTCACCAGGCAGTGGCAGGACGCCCTCGACGACGGCAAGGACACTATAGTGGTTGCTTTGGACATAGCTGGAGCTTTTGATAAAGTATGGCACAACGGATTACTGGAAAAGCTTCGTGCTAAAGGCATCCAGGGTGGCTTGCTACGACTCCTGGGAAATTACCTGCAGGACAGAAGCCTCAAGGTGGTTGTCAACGGGCAAACATCTGAGTCCCTGCCTGTGGAGGCATCAGTGCCACAGGGTTCAATTCTTGGCCCACTCCTGTGGAATATCTACGTGGATGATCTTCTCCAGCTACTGCCAGGAGTCAAGGCCTATGCTGATGACTGCACCCTCTCCTATACCTATCCACGCCAGGACAGTGGGCGGGCTGCTGAGGCCATCAATCAGCAGCTACGAGTGATAAAGGAGTGGGGTGCTCGCTGGCAAGTGACATTCGCGCCGGAGAAGACACAGGCAATGGTTGTCTCTCGGTCCCCAGCCGCCATGGCAGCAATGGCAGGAAAGTTGTCTTTGGCGCTGCTGCTCCCACTCCAAGATGACGTCAAGATACTTGGAGTGGAGGTGGATCGAGGGCTGAGGTTTGACAGCCATGTCAAATCCATTGCCAAGAAAGCCTCTCACAGGATCTCCGCTCTCAGAAGGATCGCCAGTTTCCTCGACAGGAAGGGGAGACTGCTGCTGTACAAGGCACAGGTGCGGCCCCACCTTGAGTACGCAGCTCTCTCCTGGATGTCCTGTGCCGCCACACACAGAAGGAGACTGGACAGCATCCAACGCCGCGCCATACGGCTAGTAGATGCTGCAATACCACCTCACCCAGAGCCTGAGCGTCCCCTTGATTCACTGGAACACCGCAGAGATGTGGCGGCAATCGTAGTGTTCCATAAGGCACAGGTGCAAAGAGTGCCACATCTGGCAGGGCTGCGTCATCCTCTGAGAGTCACCGCACGGAGCACGAGAACGGTGCTCAATGGTGGTGACGCCGTAGAGGTGCCGCGATCCCACGGGTGTCAGCATCAACGCACCTTCGCAGGACGCGTCTCCAGGATGTGGAACTTGTTCACGGCCGCGGTGCCTCACGTCCAGGAGATGAACACACACAGTGTCAAACTGATGGCACATAAGTGGAGACAGACACTGCCAACTCCTCTGACACTCTTTGTGACGTGACACTCAGTGTAGTGCAGTGCGTGAATAGTGCTAGTGAAGTGAAAAGAACAGTGCTCCATTTACATGCTGACCATCTTGTATATTTTCTATTTTTAAGTCTTGTAAATATTGTAGAGAAATAGATTGTAGTACCCTTAGAATAGGTAGCACACGACAGTGCGCCTTTGGGTACATGTTCTTCTGTATAAATTATGTTTAAATAAAAAAAAAAAAAAAAAGAGAGAGAGAGAGAGAGAGAGAGAGAGAGAGAGAGAGAGAGAGAGAGAGAGAGAGAGAGAGAGAGAGAGAGAGAGAGAGAGAGAGAGAGAGAGAGAGAGAGAGAGAGAGAAGAGAGAGAGAGAGAGAGAGAGAGAGAGAGAGAGAGAGAGAGAGAGAGAGAGAGAGAGAGAGAGAGAGAGAGAGAGAGAGAGAGAGAGAGAGAGAGAGAGAGAGAGAGAGAGAGAGAGTGTTCAGAGATGATTCTGAATATTAAGTGTGTGTGTGTGTGTGTGTGTGTGTGTGTGTGTGTGTGTGTGTGTGTGTGTGTGTGTGTGTGTGCAAAAAAACGAGAAAAAAATAAATTAACGTTGTTTTTATATTCTGTATGGCACTGGTCAAGGCAAACGTAACCTGTCTGGTTCCATTTAGCAACAACAAAACAGAAATAAATGCATGAGTGAGTACAACTATCGTGTGTGTGTGTGTGTGTGTGTGTGTGTGTGTGTGTGTGTGTGTGTGTGTGTGTGTGTGTGTGTGTGTGTGTGTGTGTGTGTGTGTGTGTGTGTGTGTGTGTGTGTGTGTGTGTGTGTGTGTGTATGCGTGTATGTGGCGGTGTCCATGTTTTGGTTCATGAGCAGAACATATCTCTCCTCTGAATGCTGTCTTTCCTCTTCCCTTTGTAAACCATTCCTTCCTTCACCACTTCTCCCCAAGCCAAGCCCAACGCAGTATCTACATAGAAAAAAAGGAGATAAATGATAATGATGACAGTGAAATACTCGTAAAGACACACAGCCAGGCAACCGTCCAGCCAGCAAGAGGGAAAAAAGAAAGAGATGGGAACACGCAGAATGGCTGATGACGGTGGACTGCTAATATCTGCACTGAGACTCTAGGCGGCGCGATTATGAGAAAAGTCGAGGGTTAGAGGAGTGTAACACGGCGCCAAGCATCTGAGGAGCCGTGAGCAGCTCAGGAACGTCCAGAAGCTACGTTGTGAGAAGCAGCAAAAGTGAGCTTAAATTATACGAAGGTTGGTGGAGCATAGGAAAGAAAACGGACGTGGAATTAGTGTTAGAAGATATTGAAGAACACGCAGAAGTATGAAAGATTGAAACACATGAATAACGCACATGAAAAGAAGAAATACATGAAGAATAGATCAATAAAGTGGGGAAGGAAAAAATCAATGTGCTGCATGATATTATATGGATATCAATCCTTTCAATACTGGGACACATTTTCACCTTGAGATTTGTGTACGATTAGACCATTTTACTGACATTAGGAAGTGTCTATGTAGGTGAGAAGATTAATGTACACAGTCTTCACTATTTCAATCCCCCTACATAAGTTTCTGAAATCATCAAATAGTAAGCAGAATGAATATAAAAATACGTCATAGTACTCAAGGAATTAAAGTTACAAAAAGGATAAAATATTGCATAAAAATCTTGTATGAAAAATAGACAAACACACGATGATGGTGTCGGTGGTGGTGGTGGTGATGGTGGTGGTAGCAACAAGCCAACAGTGATAATGGTACCAATAAACGCGATGGTACCAGTGTTAGTAATATTGGTACTGGAGGCGGTCTCAACTAAGATCCATATAATAGACAGTCGGTCAGATACACCATTCACTCACTGACTCACTTAGTATTCATTATTTCCATACACTTTTTGCTTATCCTTTTCTCTCTTCTTTACATTCACACATCAGACAGGAGAGAATGCGAGGCGGTGGTATGGCTAATGTTTCCCGTATGGATTCTGGTCACAATATTATAAAATCGTATTCCTTAGTATAAGAGTAACAAGTCGCATTAACTTTGCCGAGTTTTTTCATATATACTTTTACGATTATTAGTGTTCTGTTGTGCTAAGAATGAATTCGATGCACAGATGGTGATGGTGGTGGTGATGAAGACAAGTCAGGCACCATACTCCAGCACCATATTGTCCCCTAACACTCTCTCTCTCACACACACACACACACACACTCCTCCAGCCCCTCACTCTGGTAATGGAGCGGACCTAATTTGTTATATAGGAAAACACTTACAACTCATTAAATTCTCCATTACCAGAAAAAAATATGCATGTTCCGATTTGATTCATACCAAAGCAATTTAGGAGCATGATTCGTAATTGTGTGATGATCCGTCGCCCAAATTGTTTTGTAATGAAATTTTCGTGATGCGACCACAATTACTTTTTAATTTGGGTATTTATATATATAATCATACGAGTGTGGCTTGGAAATGAAACTTAGCGCTGCAATAAAATTCTTGTTAATCAAATGAAAAGAGACTCAGTATTGGTGGAGAGAGAGAGAGAGAGAGAGAGAGAGAGAGAGAGAGAGAGAGAGAGAGAGAGAGAGAGAGAGAGAGAGAGAGAGAGAGAGAGAGAGAGAGAGAGAGAGAGAGAGAGAGAGAGAGAGAGAGAGAGAGAGAGAGAGAGAGAGAGAGAGAGAGAGAGAGAGAGAGAGAGAGAGAGAGAGAGAGAGAGAGAGAGAGAGAGAGAGAGAGAGAGAGAGAGAGAGAGAGAGAGAGAGAGAGAGAGAGAGAGAGAGAGAGAGAGAGAGAGACAACAAGGAGACAACACAGAGAATGACTCAGCAAAATATTTCAAACCTTCTATTGGACACAAAGTTAACAAAAAATACCTTATCTCGTCCATAAAGCTTCACTAATTAACACCTGCGAGGGTCACATGAACACAACCTCTTTCAGAACGAAGACTTTACAAAATACGAGACATAATTCGCTGACTAAAAGAAAATAAGTCACACAAAGTAGTATAAAGACTTAGCTCGACTGAGAATATACAATAAGGTTAAAGATTCCGGTGATCAAATCCTTCACTGGCAAATATTTCACACAGCACATTCTACGGAACATTACGAATGGTGTGGGTAATGAAGTGCTGTCACTGGGAACGCTATTGATCACTGCAATCATCATTATTTACGTGTGTGCACCAAACAAATTCAGTTCAACTCCACAAACACCTGTAATTAGTCCATATCAATACAAGCGACACAGGCTATGACCCCCATTCAAGGCGGTGTGCTGTAACATAATTACTGATAGGAAGTGACATTAATGAACCCAATCATTGCGATACGGAAGAATCCACAGCGCAAAAAGACTTGAAAGACACAAAACGAGTACATTTTCAGCACAACGTTGAGATCACCGTAGAACCAAAGGAAACATCTCAGTGCTTTGACAAGATAAGGCCGAGAAACGTTTGGAAGTGCAGAGATAGTTCATTTTTCTAATTTACACATGAATGAGAGTGGCACAAGAGAAACATGAACAAATCTAACAAGAACAAGAGCAGCACCACCACCACCACCAACAACAACAAGAAAAAAAAAATACCAGTAATAATAATAAAGCTGCAAAAAATGTGTAGGCAGACAGAAAACAGGCTCAGGACGCATAAGGCAAGTGAAATATATATCGGAAATCAAAGAGGAATGTTCATATGAAGGAGCACACGGCGAGGCAAGGGCTGAGGGTGGCGCCGCAGGTGAGAAATGCCTGCAAGTCTGAGATTCATGGTGAGCAATAAATCTGAAAAGTCTAAAGGGCGCCACGTCACGTCTTCTCAGGAAATACAGCGACACTCACTGAATGCATTACTCCTGACCTCATGGCCTCTAGGATTTATTTGAAAACTCTACTCATATCTGTATATATATCGCCCCTAAACTGCTGATCTCTCTACCTACGAGTATACTGTCATATTTTTACTCTGTGTCAGCTTACTTGATAACTCGATCAGTAGGTCTGGAATCTTTAACCCCTTGAGTACCATGACGCATTTTCATATTCATTCTACTTACTATCTGGTGATTCTACACAGCTTCAGAAACTTATGTGGGGGATTCAAATAGTGAAGACAGTGGTCATTAATCTTCTGACCTCCATACACTCTTCCTAATGCCAATAAAATGGTCTCATCATACACAAATTTCAAGGTAAAAATGTGCTCCAGTACTGAAGGAGTTAAATCGCTGATTCTTACATTGATGGCAATTAATATCTACTTTAAAAGATGTTATATGGTTTGTTTTTAGCCCTCTAATTATTTTTACCTATGATTGTGTTTATATTAGTAGCGTAAGTAACGGTAAGTAGTAGATGGTAGAAGCAGTAGGAGTAATAGTAGTATAATAAGCTATATTTAGAAACGCCTTGCTTCCTCACTACGACAATTCTTAAGGTACCCAAAGACAGCTAGCAGGGTATTCAAGACAGTTTCTCCTTATGATAAACTAAAACTCTTGTTAATCAATCACCAGAACCATAAAAATACCTTTAAAAACATGAGTATCTACAACTAGAGCCTTTGAAAATAGTAGTCATAAGATAACAAAACGTCTCTGAATACTGGTCTATCACTAACACTCTCTCTCTCTCTCTCTCTCTCTCTCTCTCTCTCTCTCTCTCTTTCTGGCACGTGATGATAGCGAGAGAAAACAGGAGAAAGTTAACCTCAAAAGAAAGAAATAAGCAAGAAATGTGAATAATGACACACAAGACGATGACCTCACCACGGCAATACTTTACTCCTCAAACTCCACCACCATCATAACATTTCCTGACTTTTTTCCTTTTTTCCTATTTTGCACAAACATTTATTCTTGTCATTATATATAAGCCACTGCAAACTCTCTCTCTCTCTCTCTCTCTCTCTCTCTCTCTCTCTCTCTCTCTCTCTCTCTCTCTCTCTCTGACCACACGATTTTTTTTCAATTTTCCTTTATTCTAACATTTCGTCATTCGTTTGTCGTGTTCTGCTTATTCCTCTCCTGCGGCTGCCTTTGACAAGCTTTTCCCTTGTTTCTTTCAAGACATTCTTCGTTTGGCTAACTCTCTCTGACCTGCTCGGGAACTGGCATCTAAGTGGGCCTTTATTGTTTAATAGTCTTTTTTTTCCTATTGGCCAGATTTCTTCTCTTATATAAAAAGAAAAAAAAAATATCTCTCCCCTGAACCAGTGGCGAGGTACACTGCTTTTGACATTTAATTATTTGGAAAAGGTGACTCATATAATTTCTATATCACTGTGTGTGTGTGTGTGTGTGTGTGTGTGTGTGTGTGTGTGTGTGTGTGTGTGTGTGTGTGTGTGTGTGTGTGTGTGTGTGTGTGTGTGTGTGTGTGTGTGTGTGTGTGTGTGTGTGTGTGTGTGTGTGTGTGTAAAGGGATATTGCTATCTGAGATTAAAATGACTTATTGATGTCATTGACGAGTGATAATAACAATAATGTTACATTTTGCCATCTCCTGTAACTGATTTCATGTTGTTAATCGGATTTCTTCTGTCAATACTCATGAGAGAGAGAGAGAGAGAGAGAGAGAGAGAGAGAGAGAGAGAGAGAGAGAGAGAGAGAGAGAGAGAGAGAGAGAGAGAGAGAGAGAGAGAGAGAGAGAGAGAGAGAGAGAGAGAGAGAGAGAGAGAGAGAGAGAGAGAGAGAGAGAGAGAGGAGAGAGAGAGAGAGAGAGAGAGAGAGAGAGAGAGAGAGAGAGAGAGAGAGTATTTCAAGGATTTCACGTATACATGCACACATTAGCTGATTCATGAGCGGAAAACAACTTCTAAGAACTGTAAACAAGAATAAACAACGGGAAAAACATACTGAACATATAATTACAGATACAAAAATACGAAACACAACTGAAAAACAAAGGACAGCGTTACGAGGTTTATTTTGAGTCTACATATGTTGTAAATAAAAACAATTCAACGTTTTGGAATTATAGATAGAAGTAAAGGGAAAAAATATCTATCCACCTCAAAATTGGATAGAATATTTTGGCTTCTGTGTTGTAATTCAAGGAGTGACATATATTTGAAGCTTCAAGGGTCAAGATTGTAGTTAGGGTATTTCTATTTAAAATATTCAAAATTCTATATGTGTCCCTATTTCATGTTTTAAGATTCACATTGCAACATTCAAAGATTTAAACGCAAGATTATCTCAAGTTCAATATTCAATTTATAACCTGTTGCATATTTAAATATTCACTTTCGTGGCAATGTTTGGTTTAAAGATTCGATTTCAAGGTGATATTAAGCTCAGAGATTTATATTTGTACAAATTCCAGAATATTTCAACCTCAAAACATTCAGATCGTATCAAAGATTATCAATAGAATACCGTAACTCAAAAATTTCACGGGGTAGAGCGAGGGAGACGCCACCACAGGCCTCGCTCACAACATTCCTTTGAGAGTAAAAACTGAACATGAAAACTACAAATAGACATTATACCTGGAACCAGCTATCGATTCCAATGTACGTAAGAATAAGACGACACACTAAAACATAACGTATCTTCCGTCTTATGAACCGCATAGTTTATTCAGCAAGACCTTATCGAAGCTATACCAGTCGAGCGGTCCACGGTTCATCAAACATGTACAGGAATCGATGGAGATCTGGGCGACACGACTCCAGTAATGCATTTCGTCGCAATGCGTTCCTCATAAGGCAAAAAAAAAAAAATAAATAAATAGGAGATTAAAGGTCATAAAATAAGTTAACATATACTAAATGTAAAATAGAAATAAATTAATGAAGTAAATAACAAAATAATAAAAACAAACACAAATTTTCTTCCTGTATCAATCACCGTCTCTCTCTCTCTCTCTCTCTCTCTCTCTCTCTCTCTCTCTCTCTCTCTCTCTCTCTCTCTCTCTCTCTCTCTCTCTCTCTCTCTCTCTCTATGACAATGCAATGTTTTACGCTGGTACGCCCTAGTAACTTTGATTCGATCGATATTGTTCGCGAATCTGTAGTTCTTTGTCTCTTGTTGCGTGGGGGCTAAAGACAAGTCTCACCTCCCACCTGTGAGAGAGAGAGAGAGAGAGAGAGAGAGAGAGAGAGAGAGAGAGAGAGAGAGAGAGAGAGAGAGTGTGTGTGTGTGTGTGTGTGTGTGTGTGTGTGTGTGTGTGTGTGTGTGTGTGTGTGTGTGTGTGTGTGTGTGTGTGTGTGTGTGTGTGTGTGTGTGTGTGTGTGTGTGTGTGTGTGTGTGTGTGTGTGTGTGTGTGTTGTAAGCCATATTCTAAACGCCATAGGTTCTTATAAGGATTATCTTCAAAGGCCACTTCAGATTGCTTATTGGTGATGCAGAGCGTTCTTTATCAGTCATCATAATCATTAAAGCACTCTTGACAAAACTAGATAATTTCACTCAAGCCAGTCAAAAGGAACCTTGGCAATACAAGACACCGAAACATTTAATTCCTTCAGTATTGGGATGCATTATTTATCTTAAGTTTTGGGTACTATTAGATGATTTTACTTACATTAGAAAGGGTCTATGCAGGTCAGAGTATAAATGATCAGAGTCTTTACTATTTTAATCCCCACCTAAATTTCTGTGGCTGTTGAAAATCACCAAATAGTAAGCAGAATAAATATGAAAACTTGTCCTGGTACTGAAGGGTTAAGAATATGGTCCTTACCTCGCAACAAATACAGTCTGTCTTCCCTCCATAGTTAGCATAGGAAAGGACAGGTTAGGTAACTGGTGAACGTTCAGGTAATTAACAATATTTTCCATCACAACTAGTCTTTCCTCTGGTTTATAGTGACGCATATTGTTCATTTTTCATTATCATAAATGCATTGAGTTTATCCTTCCCTCTTTACCTCGCTCGCTAACCTCAACCATTGCAACCCATCATGAAGCAAACACTAACAAAAGCAAACGCAATCAAGAGTAATTGCAACCAGAATTAAATACAGCCAGATAGCTAGCGGGCACTGGGTCATAGCCTTATTGGAAAACTTGTTGGCGGAAATGGTGGTCAAGTTTGTTGTCAGAGGAATTAATTTATTGTGTTTCGCTGTGCCACTGATAGAAGCTTGCTCTGCACTCTTACCATGTAACAGAGAGAGAGAAAGAGAGAGAGAGAGAGAGAGAGAGAGAGAGAGAGAGAGAGAGAGAGAGAGAGAGAGAGAGAGAGAGAGAGAGAGAGAGAGAGAGAGAGAGAGAGCGAACACGACACAGACAAAAATCACATTGCATTGGACTCGCTAATTCCTCCTGTCTACTAAAGGTTATTTACATTTTTTTCAGGTGGGTGTAACATTTGCAGGTGCGCATCTGCATCAAGTGGACCCCTCTCCTCCAATACCTTCATTCCTTACTTCCTTCCTTCCTTCCTTCCTTCCTTCCTTTCATTATCTCCCTCTCCCCTCACAGCAACTTTTTACCTTCCCGTTTCCTGGCCTCCTCTTCCTGGCTGCCCAATGTGCCTTGCCTTAATTCTTATCAATAGTTGTCTCGTTCTTGCTTGGGGTCCCTTCCTACTTTTTCTTCTAGTGGAGCCAAGAGCCGCTTCTCTCCCCTTCAGTAAATGTCTCCGCCCCCTCAAGCTCTCACATAGGTAATGTCCTCGTACACCACGTCAAACTCTCAGTATTCGTCTTGCTGTGTATGTTAAATAATATCCATTTCTGGGAGCGTTATGTCATCTTCCACAGCTCTTCGTAATGTTCCCACGATGTCTATTTCACTAAAAGATGGTAATGTAAATAAGATGAACGTCTCCCTCTTGTTACTTCAGTCTGTTTCTCAATTATTTTTAGTCTGAATGATATCAATTACAATCAAATGAATAATACGGGAAAATAGCAGTGAGGATATCAACGGAAGGAAAAACTTTTGTCATTATTTCCGAACGTATATAAAAAAAAAAAAAAATGCGTTCGTGAAAAATTCATGACGTCAACTTCACAAAAGAAAAACGGCAACGATCATTTTTCATTCCACAGGGAGTTGAACTTTCACGACAGCTCTTCTACTCAAGAAAATATAAAAAGAAATAATAATGTCTTGATAACATACGTACGAGTGTGTATATAGTGATGTACGAACACACACACACACACACACACACACACACACACACACACACACACACACACACACACAGGAGAAAGCACACACGAGAGGTAAATACACACAGACCCTTGTTTCCGTCTGGCTCATCACGTCGATTTCTCGTCTGCAACCAAGTGACACAAAACCACAGGTGACCCACACGCCTCAACTCCCAGCGTGCCTCAACCAAGGGCCGAAAGAAACCTTGGTACCTTAATGAAGTAGTTAAAGAGGAGGAGGAGGAGGAGGAGGAGGAGGAGGAGGAGGAGGAGGAGGAGGAGGAGAAGGAGGAAAAGGCGAAGGTGAAGGGAAAGAGAAAGCGAGGGCGAGGGCGAAGAAGAAAAAAAGAAAGAAGAAGGAAAGGAAAGGAGGAGGAGGAGGAGGAGGAGGAGGAGGAGGAGGAGGAGGAGGAGGAGGAGGAGGAGGAGGAGGAGGAGGAGGAGGAGGAGGAGAAAAAGAAGTAGGAGGAGATTAATATAGGCGCGAAAGAGTTTTTAAGAAATCAAACAGATAGAAACCAACTAAACACTTCTCCCTCACAACTCACAACCTCCACACTCTTCACCCAAACAATACAGCACACGACACGACACGAAACACAAACGAGACAAAAATTACATTAAGAAAACACTCAAGAAGAAAGTCAGTTCGGCGCATTTTCCTCGTATTTCATCTTTACCAATGATAAAAAAAAAAAAAAAAAAAAAAACAGGGAAAGAAAGATAGTCCCTGCTTCTCCAGTCATCCCGATTCAGACTTTTCAATCAAGATTTCCATTTTCACACGTAGTATGTTCAATGTATCCATCTTCGACTAGTGCCGCGTCATCCCCTCGGGGCGGGCTTAGCTACAGCGCCTCACCCACTCCCAGCCACCCCACCAACGCAGGCAACACAGCCTCTTCCTTTCTGCTGCTTCGCTCTCTTGCCACGGAAACAAATGATGCCAGAGTAAAGAAAATAAAAAGTAAAGAAAAAAAAAACTAAGCATATCCTGAAACACGTTAAAATGTTACGAAGAGAATCATGAGAGGAGAGGGTTGAGAGGCTGAGAGGTGGAAGAGAGAGGAAAGGAGAGGTGTGAGAGAAGAGGAGAGGAGAACAGGAGAAAAAGAGAAGGGAGAAGAGGAGAGGAGAGGAGACATGAAGGAGGACTATGAGGATAAGAACGAAGAATAATAAGATGAAGTTAAAAGTGCACGAGAAACGAAGAGAAAAGGAAGAGAAAAGTTGAAGGAAGAACATCTAAGAAGAAAAGAAGAACAAGAACAAAACAACAAGAACAAGAAGAACAAGACAAGAATAAGAACAAGAATAACAAGAACAAGAACAAGAAGAACAAGAACAAGAACAAGAACAAGAAGAACAAGTACAAGAACAAGAAACACAAGAAGAAGAAGAAGAAGAAGAAGAAGAAGAAGAAGAAGAAGACTGTCTTGCAATATACATACTTCCCTTCCTTAATACACTCATACACCTCTCGGTATTGAAATATTGGATGACACGTGACCAGCTACAATTTACGCCTGACAATGTGAAGCACTGTTCGTCTGAAGCAAAGTTATCTATGCATGGAAAAAATAAGGAAAAAACATTTACTCACCAATGAAAAACGTGATGAAACTAAAATATTAAAGGCATCCGGTGACTACATGCACTTCCCCTTCATAAAAGTGTTAGCCTTTGAGTGCTACGTCCAATGTTACTGCTTTATTGTGTGTGTGTGTGTGTGTGTGTGTGTGTGTGTGTGTGTGTGTGTGTGTGTGTGTGTGTGTGTGATTTAGTGATATAAATGTATTTTTCTATTTTCATCTGGTAAAACATCAGTATATAAGCTTTATGGCAAGGCAAGAAAAAAGATCTAAAAAGAAATATCGCCAAGCAACAGCAGCACCTGGGTAAGGCCTCTGAAGGAGGAGAATCTTTTGTCCGTCGCCAGGAAGGAGCGCAGGAGACGACAAAATAGAATAAACAAAGTTGGTTTCAAGCAAATCTGCATACATCCTGATGGCATCCAGTGTAGGAAGCCCTTATGAAGCTGTCCAAGTATTGAACCACGCTTGTAATGCAGCGATACATCAATGACAAAGAAAATAAAGGGAAGAAAAGTGCGGAAAAAAGGTTAAAGTTGGTGCAGCCTCGAGTCTTGCCAGCGATCCCTTCACTCCAGGATGCCTCATAAAGATGTAACCCAATGACAAGAATCGATCTCCGAACAGTGCCGCCTTGTGGAGGCGAGGCTCTAGCCAGGTGCAGCGGTGGCGAGCATCCTCACTAATCCAACACTTTATAAGTGAAAAACCGGTTATTCATGTCAACTATAGGTGCCCTCCTCATTCTATAACAAAACAGTTCACATGTTGTATAAAACACACCACCTGAATTAAAATCAAAACTATAAACATACGAGCAGATTGACTTTTAAGAATTCTAACTTCACCCTCAGGAACACCGCTTCCATACCACAGGCACTCATGCACACACGCGACACACACGCGAGGCATTGATTAGCTACTTCATAATTAACATAGCAGCAATGAGCTTGGTTAACGCTCAACATAAAGAAATAAACAAGGACACGTCAAATATCTTGGAGCTAGAATTAGACACTGAGCAAGAATTGCAATTTTTATAAAATAAGTAATATAACGGAGTTGTATTGATTTATAGTTTATGGAAAACACCCGTCTCCTCCATAAAGACAAGTGCCTCGTGTTCAGAGGGAGACACATCTCTACCCACATCAAAGAGAGACGGAAACTGCCGCTCTCTTCCCAACACCAAGACAGGTATTGCTCTCCCATCTCACATAAACTGCACATATATATATATATATATATATATATATATATATATATATATATATATATATATATATATATATATAATATATATATATATATATATATATATATATATATATATATATATATATATATATATATATATATATATATATATATATATATATATATATATATATATATATATATATATATATATATATATATATATATATATATATATATATATATATATATAGACTTACCTGCATGATAAAGAAAATTGATAGACAAAGTTCTTTACTTACTACAGAAACGCCTGAACAGTGCGCAAATAACACAGGGACACACACACACTCTCTCTCTCTCACACACACACACACACACACACACACACACACACACACACACACACACACACACACACACACACACACTGTCAATACAGGCACACTTTCTTTAGGGCATCATGCAGGTAAAGAAACAATTCCAGCAGATACACACCGGAGCTGGCCAATGAGACATCTTACTGCACTGCACGAACCTTTAAAACACATCACCCTCAGCGATATAAAACTCGAATTGCATGGGCAGAAAATTCGTTTTTCTCTCTATTCAGAATATTACTACTTCAATACCGTGCACAAATCCAGTTTAGCTTGGAATCAATTAGTTAGGCTGAGGCACTCTACTGTGTTGTGTGTGTGTGTGTGTGTGTGTGTGTGTGTGTGTGTGTGTGTGTGTGTGTGTGTGTGTGTGTGTGTGTGTGTGTGTGTGTGTGTGTGTGTGTGTGTGTGTGTGTGTGTGTGTGTGTGTGTAGGCGTTAGGGCATGTGTATAGTAAAAAGTGGATTTCAAAATTTTCCCATTCGTACGCTAAAGCTCAGCGCTTTGACTGGTGTGAGAGAGAGAGAGAGAGAGAGAGAGAGAGAGAGAGAGAGAGAGAGAGAGAGAGAGAGAGAGAGAGAGAGAGAGAGAGAGAGAGAGAGAGAGAGAGAGAGAGAGAGAGAGAGAGAGAGAGATATATAAGGTCAGACCATAGAAAAAAATATCAGCAGAAATAAAGAAAGAGGCGGAGATAGTCAGGCAAGAAAGAAAAAAATTGATGTATGGGAAGGCACACCGACAACTGGAACAAAAACAAGAGGAAAGAACAGCATCCCATTAGCCCTTCGCTACATTTTCAAATCCGTAATAAAAATAATAATAAAAATAAATCCTTTTTACATTCTCTTTTCCAGTACTGCATTATATTTAGACACAATGTAGTACTACCAGACAGACATTTACCTAAGTGTGTGTGTGTGTGTGTGTGTGTGTGTGTGTGTGTGTGTGTGTGTGTGTGTGTGTGTGTGTGTGTGTGTGTGTGTGTGTGTGTGTGTGTTAGTCATTAGATATGTGTTCCTTAAAAAATATATAAAAAAAACCAGCAAAAACAATCCAGCACAATGAATAACGCACATTGAATTGCCCTATACACACTAACAGTTAATCTTTTACAATATTTATCTTACTTTTTTTTTTATTTATTCATGTATCTATTTTATTCTTTCTTTTGCGCAGCGGCCGATAATGGAAGGCTTGATAGCGCGCACCGGGATGCCAGAGGTAAAAGAGTTGGTAGGAGGGTACGATATATGGGTGGCGGAGCGTTGGCAGGGGACGATAAATGTGCATCAGTGTTCAGGTGCCTCGTCTCGGAAAGGCCCGGAGAGGGATGAGCGGGATCCGGAAGGCAAGGCAGCGGCGCGCTCTTGGGGTTTGATTTCAACGCCGTCTGGAAGGAGAACATTTCACTCGTGTGTCTCTTTCATCTGTATTTTACTGCCAGCCAGCCTCGCACGCCGCCTCTTCATCACTCTCTATCGAGGTATCCATTTCTGCAGCGTGCGTGTTGATAAAACGTTGACTTCATTTACTATGTTTGTATTTATACTCGCATGTACACACAGTAATGTATTTATTGTTGCTATTGCAAAAGCCGTGTATTTGTGCCTGAAAAATAACTAACTTTTTCATCCATATTCCTAGTAACACAAAGACAGGTTACGAAAATAAAATTTTATCATCATTTACTTATTTTTCTATTTCTTTCACATCTGACTACATTTACTCTTCATTTTGCTTCACTTAGCAAGTCGAATATTTCCCTAACGATAGACCACTGAGGAAACCAATTGTCCATCTCGGTTTTCCTTGTATCTCTAACGAGACGTATATGAGACTTGAATGTACAGGTTAGAGGAAGGCGCGGAGCTACCGTGAATGAATGAAGTAACCCACGGCACACAGTTACGAGAGCAAGCCGGACAGCTAGAAAGACTTAACGAAAAGATTCATATTTTTGACCTCCAACGTTTAATGTTAATACTATTATTGGCTGCCTTTATTCACTGCCAACGCACAGCACTCTTCCTTTCCCTCCGTTTTTTCTTCTGGTAAAACTTGTAAAAGGAAGAAAAATGCGTTGTATTTTTATATGTATATTTTCCTCCTTACGTTAGATTTCTCGTTCGTCTTTCATTAGTTTTTCCATTGCAGCATATAATCCTTAAAACTCTCTCTCTCTCTCTCTCTCTCTCTCTCTCTCTCTCTCTCTCTCTCTCTCTCTCTCTCTCTCTCTCTCTCTCTCATTTTCTTACTTCCCACGAATTTTCAGCTGATTCACATCCATCACTCTCAACCTACACGTCAAAAAAAAAAAAATAAAATGTTCACTTATTCTTAACTCAAAATCACGAATAGCTTAATATACGAAATATGAGCATTCAAGTTTATTTCATTTTCGTCATACATGTAGTATATTCCACGTACAGTACATTACATTCACCTATTAATGCAAGAGTTTATCGGTACCATCTCCATTCTTTCACCCTTTTCGTAAGTAGACCTCGTTACCTGTTCGTGTGTGTTTGTCCTTTTTATCCCTCCAACACTGATCAAATTCTGAGGACCTTACTTTTTCTGTGGGAGGATGAAGGGATAGGAGAGCAACAGTGGGATTTCTTTTTATTTCCTTATAGTTTTGCTTTCTTACTAGTTTGTTTAATGTGCAGAGGAAAGACGACAAAACAACATGATGGTGACTAGGAGAAAGCAGACAAAACAAAGGAAGTCACTCAGAGCAATAAAAATAACAGGAAAGAATAATAAACGATTTAAATAATGAATGTACAAGTGGAAGAAGGAAAGCAAGAAAATATAAATATGAAAGGAAAACATACGCCAGAAAAAATAAGAGGAGGAAGGAAAGAAAAGAAAAAAGGTGGAAAAAAGTTCATCTGAGAAGCTTTAATGTTGGAAGGAAGCCCCAGGGGTGAGGCGGCACTAAAGGCAATGCAATAGAAATAGAACACGACGACTTTAAATGAATACAGGAAGTGATGTAATATTCATTCTTTGCATTATTCACCTGTAGAATATCAATGAAGATGATATATCAAACATTAACTGAAAAGGAATACAACATTCATTACGAGAATGAACGATCAGAAAAAAGAACATGAATAAAAATTCTTGCACTGAAATATACAGCCGATGTAAATGGCGATTGTAGTAGTAGTGGTAGTAGTAGTAATAATAGTAGTAGTAGTAGCACTAGCAGCAGCAGTATTAGTAGTAGCACCAGCAGCAGCAGCAGTAGTAGTAGTAGTAGTAGTAGTAGTAGTTGTTGTTGTTGTTGTTGTTGTTGTTGTTGTTGTTGTTGTTGTTGTTGTTGTTGTTGTTGTTGTTGTTGTGTTGTAGTGGTAGTAGTAGTAGTAGTAGTAGTAGTAGTAGTAGTAGTAGTAGTAGTAGTAGTAGTAGTAGTAGTAGTAGTAGTAGTAGTAGTAGTAGTAGTAGTAGTAGTAGTAGTAGTAGTAGTAGTAGTAGTAGTAGTAGTAGTAGTAGTAGTAGTTTTGTTTTGTTGTTGTTGTTGTTGTTGTAACAGTAGTAGCAGTAGCAGTAGCAGTACTAGTAGTAGTAGTTAGAATATTGGATTCAACTTTACGTAGGACACTAATGACATCACACACACACACACACACACACACACACACACACACACACACACACACACACACACACACACACACACACAAACAAACAAACAAACAAACACACAAAGCGCACATTCAAAATAAACACTGCATAATACTTTACAAGTGGCGGCATTTGACGGCAAATAGATTATTTCCCACAAACGTATGGAGCCATTTCCCGTTTCCAGCGCTACAACAAGATTTGTACGCATTTATATATTTTTGTATGAGTAAGCGGTGGTGTTTTTTTTATGTCTGTAATTTCCACAATGCTAATATATGGATGAAATCAGCTCGAAACTACATGCACGGCGGAACAATACATTTATCCATGCATATATGCAATAACTTTACCACCAGAATGTTAAACGTATAAGTTCTGCAATTTTCACCAATCTGGCAGGACCATTTTTGCATTCCCCCAACACGCACAGCCATAACGTCAGAAGGATAATACATATAACGCCCTTCAAGCTCCTGAATGTTCTCTTATCATATATTCCTCAGATAACTTCCAATTAATTAACTAAGATATGTTATTCTTTTCACATTCATTTATTCTTTTTCTTTTATTTTTTAGTGTGTGAATATTCTCTCATTTTTACTCTTAATTTATTTTACTAGAGTTCCTATATCTTACTTTCTGTCTGTGTTAAAAATACTAGCATTTTCAAGACCTTTGTTTTATATTCTTTCCTTCAGTTTTTATGTATGTTCTCTATTTTTTCTTTCTACATATTTCTTTTTTTACTAATCTAATATCATTTTTTATTTTTTTTCTTATTCTCTTTTTCTTTTTTTTTTTTTAGTTTAAATG
Organism: Portunus trituberculatus; assembly: GCF_017591435.1. Taxonomy (NCBI): domain Eukaryota; kingdom Metazoa; phylum Arthropoda; class Malacostraca; order Decapoda; family Portunidae; genus Portunus; species Portunus trituberculatus. The sequence continues at coordinate 13,410,352 of NC_059268.1, read as the reverse complement.
TCAATATCTTAATGTCTTTCCTTTCTTTAATGTTTTCTTCAAATATTTTTCATGTGTTTCTTTTTCACACACATTATTAAATACACTGTTCGAATATCATTTTCTTAATCTCTTTTCTCTTTTTTACATATTGCTCTCTCTGCTATTCTAACATTTCTTTTCATTTTTTCCTCGTTAGTGTTCTTAATTTACTATCCTCACTATCACTCGTCTTTTTCTCTTTTCTTTCCAAGACGTTCTTCACTTCATTATTATGAAGAAGATATTTAAGTTTCATTCCTCTTACACTTCTTCAACATCCGCTTCCAAAGTCATTCTTTTGAAGTATTTATTATATTTACTTCCTCTTGCACGTTCTTTAGTTTCCAGTTCCATTTTTTTTTTTTTTTAATTCTTTCTTCATGATCTTAAGTTTGCTTTCTCGACATCCTTCTCGACAAGTCATTTTCCTTTTACATCCCCAACACGTCTTTAAGTCTGCCATCCCACAACACTCTTCACAAGTCATCAGATCATCGTCGCTAGTGTGTGCTAGAGGCTGTTTCTCATGTTATAGCTTCGTTTTGTTCGTTCTCCTAAACGGTGATAAAATGTAATGTCCTGTTGTCATTCCCACAGGTCATCTCCTCGGGATCATCGTCACGTCACTTTGTACCCAGAGTGGTGAACTAAGATTAGAGAAAACATCAAACTTCCCAACATGCACACTTAGGGGCGTCCGGTACCACCATCACACATTATCGTGAAGGAGACCCATTCAACGCTAAGACGGCCACGGGGAACCGATGGCAGGGCGCAACTTGTATGCTAAAGCCGCAGTTATGAAACACCATTCTAAGGAGACGTATATTTCAGGTAGCAGTCTGCAACAAAGCGCCCTATTCTTGACGCAGCAACAAAGGAGTAATATTGCAGTCCCCAAGGAGTTTACGACACACACACGCACGCGCGCGCACACACACACACACACACACACACACACACACACACACACACACACACACACACACACACACACACACACACACACACACACACACACAGGATAAGTCAATACACTTCAATCATCTTCGTGTTCTGACACTCCAAGACCAGAAGCTGAAAAATAAAAGGGCAACCTGTCTATATCTGTCTTAAATGCCACAAATTAAGAGAGAGAGAGAGAGAGAGAGAGAGAGAGAGAGAGTACTACATTTCACATGATACTATTTTGAAAACTGATTCTCTCTCTCTCTCTCTCTCTCTCTCTCTCTCTCTCTCTCTCTCTCTCTCTCTCTCTCTCTCTCTCTCTCTCTCTCTCTCTAGTAGTCTGTTTGTCTGTATGTGCCTTTGCGATGTTTCTATTTGTGTCTGTCTATGTTTACCTGCTTTTATTTGAGTGTGTGTCTGTCTGTCTGTGGGAGTTTGGTCGTGTTAGCATGACACTTACAAATTGAATACTTGTTTCCATGATATTGTTACAGAGTGAAACATGTAACTCACCTGTTTGTTTGCTTCTCTGTTTGTTTGGATGCAGGAGCAGGTATTAATAAAAGAACTATCAAGATTGGCAGTTGAATTAAAAAGCAGATTACTCAGTTTCTGCCCATGACTGTACATTCTTCAGACAAAAGTGACATTTCGTTTCCAATTTCGAGTGATGTTTAACTCTAAAGCTTACAGTTTAACTACGTCTAGAATAGGAAATTGTGAATGTTCAAACAGCAAAAGGTGAAATAGCGACAAAAATCAAACAAAAAGCCAACAGGAAGGGTAATCTGATGAGAGGACAATCAAAAGATGATATTCTGCTTCACCTTCACAGGACAGACTTTATTGGATCATATGACAGGAGAACAGACAGATGGACACGCTGATTGAGAATACTACTCTATTAAGAACTGTGCATGCTACTACCATTCCCAGACATTGTGTTAGGAGTGATGACATTTAGGAAAGTACAAGTTACACGTAAATGTCAGTAAACACAACAGAAAACTATACTAAGAACTGTTTCTGGTTGGAAATGATCTTTTTAAATCTTGTCTTTCAGGAACATGTGATGTTGATCTTTACCGTCCTATAAAGGTTAACAAGTTTGATTTGGTTGTTCCTCTTTTGTTTTCCTTTATGTCCACTAGTCTTCATTAACGTAGTACTCAAGAGAGCATAAAGCCTAGCTCATTATTGATACTTAGGGCCAACAGGTCTGCTGGTGTTTCTTCTTCTTTTGTGTATATTTGTTCATTCCTGCTTGGTATATGAAAATCAAATGACCATTTATCAATATAATACTCGTCAGTTTATCAAATTGCTACTCTTGCACACGGAATATTCTACACCATCTGACTATCTAATTTAGATATAGATTTTTTTTTCATATTTTCTTATCTTGAAATGTAAATATCTCTCTCTCTCTCTCTCTCTCTCTCTCTCTCTCTCTCTCTCTCTCTCTCTCTCTCTCTCTCTCTCTCTCTCTCTCCCGCCATTGTCAGGAAGGAAGAGGCAGAGAGAAGTTGCCGTGGTAATTATGGCTCAGCAGCAAAACAAGTTGCAGTCTATTGAGATCAAACTGCCATTCATTTGACGAACACTTCTTGAGCCACTCCCGTGTTACTAAGGAGGTAAGTTTGCGTGTGGGCCGCGTCCGTCACCTCATTAATAAAGGCTGATGGAGTGGAGGCGAGGGTGGCAAAGACAGCCCCTCTAATGAGCACCGCAAAATACCGCAATAAAACAGATGGCGCCTCATCATTATAATCACCTTCATTATCCCTACTAATGCTATTAACAAAAGATGAAATAGTAACTCCCTCTTCTCACCATTTCACCGCTTCATGATGACCACCGCCAAGAAGACTCGTAACGGACTGATATCTGGATGTAATGACCAGCAAATGAGCAATATATGGCCTTTAGAATTGGTGCTGTGTTTATTTACCCATCAGTTTCGTGTTTTTTGTCCGTGCGTTTGATTTCTAGCCAAGATGAATGATTGGAGAGAATGGACAGACAGCTTACAGTGTTTACAATGTCTATAATAGCTTTCCTTATGGCTGGAGGACCTTTCTGCAAGTCTAACCAGAAAATAAACCACCTGTTCGCACACAAAGGCTTCATTTTAAAACATCATCATCATCATCATAACTTCATTAACCGCACAGGGATGAGTAGAGGTCCACACAAGAAAAAAAAAAAAAAATGTATCACACTAAAAACACCCATTAGATGACAATGACTACCCCTTAAAACGGATCATAAGCAGGTTCATAGATAATACTGGGGAGATTCTCAACTGATGTCGTTCGTGACCTTCCCCATCGTCTCCTCCATTAACGAGGTATCCAATGCGTGTTTTTAAATCCTTCGTTGTGTTACTTCGACTACCTCTCCACATGTCGACTACCTCTCTATGTTACTGAGATTTTCAAGGATGTTTTCATGGACAACGATTTCAACATTAATTGGAAAAAAATATAGCACTCGACATTTAATTTACATGATTTGACAGAAAGAACACAAAAATACACAAAACGCAAAAATACGTGAAAATATCAACTAATGAGCAACGGAACACTAAGAAAAACAAGGTCACCACAAAGAGAGAACAAGCATCTGACTAACTGGCCTTTACAACACTGCGAAGGGCTACTCTATGTTAACTAAGAGATGTAAGTAAGGTAGTATAGGCGAAAGCTCCCTGTATACACTGTTTCCCGTAGATTGAAGCCACAATGCAATAACACGCCTGAAAAAACTCCTCCTTCTACTGACATTTTATCGTCCATCACATCTCTGACAACCATCGTTCTCTTTGCAATCTTGCTTTTTACACTGCTGCATCATATCTTCCCATCGCATGAATCTTTTAGCTACTGTGTTCCCTTCCCTCCATCCTCTCTCAATTCATATACACACATTCTTTACCGTGCTTTCTTCTCTCTCTTTCTCTTTCTCTCTCTCTCTCTCTCTCTCTCTCTCTCTCTCTCTCTCTCTCTCTCTCTCTCTCACAACAGAGATGCTATTCTTCATACTAGACACAGACGCACAGGTGAAGAGCCAGACAACACTGACGACAAGACAGGCAGAGGCTCGGCGCTGTATATGGTAGAGAGAGTGGGCGATTGAGAAAGCGGGAGATTGACAGAATGAGACGTGTTGTGCAGACAGAGCCTTTCTTGGAAAGGTGAAATGGCAAAACAATAGAATCATACATATATACTGAGACGCTTTAACGATGTAGGGATGTGTGTGTGTGTGTGTGTGTGTGTGTGTGTGTGTGTGTGTGTGTGTGTGTGTGTGTGTGTGTGTGTGTGTGTGTGTGAGGGGGTGGGGGACGAGGAAAGGGAGGTGTTGATGTTTTATCTTTGCTGTTTGATAATTTTTACAAAGTTTACCAGTATTTTTTTTTTATTCATCAAAATTATATGTTTTTTTTTATGGATTTATATACTTTTTGTGTATTACGTATATACGGTACAAGTTTGTGGTCATTAAATCCAGATGTAACAACCAACCCGTCTATCTAATTATTTGTGTTTAAGAGGATTAATAAGCGGGATACTTTTCACGGAATTATAACAATTACAATACAGACAAACTTTTCCCTGGGTTCGCTTCCTCACACACACACACACACACACACACACACACACACACACACACACACACACACACACACACACACACACACACACTCTCTCTCTCTCTCTCTCTCTCTCTCTCTCTCTCTCTCTCTCTCTCTCTCTCTCTCTCTCTCTCTCTCTGCTATCAGGTCACGCCAAGGACATCCCTACTAGCGTGGAAAAATAAAAACATGCGTAATACTAACAACACAAGTTTAGTCCCTCCTTCGCGTAAAGTTACGGACGAGTAACATAACACGAGGGGCGAGGTTGACCTACTTGTGTTAGTTGTTGTAGACCTTCACAGAGTTTTCTTAATTTTCTTTAGGTCATGTTGGTGATGAATACGAGTAATTAGCAGTTATAAATTTATAAATTGTATCAAAGTAGTATATTAGACAGACGCATAGACGGAAAAAGTACACAAACACACATATATACACACACACACTTATCAATGATGCCTTTTTCACAAAATTCTGATATTTCTTATCACACATACACACTAAAAAAGATAAAACTTAATTATACCAAACCCTGTACATATTAAAAATTCAACAGAATTTCCGGACATATCAACGGCAGCATCAAATATTCCAAATGAATCATGCTGATGACTTACATATTTTGAATTATATTCTGAATTACATTTTGCATTAAAACTGCACACTTTCTCATCTAGATGTGGAAAAAAATGTATATATTACAACACTAATATGAAGAGGAGAGTGAATATGATAGGTGTGTGTGTGTGTGTGTGTGTGTGTGTGTGTGTGTGTGTGTGTGTGTGTGTGTGTGTGTGTGTGTGTGTGTGTGTGTGTGTGTGTGTGTGTGTGTGTGTGTGTGTGTGTGTGTGTGTGTGTGTCACCATGGTCGTCTGCTGGTCACCCAGCCAGTCTTCCCTATTACGGAGCGAGCTCAAAGCTCATAGACCGATCTTCGGGTAGGACTGAAACCACAACACACTCCACACACCAGGAGAGCGAGGCCACAACCCCTCGAGTTACATCCCGTACCTATTTACTGCTAGGTGAACAGGGGCTGCACTCAAGAGGCTTGCCCATTTGCCTCGCCGCGCCGGGATTCGAACCCGGCCCTCTCGATTGTGAGTCAAGCGTGCAAACCACTACACTACGCGGTGTGTGTGTGTGTGTGTGTGTGTGTGTGTGCATGAGGCTTCATCATAATGTGGTAGAGCAGTGTCATTGGTCAATTTTGTGTGGATTCCCTGAACAAGCACCAGCAACACCCCTTCTATCATATCAGCAATCTAAAATAAGTAAATCAAGCCGGAAGTAGCGTAATAAGGTCCCAGAGACGCCACACTGACCGAGAAAGATACCATAAAAATAAAAACACCAACAGATACCAAGCAGAGCCGCAGTATAATGCAACACGAGGACCGACACATCACCATCTGGAGCTGATCCGAGGTATAAGAGACAGCACAACCACGGCTTTCCCATAAGAGGCTGGCTTAACGGGGAGGGAGAGAGAGAGAGAGAGAGAGAGAGAGAGAGAGAGAGAGAGAGAGAGAGAGAGAGAGAGAGAGAGAGAGAGAGAGAGAAACACAACGCGCATAATAAATATAAGATCCATTGTACTTAAACACTTTCACTGATTCACGTGCAGAATATTAAAACATCAATAAAAAAAAACTTACAAATACAAGAGGAAACATTTGCTATTTGTTCATCTATTCATAAAAATACGAGTTGGTTCCAATCACTGTGGGAACCAACCAGCCACCGGACACCTGCCACAGTTAAGAGTGCATGTAAGTCCTTAAGAACCTTCTCAGTCGTTCTGGGTCGCTTTGGATTATCGGCAGATCACCTCAAATGGATGACAGGCTCCCCTCTTCACTCTCTCACTCTCTCTCTCGTACAATATCAGCAGCTCCGGGACCTCCTCGCAACCACCTTCCCTTTACTCCAGTTTTGGTGATCCCTTCTATTCCCTCTATGCTTCCTCCCAAACACTGTCGCCTTTAATTCATTACTACGGAATCCATCAAATTAAAAACACAACTCGTAAAAAGTGGAGCACATAAGGCAACTAAAGCATATTGTGTGTGTGTGTGTGTGTGTGTGTGTGTGTGTGTGTGTGTGTGTGTGTGTGTGTGTGTGTGTGTGTGTGTGTGTGTGTGTGTGTGTGTGTGTGTGTGTGTGTGTGTGTGTGTGTCTTTGGTCAATAAAAAATGTATATAAAAAAAAAGGTGAACATTTTACTTGATATACCATGACCTTAACACTATCTGACCTTTACTTTCCTGACTGAAATAAAAGAGATTCCACGTTGATCTTCTCAAAGCTTTCAATTTTCTCGTCACTATAATAACAAAACAGGAAACGAAAATTCGCACGTCAGGGAAACTAACAGAGTGTACCTTTCAATACACCGCACTAACAAATTACAAATGTACTTCTCTATTACGTGGATGGATTTGGTCTCCTTCACCGACTCCTGTTTTCATTTACACTCCTTCCAGCCATGCACACACACACACACACATACACACACACACACACACACACACACACACACACACACACACACACAGTCAGAAGTCGTGTCTTTAACCACCAACTTTCGCCTTTTCCTTTACAGTACTAATTAAAAAGTTCTCTCGCTGCTCCAATTAAAAATACGTTCATTTTATTCATTACCCTCTATCAATTAAAACGACTAACCTAGATAACTTACAATGACGCGCAGAGGATCGTTAAATGTACAATCAACTCATGCTGCAAGACTTTTATGATATTCCGTATATACAGGACACACACACACACACACACACACACACACACACCAGGAAACGACACAAAGCCTCTAGGGAAGGTGTGGCCAGGAAGTGAAGCCGAGTTGCAGTGGTTGGCTTACTGAAGAACAGCAAAAAAAAGTGGAACGTAACACCAACACTCGGAAAAAAAAAAAGGCAAGGTTTGATACATTTATAAAATTGTGCTTTGAAGGATACAAAAAATAGAGTTCACGCCGCTTTTTTTTTTTTCCTTCCGTGTAGTACAATGATGGATGGTAAATGTTTCTATTACGATGTGAAAACACTCGATTAAGAATAGTTTTTTTAATTTCGTAACAACACCAATACTATTCACAAAACAACGGATTATGTCAAGATTAGCGAACCCTCCAGCTCTCCTCGTTTTCCGGCTCCTCCCGCAGCTTTATCACTCAGTTGACATAACATGTGAATGAAAATGATAACCAAAACTAACCTAACCCTGAATTTAACCTAACATAACATAACCCTAACTTTAAAAGCTGGGTTAGGTTAGATTAAGATTAGGGTTAAATTTTGGTCATCATATTTTTCATTCACACATCATGTCAGTGAAAGAACTGCGAAGGCAAAGCCGGGAAGCTATTAGAGCAGCTGGAGGGTTCGCTATTCTTGACATGATCGAAACAACCAATCCCGCCTTAAAAGAGAAAAATGCACGTACATGCACACACACACAACCTCCACTACCGCAACCACCGCCATCACGACCCTTACCAAAAAAATAATAAATATATCAACAACTCACCTACGTAACAGGAACACATCAATCCATCACCACCTAAACAGCACCCAACACCCGCCACCACCTATACCGCTACCTACTTCCATACCGCGTGGCTTCCCATCCTGCCGAGGGGACATAAACCTGGCGTCTATTTTGAGGGTGTTGTCAGAAACGAGTCTTTACCAGTGGCGACCATTATAGCAGGACAGAGGCGGGTCCCCAACGCTGCCATAAAGCAAGTGGGTAAAGAAGCAGTGAGGGGTAAACGTGGCAGAAATGGCAAGACGAGAAGGAAGAAGAGGAAGAAGAGGAAAAGGAGGAGGAGGAGGAGGAAGAAGCAGGAAGGAGAGTAACGTGAGCAGAAGACGTTTATAAGGAAATTCGAGAGCAAACAGAGACACAAAGGAAATTACCAAACAACGAAGGAGAGGAAGATAAGAGAAAAAAAAAACACACAGAGGAAGAAGGAAACAAAAGCAAATGATGCAATGATATAAAGTATAAAGTGTCTCACAAACCATACGAGAGAGAGAGAGAGAGAGAGAGAGAGAGAGAGAGAGAGAGAGAGAGAGAGAGAGAGAGAGAGAGAGAGAGAGAGAGAGAGAGAGAGAGAGAGAGAGAGAGAGAGAGAGAGAGAGAGAGAGAGAGAGAGAGAGAGAGAGAGAGAGAGAGAGAGAGAGACACACACACACACACACACACACACACACACACACACACACACACACACACACACACACACACACACACACACGCACACGACAGCCTGTGAAAGCGTGGATAAAACTGAGACATAAAAAAACTGAAGCAGCGATATACCTGTAAATTGAGTCAGAGAGAGAGAGAGAGAGAGAGAGAGAGAGAGAGAGAGAGAGAGAGAGAGAGAGAATATGACATCCAAGCATTATGCAAGTGGCTTGTATTTCCTTCTTAATGGAAATTGCATCTCTTGATTTTTCAATACAGAGGAACACCATCCTATTTGGGAGCCCTTGTGACTCATCTTGAATATGCAGCAAGAGGTGGCCACTCAAGACGACATGCAGGAGAGAGAGAGAGAGAGAGAGAGAGAGAGAGAGAGAGAGAGAGAGAGAGAGAGAGAGAGAGAGAGAGAGAGAGAGAGAGAGAGAGAGTGCTGGTAGTGTTAATAAAGATGACGAAGGAGAAAGATACTGAAGAGGAGCTGGAGAAAGAGAGGAAGGAGGAGGAGGAAAGGGAGATGTGTGTGTGTGTGTGTGTGTGTGTGTGTGTGTGTGTGTGTGTGTGTGTGTGTGTGTGTGTGTGTGTGTGTGTGTGTGTGTGTGTGTGTGTGTGTGTGTGTGTACGAAAGCAAGAGGAAGCGTGTGTACTCGACACAAACAAACTAACAAACGAGAAAGCACAGGAGTTGTGCAGCAGTAAATGAGGAGGAGGAGAGAGATGAGAGAGAGAGAGAGAGAGAGAGAGAGAGAGAGAGAGAGAGAGAGAGAGAGAGAGAGAGAGAGAGAGAGAGAGAGAGAGAGAGAGAGAGAGAGAGAGAGAGAGAGACCGTGAAGGAAGCTGCACGTGAACTAATAAACTAGTGACACAATGACGATAAAACTTCGACCGTTATCTCCTTGGGGCATCCTTATCGTCAACACTCAAGCAACTCAAAAGTACAGCATCCACTTTAGTTTCAGTTCCTCTAACCTTTGAATGTGTTGGTTGTCAGACGTCGTGGGAAGATCGTCAGGTGTTCCGATGGTCATTCAGGAGAAACATGATGCAGAGGACGTAGGGATACAAGGACAGTCAATTTCTTACCGCGATAGTAGGTACGTGTGGCATAGCAATCTGGTTGAATGGAGGCGATGAAGCTGATTTATTCCAAAGATGGCTGTGATTTGTCATATGTTAAAGTGTTTACAGAGAAGTGTTGTATTGTTATTTTCTGGATATCATGACGAGATTCTTAACCCCTTCAGTACCAAGACGCGTTCTCGTACTCATTCTGCTTACTAACTGGTGATTTTATACAGCCTCAGAAACTTATGTGAGGATTATAATAGTAAAGACTCTGGCCATTAATCATCTGGCCTCCATAGACCTTTCCTAATGTATATACAATCGTTTAATCGTACCCAAATTTCAAGATAAAAATGCATCCTAGTACTAAAGGGGTTAAGTTAATAGTGATATTTTTTGTATTCGTCCATTACAATTACATGCTTATTTGTAATATTTCTACTAACAACTGGTGGCTCCTTGAAGTTCAGTAAATCGTTGGTATTCATGAGAGTAACGAACAATATGAAAGGCCACGAGACACACTGCACCAAAGCCCTAAAAGAACAATGAGGCAAGCCAGTGCAATTAAAGGAAACACTGCTGAGTTCTTAAGCATTAAAAAGAACAATACAAAAGCTCTAAAGAATCATAAGCAATATCGGGGACAGACAAGCAAGCGGGAGCAACCAGAGCAATATGAAAGTTAAAATGCCACTCACTGATATCAACTGGAAAAAATGTGAAGCACGTCAGTCAATTAATTACAAGAGTGAAAAGCAAACACAGGTCACAAAGGAACACAAAGGAAGAACAAACACCCGCATACCTCAAGGCCTTTATTATGATGCCTGTGATGAAAACACTCAACATTGACAATAAACATTCGTATCCCGGAGCACTTAGATCTAGACGTTTTGCAAGTATTGGTGAGATTAATATGTCGACTCTCCCTTGTAAATAAAAAGGCTCACGAACACAAGCACATGAAAAAAGTATGGAGGATGCAGAAAGCTTATTGACGTACAGATTGAGTAGTGTATCGGTCATATTCAGAAACGCCTTGCTCTCTCACCAAGTGCAAGTATTGGTGCGTTACATGTGTCGACTCTCCCTTGTTAATAAAAAAAAAAGGTTCATGAACACAAGCACATGAATAAAGTATAGAGGATGCAGAAAGCTTGTTGACGTACAGATTGAGTAGTGTAACGGCAGTATTCAGAAACATCCTGCTCTCTCATCACGACAATTTTTCAAGGCCCCATAGACAACCAGCCGAATTTTCAAAACAGTTTCTTCTTATGATCAACTGGAAACCTTGCTAATCCATCACCATAACCATAAAAATACACTTAGAAACATGAGTGTCTTCAACTAGAGCCTCTGGAAATAGTCGTCAAAAGAATGACTCTGAGGCCCATATTCTAAAACGCTTTGCTCTCTCACCATCACTGCTTTCCAAAGGCTCCAGTTGAAGATACTTGTGTTTTTAAGAGTATTTTTATGGTTCTGGTGATAGATTGGCAAGATTTCTGGTTCATTAAAAGGAGAAACTGTCTTGAAAACCCGGCGAGTTGTCTCTGTGGCCGTGCAAAATTGTTACAGTAAGAGGGGAAGGCGTTTCTGAATGTGGGCGTCAATGAAACACTGCCATGCGTAGATCAAATTACACAGTCTCATTATTTTAAGTGTATTCACTAAAAGAAGTCAACAATCTTGGATAACCGCAAACCCAGAACAAAATATTATCAGTATCGTCAGTCTCAGTACAGCAGGAAAGCGTGGCAATATCTTTAACTTATTTCTCCCGAGCCAAAATGCTATTTAATTTGCCTTTTCATGAAGTTCTCTTCCGGGCAAGATAGCAAGTAACAAGCATGTAGAAGACAACGGAAGCAATAATAAACGAAAGCAAAATCTGACTCACTTCCCAGGTAAACAATTTAGCCACGCATTTCCGATATCATTTATCAAACCATAAACTGTAAAGGAAGACCGAGTAAAAGGGAAGGATACGAGTCAAATCCAATTCCATAGAACAAAGGAAACATATGAATGACACTATGATTTCAAATACCAATAAGTCAGGGAAAAAAAATTAACATATTCTTATGTGAATTCAACAAAGCAGCTTAACGTGCTTTTCTGTAAATCAATGGCACACTGTGGAAGGCGGGAAAGATTGAGACAGGGGAGAATACATACGCATACAGACAGGTGAGCAAAATATCCATGACACCAACGACCTTCAATGAACGAGGCTTCAACACACGACTGAATCATGTGCGCCACTGCTGGTTGTTTACTTTTACTTTGTGTTTGTGTTCCAGAGTACATCCACTTTACTATATCTTTCACGTAAAAACTGACAACTAATCAGAGAGAGAGAGAGAGAGAGAGAGAGAGAGAGAGAGAGAGAGAGAGAGAGAGAGAGAGAGAGAGAGAGAGAGAGAGAGTATGAAAGGCATACAGGAATACAAACACAGCCACAAACAGATAAACTAAGACAGAAAAATAGACGAATAGAAAGACAGAGACAACCACAGAACGAGTACTTGACTGACTGACTAACTGAATGACCGACTGACTGACTGACTGAATGACGGACACCTGCCAATCTGAACTCTCCCTAGGCAAGAGAACACCCAGATGGAATACGTCTTGTACCATCTTTAGCGGCCCTGCAGCAGATACATACATACAACTGCACACATATACCTTTTATCAGCACACAGAAGCCCTTAGCTACAGCAGGGAGGGCGCGGAGAAAGGACCAGGGAAGGGGACTGTATGTAAGGTAAAGGGTAGGGAATAATCGGTGAATAGAGAAGAGGAGGAGGAAGTGTGCGGTATCCATAAAGCAAGGATAAGGTAGAAATGAGGCAGAAACGAGCGAAAATAGTGTACAAAGAGAGAACGGCGACCATAGCGAAAGGATTTGGACTCGAAAGTAAAAAGCAAACTTCGGTAGAAAACATAAACGTTGGAAAATTTTATATCAACATGATCCCCTAACCTCATTTCCATTAAAACACAGGGCGAGGGAGAGCCAGAGCTTAGAAAAATAGAGAGCTGCAGGATTATCAAAGATTACGCCATGAAAGGGATTGAGCTTCCATTCGTTCGCCCACCAGCCATTCAAGCTTCAGAGTATCACGATAGCACCACACGCCACACGCTACGCACTGCACTAACACACACACACACACACACACACACACACACACACACACACACAGGAAGGGGAGATAAACAGGTCACAGGGAAGTCTTCAAGTACTCCTCCTAAGACGAATAGAAAAACAAACTTCTATTCATTTGTCTCAAGTAGTTCTCCTAAGACTACAACTGTGATGAATAGATAAACAAGCTTCTATTCATTTGTCTTTTAACTGTCACGTCCCTTTTGCCTAATGGGTTTGAAACTGATGGTATACGGAGACTTGTTAATGCTTCCTGGCCAAACCATCGCCTTTCATTACCAATTGTTCTGTTATTTGCTCCTCCTCTAAATTGCTCTGTATCTGCTTTTTTTAGTGGTGAGGGTTTAGTAATGAGTTTATATGAATTGTATACTATTTTTCCTTTGTTCCTTTTTTTTTGCTTTGTATCTCTCATGCATCCCACAACCAATTCATTTACAGCCATTACAGTTATCACGCACATATACATAAAACAAACACGTCCACACACAGATAAACAAAGCTCGGTGATGGCTGAGTGCTTTACGTGTATGCGTGGCGATGTACAAACCCGCATTCGAACCCCCGATGTGGCCTGGCTATTTATTTGTTACCTGGTGGTGGGTGACTCAAGTTGGCCTGCATAGCTACTCTTTTATTCTTCCTCATTGTGTGCTTCTAGACAAATGCAGTAATAACGTGCTAGTCTCAGTTCCACTCGATACGTACTATAATTTTCTGTTTGACACTGTATGCACCACCCAATAGATATCATAAAGAGAATGAGTGATTATAAGAGAATATAAACTAACAAGTAAGTAATAAAAAAACTGGTATAATATGAGCAATGTGTGTGTGTGTGTGTGTGTGTGTGTGTGTGTGTGTGTGTGTGTGTGTGTGTGTGTGTGTGTGTGTGTGTGTGTGTGTGTGTGTGTGTGTGTGTGTGTGTGTGTGTGTGTGTGTGTGTATAAACAAATCTATACTTCAAAGTTTACACCTGGAGCATAGACGAGTTTTACGGAAAGATAAATGATTAGCTGGTGGAAGAAAAAACATTCCGGTGAAAATAAAAAGGTTTCATTTCTTTATTAGCTTTGTACGGCTGCGTCCACCCTCAGCGTCTACTGACATCCCTACAGCGACTGATCACTGCCGTGTCCATGCAGGGGAGAATAAGGTTCGTGCAGCATTCAATCATACAGGTACGGCCATGGACATGAATGGATTTAGTGCCGTCTCAGCGAGCAATGAAAGAAAGGCAGAGGGGGCTGCGGGAGTTCTGAAACACGAACCAAGGAAAGCCAGAATAAAAAAAAACCGAAGTTGTAAAAGTAAAACATGAAAAGAGAAAGAAGAGCTGGGAAATGAAAGGGACAGGGAGGAAGGGAAAGAAAAGTGCGGCATGAAACATGAACACGAAAGAAAAATTCTCCCTGTCTCTTTAAAAATGCGAATCGTATGATTTTTCAACCAAAGTTTTCCTGCATTCTAAACAGGACTAAACGTAGCTGATTGTATGCAATGTAGTTCTAAATACGAAGCCAACACGTTACACTTCACAGAAATATTATATATATATATTGTGTGTGTGTGTGTGTGTGTGTGTGTGTGTGTGTATATATATATATATATATATATATATATATATATATATATATATATATATATATATATATATATATATATATATATATATATATATATATATATAATATGAAAACCATTTCTTAATAATATTGTAAATTTTACATTTCGCTTTGCATGTCGACAATTATCTGTTTCTCTTTAAATTAACTGTTCCCAGCAGCGGCGCCACTCCCCAGGGGCGCTCTCCTCCCCACCTTCACCTCGACCAGTCCCAAGCGGCTACAGCCGAGGACAGCCCTAAATGCCTTCATCCTGCTGACAAGAGTTCCGAGTATTCAAGTAAATGCCTCATCTTTAACAAAAATGTTCCACAAAGAACACTGTAAAGGTCCACAATGGGCTGTACATGGCGGGCCCTCCCGTGCCAACCCTCGTGCCTCCTCCACGCCACAATACCTAATGAGCTGCCCTACTTCACTTCAGTCTCTGGCGGCCAAAATGGAACCGTGCACAGAAAAGTTACAAATGTAAAAATGGTGGAATGAAGAGGAAGAAAACCTGAGTAAAGGCTGCATTAAATGTGGCGGGAGTGTGATGGTGCAGACGACGGCGACGATGAAGATGATGGGATGATGATGGAATGAGGCTAGAATAAAGACATTATAGAGAGGCGTCACCTTCACCTTGAATGTGACACTCCACAGTACGGCAGACTAGTAAACCTGTTAATAGTAAAAGATGATCCCTCCCTCACCCTCCCACCTTCTACTCCTAATTGTGTTTATGCGTGTGTATGGGAGACGGGGAGACGTATTCCATCTTTATAATAAAATCAATAACCTTGACTGAGACGTAACAATCACACTTCTCTGTAATAAATCATAAATGACAATATTTCCAGACCCACGAAAGCAGACTACTCAGAACAGTCTTAATTACACTCCCGGGTAGCCAGCAACGCAACACCTACAAAACTCTGGAGTCCCAACGTGTCATTCATCTGCCGCGCCAGCAACAATAGCAAGTGTGACAGCAATGTGTGAAAAAGGCGAGGTGCTTTTAACATCCACAGTGGCGCCAACAATGGTCCTTAGAGAAACAGGGACTCTCAAGACATTGCCGTGGGGGGGGGAGCGCTCAAACAAAGGACGTCCTGCCAGTATGTAGCCCCTTGCCACCAGGACGGAGCAGCACCGCGTCTCTACTGCACTGGGAAGTATGTCGTTTAGGGCGATTTATGGAGCCACTGTGTTACGGACATTCTTTCGAGACGTCACTCGCGGTAATTAGCTTTTCACATCCCTTCCCGCCACCCTCCCTGACGCCGCCGCCACCATCACAACAACCACTAGTCTCCTCCTATGAAAAGGCATCGTGTGTTAGCAATAATTGGTTAAAATTGAACATTATGCTGAAATATTCTGGTAGTTTATAATCCAGACTTGGAAAGAAATACAAAAACAATGTATCTTTTAAGTAAGAGGCATGCACACACACACACACACACACACACACACACACACACACACACACACACACACACACATAACCCAGATAATATCAACTGTACATCCTGATTAATCATATTTCATCTCTGCTTCTCTCTCTCTCTCTCTCTCTCTCTCTCTCTCTCTCTCTCTCTCTCTCTCTCTCTCTCTCTCTCTCTCTCTCTCTCTCTCTCTCTCTCTCTCTCTCTCTCTCTCTCTCTCTCTCTCTCTCTCTCATTCAGCCTCCACGAGTCCCTACATGTGCCTCCACTCCAGGGCGCCGCTAACTTGTCCCTCGGCGGCCTTCAGGGTGCGGTAGAGACATCTCGGGGAATTACTGTCGCGGGCCTGCACGCCGAGGGAGGCACTGCGCGATGGTAAGGCCTGGCATGTGCTGGAATGAAGGCTCTGCACTATCACGGTTACTGACGAAGGTATGTGGGTGGAAAGGCAGTGGCAGGATATATAATGTACAGAGACGGGCGCGTGTTAGTATAAGCACACAAAAGAGTTAAGTATACAAACATGACACAGACTGATGACGGACGAATACGAATAAACAGGTATGTATGCTTTTCAGGGGGAAGCGAAAGTGGAAGCCTGTGTGTGTGTGTGTGTGTGTGTGTGTGTGTGTGTGTGTGTGTGTGTGTGTGTGTGTGTGTGTGTGTGTGTGTGTGTGTTCGTGCGCGCGTCTAAGATCGAAACCAAGCCATTCCAAAGTGACCGTATCCCCCTTACGCCCTCTCCTCCTCCTCTTCCTCCTCCTCCAGCCCAGCACGCGTTATCCTGAGCGGACTTGTGGTAAGGTGCATGGCCTTCGCCCTCTCACTGCCCCGCCCCGCCCCGCCCCCTTACCGCCTCCCGCCTGGTTCCGGTGCCTGGGGCGAGGTGGCGACCCTCCGGCGCAGTACCTACCCAGGGTGCTGACCTCCCTGCCATCACGCCTCCCTCAGGAACACTACTCGCGCCTCTCTGTCTAATGGCATGAATTTATCAAACAAGAAGTCAAAAGATTTCTATTTCTTTTCTCATCAGTCTTTATGATTCAAATGTACCACAAGAGAGCTCTCCCCACCCTTACCCACTTATCTCTGCAGGTTTTCCGTTCTTCCTTCCTTCCTTCTTTCTTCAATCGTAGAAAGTAAGTTTTTATCATCTCTCCATTCAGATTTCCATCTACTTTTTCTTCTTTTACTGTTCCTACACTATGCTGATAAACGTCTAAGTTACGTTTATGATTTTTGGAAACTAGGCCATATTTTCATCGTATTTGCATCCATTTTCATCCAAACTTTTGACAATTCACCTGATATATGTAACGGTCGTGTTTCTTAATACTGGGAGCACAATGAAAAATTTCAATGTACACAAAAAAGAGGTGTAGATTAAATTTCATTTTTTGAAAGTGACCTAATGAACTCAAAGAAAATATAACAGGAAACTGTCTGAAAACAATAAGTGATTATGGGAAAAAATTACAACAGTGAAAAGATTGATTATTATTAGAAAACCTTTGTACCACACTGTCAGTTATTCTTATTATTTTTTATCATTTTCTTCAGGTTGAGCTTTACAGAATTGCAATAAAGGTATTATTTCATACAGTAAGGGATATATAGGGATCTAAACATGTGCTTCGTCCCAGTCCATCAATCTCCTGTAAGTATTACCAAGACAATGATTAAAAGCTCAAGGCATACCACAAGTCATTTCGAGAATCAGACACACCTGACTCCTTCTTCAGTGTTAATCAAGGAACTTACCATAAAAACTCTTCGTGATAACTTTCAGGGGTTTTCAAAAATATTACTGTCATATAACTCCTCAACCCTTCCACACACTCCATACTGAAACCTCTCCCTTCATCGACGCCAAAAGGAAGCTACTAATAAAAAAATGAAGTCCCTCACGATGTCTAATGATTTATTTAAAGCTAACACTGCCCTGCCAATTCTTTTCAACGCCCATTCAGGGAGTACTGAGTTCCTCTTTTCATTGTCGACCTTGAAAGTTACGAGTGTGAAAGTTCCTGCCATTAACTAAAGGATAGAAAACAGTAAAGCCACAGTAGATCTGAATCTGTGTTGCAGTATCTTGTCTAACATCACATTTTAAGCACTTTTACAGCCTACGTGCAGGTCCACCCCTTAAACTACCCAAACTTGTATGTTGATGGGCCGCTGTGGAAAATGTGTTATCTATACCTCACAATTCTGAGATAAAGGAAGTTTTCACATTCACAACCACTCTCTCTCTCTCTCTCTCTCTCTCTCTCTCTCTCTCTCTCTCTCTCTCTCTCTCTCTCTCTCTCTCTCTTATACTATTTGATAACGTCCTTATTTAGTCCTACGTTTCGTTGATTTTCTTGCGTATTTCTTGTTTCTACCAATAGTTTTCCATATTTCTGGTTTGCTTCCTGATCCTTTCGTCCTCTGTCGCTCACTCACAACACTGAGCTCTCAGTTTCCATTCGTGTAAGTAGTTCCCAGTGTTATGTATAGCCTGCACGTTTCACACATATTGGCTGGCTGTTGGATATACCTGCCGGACATGCATATGTATTGAGTTTTCTGGCATAGTGAAAAAGAGAAATCCATAAATAAAAAAGAAAAGAAAAAGAAATCATTCCTACAAAATGTCACTTCTTCCAAGCTAGTACATTTTTTCAATTTATATCCAGCTTCACTTCTTCAATAGTTTCACTTTTGACATTTCTACGAACTGAATTAATTTTTCACAAATCTTTAATTTCTAAGTTCACACAGTACATTATGATTCCCTCAAGCCACAAGTATGATTCTTTGGGTTATTATGAGCATTGTTGCTTTTAATATTGTTGAGTTTTTGTCACACACGGCAAAATCATGAAGTCATCCTTGAAAACACTAACAAGTTCCACTACAGCCTGCTAAAAGTAAAGAAACAAGTCGCCGAAACGTAAGAGGATGTTTTCCTTAATTAACTATTTCCTTTGCTAAGCTCAGTCAGTCATCTCTTGCTTCGACTCATCTGTTCATCTGTTGTGGCGCACACCCAAAAGTTCAATATATTCCGTTTCCCAGCTCGGTTTCCACAAAGTTAGAACATCCTTAGAAATCATGTAAATAGTATGAAGGTTAAGTGACCCCCTAGTGCATATCTCTCTCGTCATATGCTGTAAATGCCTTTGCTGTTCACTGTGATTGCCTTAGGAAAGTGAACATAAGTTTATTGATTTACTTATCGGCAGAAGCTGAAAAGGAGTAATTTGAAGTGTGGACAGAAAAGAACGTTAATAGCAATGTAACTCAGTACTGATAAACATAGATTGAAGTTTCAAGTAGTATACAATAGGGATCGTAAAATTGGGAGGGACTAAAATTTTGGAAAATGTATTTATGATGACCTGAAGAGAAGTCTCACTTTTCTCCTTTCATAGGAAGTCATAGCACTGCACAGCACCTTACGCAGCCTTCCTTCCAGGATATTCCACCTGCTCTCATCGCCTGGCCTCGCTCCACATAACAGAGAACTCAGACTCCCTGCTATCCCGTCATTTCTTGTAGAATGCCAGCTAATGTAATATTCACTGCACTAACTCTAACATCCGGGTTGAAAGTTTCACAAAATTCCTCAATGCTGTATACATTTCATCACTGTTTCAATAATCTTGTTTCTGTTGTAAACATATTTTTCTTTACCAAAATAATGTTACCTGAACTTTGTTTTTCTTGTTCTTAGTCCTGTCCTGTTGCTTCCTGTTCAAACACTGCTTATTATTATGTAGTAGCTTTATCTAGTTGCTCTAATAATGAAAGTCAACGTAAAACACAAGTTGTCTTACCTAATGGTAATTAAATGAATGTCTGCAATTGCGTTTGCTCCTCCAGGCAAACATACATACAAGGGCTCCTCTACTGAGAGAAATGTGTTTATGATTCTCATGTTGTACATTTTCATAATACTTGATAATAATAGTCTGCCACTTCTCTGACTCATACTCACTATTTTCCCGCTCACAAATAATGTTTTCTTTCCACTAACCTGGCGTAGCAGTGTCCCTTAAATGAAACATATTCTGTATAGTTGATGATTTCAACTACAATGACATAAAATCCCATGAACTACACACTAAGCATGGCAGGTTGTAATACGTTGAAGAACACCAGTAACGTATTCATTACGTTGAAGAACACACCAACACCATATTTACGCAGTTTATTGTGAGATTACCGTACGTAATCTCACAAAAAACTATTGGGCGCACCACAATACGAAATGCTGTTTCCAATCACTTCACCTAACATGAGTCCTGCCCATATGAACCAATCATTTCTTTGCCCTGTGTGGTTAGTATACGTGCTTTGGAGTTTAACACAAAATAGAATTTGATTTATTGAAGCTGACCAAGTTAATTTTCTCTCGTATACGCTTTACTAACACTAACAATATTCTCTTTGATGTTGTTCCTGTTTTCATATATCTCATTTTAGTTGTGCCATCAAACTTTCAAGTGTGTGATCTGCCAGGATTGTGCTGCTCCCGTGCATGATCGTGCCACACTTTATTTCATGCAATAAATTCTAAACTGCAAAATCAGTGCTTAATCGATTTTAGTGCTACGTATACACCCATCAAAAACACACATTCTAACTTAAGCCTCCTTAACGATTTAAAAAAAGGAAGCAAGAATGTGCGGAAATACAGTGTTACAAATAGAACAGTAGACCAATGGATGCAGTACTGGGAGTGTTGCATGCAAACAGTATCCATCGCTTTACCGGAATTTTTAATAACATGGAACAAAAAAGAAAAGAAAAGAAAAGAAAAGAAAAAGGGCCATTATGAGCTTAACTAAATACTGTGAGAATACAAAGAATTAAATACAAACTTAGACACACACACACACACACACACACACACACACACACACACACACACACACACACACACACACACACAGGATTAAGCAACAATTAAGGCTCGGCGACAGAGCGTCCATCCCTGTCCAGTTTCTCCGGACGGCGCCTCCTCACAGCAGAGTTACCCCGGAATACACGGACTAGAGTCACTAAACCTTCGCCCGCCTGTTGCAATGGTGCCGGGAGCCTGACGCGTGAACTCTCCCTCCTAATCCCATACCGCTGGAAGGCCAACCATCAATGCCACGCTGAAATCACGAACCGTCCCCAAACCAACCCAGTCACCTTCCTTCCCAAATTCTCTTCTGACCTCCTCATTTGAGTCACCAAGTATTCTACACGATATGAACGCTGATGATACGGTGAGTGTGGGTGCGCCGGTGTTCCATAGAGAAGGGCGGTGATTTGGTGCTGTAACTTTGACGCCAGAAGTGTTGAGTGGTGGAGGATATGAGAATTACTATCAGTGTGATGGATATTCATAGTACTACATCGTGACTTAGTGTTGTGTACCCGCGCACTAAGTATACGGTATGGTAATGCGTAAATGCTCCAGTATCATTATCTCAAATTACATAGCTGCAAGTCGGGGTGTCATAATGTTTTTTATGAAACCGTAAATTCCGTAAAAAATATATATATACTAACTTGTGAGTGTAATTTTTAGCCTTAACTCAATGTGAAAGTCAAACATAATAAAAGAGTGACTTGGAGATCGTAAAATTTCTGTAAGAGTAACGTATGGAAGGTGATCAGGCTTGCAGAGGATAAGAGACTTTTAACCTTCCTCTACATTACTTCTAACAACGCAAACAACGTAGCTGGGTTCATGGAAAATACCCGACGAGGAACACCATAAACAAATAACACATGGACGTTCGACTTAAACTGTTCGTGCAAAAATTCCTGCACAATGAAGGAAGCAAAAAATTCAATGTATCTTATAGGGAACATAGAGCGCGAGGCAAATATACACTAAGGAGGTACCAGCGATCGAAGCTAGGCGAAAGAAACCCTACACACGAAGGTTAGCGATCAAGGCTGAATGGAGCGTGTCGTCCTGATATTCACTGCGTCAACAAAGTCCCTTCAGTACTCCTCCGCCCAGCCATTTATTACTTACCCACATACATGACACGCGGCCCTCCTAGAAAAATGTCATCCACTAAGCCACCTCTATATGTTTGCCCTTGTGCCGAACAACAGACATTAAGTTCCCGATACACTAACCAACGACGCGATCATAAAAACACTAGCGACATCCTGTTTTCTCTGAGAGACACCTAGCGATACATTTATCCCACTACGTCGAAAGCAATTAACCTAATGGCGCGAGGTGAGGTGAGGAAAAAATAGGAATAAGTACACTGCAAAAGATAAGACGTTCGTTACACACAGACCCTTATTAAAAAACGCTTTGCTCTCTCATGACGATTTTCAAAGGCTCTAGTTGAAGATACTCATGTGTTTTTATTGTTCTAGTTTATAATAAGGAAAAACTGTCTTGAAAACCTCGCTAGTCGTTTATGGGGACTTGAAAAATTGTTATGGTGAGAGAGCAAGAAGTTTCTGAATATGGCCGACAGTACGAGTATATATGTACAAATTGGCGTGACATAGCAAGTGACTGACTGACTGTAAACTGAATATCTTGCAATACCAAAAAAATATGCCTGTGCATTTTGCACATTGCTTTTTGTAGAGTATAATTCCGGAACTATTCCCTGCTCTTCCCTTCAAGGCACAGAACGAACGCGACTGAAAAATGGAAGCACGAACACACCGGTGAATACAGCGCAGAAGGGAACGTGAGTTTGAGCGAGACAATCACAAGACACGTAATGTCAACATGGACGTCCAGAACCGACTCCCCCACGGTCTGTTCGGCCACGCTAATCATGAGTGTGTCTGGCAAAAAGAGAAGTTCGTGCTGGACTTACACACGCCAAAAGGTGCTCGATGCTTCCCGTATACACACACACACACACACACACACTAATACTTCCTCTCTCTCTCTCTCTCTCTCTCTCTCTCTCTCTCTCTCTCTCTCTCTCTCTCTCTCTCTCTCTCTCTCTCTCGCCACTCACGAAAGTCAGTAATGGCAGCACAATCTGGACGCTCCACCACCCAATCAAGGATCAGCGAGGAGCAGTTTGGCCGCGGCGTTATAAGCTGAGGGAGCCGCGTCATTCCCGAGCCACAGGTGAGGTTTGGGTCTGAAGCTAGCGGCGCCTCCACCATTTGCCTCAGATTAGTGTGTCCGCCGAGCCGCCCAGGAAGGGAATCACGCCAGTCACTCCCACCGCCCCCAGAAAGTGGATTTGTGTGTGCAGGTTTCCAAGGGCGGCGAGGCAAGTCAATAGTGCAAATGGCCGCTGCTAATGACACGGGAATCCTAGCTAGGCCTGGTTGGTGCGCCTCGTGTTTGATGCCTTTGCTGGACCGACGGATAGATAAGCAAGTGTGGATCAGCTAAAAGGTGCGACGCTCGGTACGTGCATCGATATTTTACGTGAGCAAATTACGCCCCATTTACAGCCATGTACGTGCATGAAACGTCATTTTAGTCCCGTATTAATCCACGCTGTAACATCAAACCAAAACCGGGTCGAGCACGGCAACTAAAAAGCTCCAGCATTTTTAATAAGCGATATGTAAATTAATTGAATAATAAACGAGTACAGCGAGCACGCACTTACACACACACACACACACACACACACACACACACACACACACACACACACACACACACACACCCCTGAAGCAATACATGCAGAAAGGTCAGGACAAAATCCGGCGACAGGGCATAAAAGTCGGTACTCGAGGCGAGCCTTGCGGCCACCTGGCACGCAACAGACACCTGTGAAAGGCAATCTTCGTGACGCAGAACGGAACGGAAGCCTGGTGGGAGGAGAGGGCAAGGAAAATTAGCGAAATGTGGAGAGAGGGAGGAAGAGAAGGAAAGAGAAAGAGAACGAGCAAAGGAGAGAAGGACAAGGGAAAATGTTCTCAAGGGGGGGATTTCCTCCAGGCAATATATCTGTAATAAAGTAAGATTGTCATCCGCACGCCCGGACGCACCTCAGGCAGCATGAATAACAGAGGCGGGAGGGCAAAGGTCGTGATCCTTCCACCCGATAGAGAAGGACATAACCGGCTCGGGAGGAATGGCATAGAAGAAAAGTGTAACCAGGCAGGAAGGAGCGAGGCTACGTGAAGAGGAGGAAGAGGAGGAGCAGGAGGGACGGGAGGAAGCCAAGAGTCACCAATTACCGTGTTTCTTGCTGACCCCGGATTTCTGTGGACGAGGAGCGCTGTGTCAAAGTCCTGCCGTGTAATGATGTGTGTGTGTGTGTGTGTGTGTGTGTGTGTGTGTGTGTGTGTGTGTGTGTGTGTGTGTGTGTGTGTGTGTGTTTTTGCTTCGATCTATAACACCTTTTCTCATCTTACCTCGCGGAGCAAAAAAGGGCAAACATTAATTGCATCAGGAAAATCCAACCGAACATCGAAATATCTTCTCGGAAAAATCATTACCGAACATCGATTTCTCACCACACTCCCCCCACCCTTCTGGCTACACTCCTCCTCGCGCCCCTCCTTCTCCACCTGCCTCTCCCTTCTCCCTCCCATTTTAACACCCTACACCATCCCAGCAACACCCTCAACATCAAAAAAAGAAAGGAAGGTATGTGTTGAGGATACATGGACACATCGTACTAAATGTTTCAAAAGTGCAAGTGTTTATCTCCTTTCAACACTTTTCTCAGTTGAAGTGATGACATGATTTAATTAACCTCTTCAGTAACGACGCGTTTTAATATTCATTCTTTTCACTATATGGTGATTTTATACAGCTTCAGAAACTTATGTGGGGAATAGAATAGTAAAGACTGTGGCCATGAACCTTCTGACTTCCACAAATCCTTCCTAATGGCAATAAAATGGTCTAATCCTACACAAATTTCAAGGTAAGAATGTGTCCCAGTACTGAATCTACACAACATCCACTAGAAAACCATCAAGATTTACTGGAACTAGGCAATTCAGACTGACCTCTACTTCTACTTACAATTAAAGCTAAGAAATCAAAGGTAAGAAATGAGGAACAACATCACTAAGGACGCGTAGCAGGAAACGACTTCATTCCAACAAGTAAACGATCTTCAGTCTTGACATAAACACTTCCACGACAAAGCTAAAGTCATTTACCGCAGCACTGGCGTCTGTTCCGGAAAGCGCGCTCATACAACAATCATTTAACCAGCTGTGTCCCTTCCTTGAATGTGGTTAACCTTCCTGTTCAATGTTCCGTGTGTGTGTGTGTGTGTGTGTGTGTGTGTGTGTGTGTGTGTGTGTGTGTGTGTGTGTGTTCTCTCTCCTCCTTTTTTTTCCCCCTTCCTTCCTCCTGTTTCTCCTCCTCCTCCTGCCCCTCCTCTTTCTTCTTCCCATCGTTATCCTTACCTTCTTCCTCTTCCCTTTTTTATTCCTCCTTCTCGGTTTCTCATTGTGGATGTTTCGTTTTCTTTCATCTCTTTTCTTTTTCTTATCTTTCTATCTTGCTTTCTTACATCTTCCTTATTTTCACTCCTCATTCGTAATTTTTTCGTCGTTCTCTCTCTCTCTCTCTCTCTCTCTCTCTCTCTCTCTCTCTCTCTCTCTCTCTCTCTCTCTCTCTCTCTCTCTCTCTCTCTCTCTCTCTCTCTGTGTGTGTGTGTGTGTGTGTGTGTGTGTGTGTGTGTGTGTGTGTGTGTGTGTGTGTGTGTGTGTGTGTGTGTGTGTGTGTGTGTGTGATTTGTCACGGTGTTCATGCTCATGTACCAGACTCGTGATCACCAGCTAAGCCATTCCTGTGAGAGCCTTGAGTTCGTTGAGTCCAATGTATGGGTACACCTGTGACCTTTCACACACCACACAGTCAGCCCTTCTGCTCAGCGTGTATGGGGAGAAAGGGGAGGGACAAAAGTGCTCACTCTTAAGTCAAATCTCTTTCTGTGTGTATGGGGGAAGGGACAGAGAGGGTGCAACGTTCGACTGGAAACAAACAGGATACAATCACTCTTCCTAGCGAGCTCTACTTTACCTCACCGTGGCGTCCCATCCGCTGCCGCCCCGCTGGAATTCACTGTCCCCTGTAGAGCCACTCACCTGGGAAAGAAATGTAATGGTTAGTAGTGGACTGGAGAGAGCGATGTTTGGTATAAAGACATGAAAAACAAGACTCACAAAATCAGATAAGCAACATAGATATAAAGATAAAATGTAAGTAAATAATGTTGTGAATAGGTAGATGTAGTTTTGAAGTTGACAATATTACGAAAAAAACGACATAAAGCTGTGATACTGATAATTACAGCACAAGAATACTTAGCACAAACGACACAACACAGAAACATGACCTAGGAAATATGAAACTAAAGAATTCTACATGTTTGAATGCAATCGAAATCTAAAGAAAAAATTAAACACACACACACACTTAAAACGAATATCCATCATCAACAAAAAAATTAATGAATAAATAAAAAGAACACTTTCCCGTATATTTTTGTAGAATAACGACGGCTATGACGATGCAGATAACTATGGTAATGAAGAGGATATAATGATGAGGATGATACATGGGACTCACCGCACACCACATAATGAAGACCATAATGATAAAAGTGATATATGGTCCTCTTCCCATGCAACACCTCACTTCTAAGGCAACAGTCTGCAGCCACGCCTCCCGCTAGAGAGAGAGAGCGAGAGAGAGAGAGAGAGAGAGAGAGAGAGAGAGAGAGAGAGAGAGAGAGAGAGAGAGAGAGAGAGAGAGAGAGAGAGAGAGAGAGAGAGAGAGAGAGAGAGAGAGAGAGAGAGAGAGAGAGAGAGAGAGAGAGAGAGAGAGAGAGAGAGAGAGAGGAGGGAGAGCAAGCACATAATACAGTGTGTGTGTGTGTGTGTGTGTGTGTGTGTGTGTGTGTGTGTGTGTGTGTGTGTGTGTGTGTGTGTGTGTGTGGGTGTGTGTGGGTGTGGGTGTGTGTGTGTGGGTGTGTGCAATACATTTCTATTTATCATATAAATACTTCACTTTAAACAAAACACCACTGTCAGTCTGTAACATGACTAATACTTCTAACACTCACACTCACACACACACACACACACACACACACACACACACACACACACACACTCACTCCTCGATGCAACTTCATCAACCTTTAACCTTTCACCCTCACTTCCTCCTAAGCGCCAGTCTCTCCTTCCTGTCTGACCATCAAACTAATCAAGAAGGACACGGTGCTTTTAATTCATGTAAAACTCTGCCACTGAATAACCTAAACACGACAGAAACAAACGGAGGACCGAGAGGCTGGAGAAGAAATAACGACACGCTGAAAACTTTCAATACATCGCAGGTCTTCAGAACATGACTCACTCTGTCTGGAGATACTCTTGTTCTGAATAAAGCGATATGATGTGACGAAACACGATTGGTATATGATGTGATTGACTGACTCTCTCTCTCTCTCTCTCTCTCTCTCTCTCTCTCTCTCTCTCTCTCTCTCTCTCTCTCTCTCTCTCACCTACATAAAATCGACACAATCTAGGACGCAAATCCTGCAACTCACGTTTTCTTTCAATCGACCCCGGCCAAGAACCTGAAATTAGGTGAACTCTCCAGGAGGTAACAAAGAATTGATACAAGATACCAATTATTCACGGGACAGAAACGTTCACTAAATGATGGAGCGCAGCGAGGCTATGATATCGACACGGTTAGCTAGACTGATTCCTGGAAATACTTGTTTATAGTTCTAGAGAGCGAAGCGTTAAAAAAAAAAAAAAGATAGTTGGCAAAGGGTAAGAGGCTTAAAGTAATAAACTGTGAAGAAATAACCTTTTTATATCTCCAACTATTTTTCAACAAACATGATTGAAATGAATGTTGATGCCAGTAATGATTGGGAAGGAGGGAGAGGGACAGGGAGAAGGAGAGAGAGAGAGAGAGAGAGAGAGAGAGAGAGAGAGAGAGAGAGAGAGAGAGAGAGAGAGAGAGAGAGAGAGAGAGAGAGAGAGAGAGAGAGAGAGAGAGAGAGAGAGAGAGAGAGAGAGAGAGAGAGAGAGAGAGAGAGAGAGAGAGAGAGAGAGAGCACTGGAGTATCCTATATTTCCTACGGTTAATTTTTCGGGAGAGAGGAGAGGGATAAATAGGAAGATCAGCCAATACCACACACTACACACTAGAAGCAGTAAAGAGGTGTGAAGAAAACTACACACATCTACCTACTTTAACCTACTCCCTTCCCTCTCACCTAATTCTTAACTGCAAATTCAAAACAGTATTCGCGACGGTCTGTGACGCTAAGAGAGGTGGGAGTGGTGGCGGAACTGTAGTAGTAGTAGTAGTAGTAGTAGTAGTAGTAGTTATGGTGATGGTGATGGTAATGGTGGTGATGAAAGTAACTCAGATAATAATGCCGCTGTTTTGACGCGACGATCAACATAGAGGAAGGAATGAGGATGATGAAGGTGTGGAGAAAAAAGGTGAGAAAAGAGAAACACGTCCTGTAATTGAAGGCGGAAATGATGACGATGAGATGAACACGAGTGGCAAATGTTTTCTTTTTTTGGTGGTTGAAGCTGCGTGTGGACGGAGGCGGAAGAAGTGAAGGATATGTGGTGGAGAGATAGAAGGATGCTTGAGAGAGTGGGGGAGACAGCTTCAACACCCCAAGTACCACATTATAATAGGGCTGCTTTACCCACGCCCCCACGAGTTCTCCATAGGGACTCGCCATCCACAAAGTTCCGAGTCCCTCCTTCCAGTCTACGGCCCTTTATTTTTACACTGGCAATTCCTATGGGATGGATTACGTTAAGTGGTGGTGGTGATGATGGTGGAAGGAAGTAAAATCACAGGGACCATCTTAGAGTAACATATGGTCTGTGTGTGTGTGTGTGTGTGTGTGTGTGTGTGTGTGTGTGTGTGTGTGTGTGTGTGTGTGTGTGTGTGTGTGTGTGTGTGTGTGTGGCTATAACACTTGAGGCAAGCAAGAAATAAGCGTGATGTGGGGGTGCGCCCTTGCGTCTTCACTGTAACCGAAAGGGCCGGCAGGAAAGGCAGGCGGAAGGCGTGGCCCCGTGACCCGCGAGGGCAACCACTGCCAAGGCTGCGGTGTCGCACTGGAGGGAAATTCTGTGGTTTCCTGGCGGCAGCACCACCAACCAGTGAGGGTGGAACGACCAAAGGGCGGCCTCACCTCTTGCGGCTTCTACCTACACACATACACACACATAAACAGACACACACACACACACACACACACACACACACACACACACACACACACACACACACACACACACACACACACACACACACACACACACACACACACACACACACACTATTCCGCCGCCTCCAGTCCTAGCCTCTAGTTCCTTTACTAACTTATGCATCAATAACCAAGCCAATAATACTTGCAGAGACGTCACAAATTATTAAAACGTTCCGAAAGGCGGCAGGGATAACATATTGGGCAAAAGATCAGCACAGGCTACAAGTGCTGACAGTGCTCTCTTCTTGCTTCAGAATAGTTTGTCATCCCCCATACTCGTGGGCATCATTCCCCGCAGCAGTGAAATGCAAGCTGAGCGGTGATGCGTTTCTCATTACTCTTCCATCATTTCGCTTATTGTTTCTTCCGTGTGATACTGAAGCTGAATATTTGTATACTGGCTGTTCTGACTCTCACAAATATAAAATGTTTCCTTCCATCTCACATCACACTTTCAATTACACATGCATCGTGAAGGCGCTTTGTCACTATCATCGCCTTCCTCTCGTCACCAATACAATATTTCACAGCGCTGCACCACCTTTCCTTCGCCATGTGTAATAGATAAAGACACAGATGTACTGAATTTGCTGACACCATGCATCTCTCTCTCTCTCTCTCTCTCTCTCTCTCTCTCTCTCTCTCTCTCTCTCTCTCTCTCTCTCTCTCTCTCTCTGCCCCTTGGTTATACACTCCCTCTGCATAAATGATGACGTCTTTTCTGTCGATTCTCCCAGACACCAGCGGCAGGATAAGAGGTGGACTCAAGGATTTTCTAAATATTTCCTTAATTCCTGAATCATTCATGCCCGAATCACCCTCGGCTACTGATGCACCGGCCAAGCGATCACTTCATAATTTATCTTTAACCGATGCGAAATGGAGAGCGTGAATAGTATAGTATAATGTGATCTTACTTCGACTTGGGTAGATTCAAATACAACATGACTAAGGTTTCTAGCGGTGTTTTTATATGGTTCTAGAAATAGTCTGAGAAGTATTCTGCAAAATTCAATAGTAAGAACAACTATAAGAACCCATCTAATCATACTTAAGTACTTTGAAAACAAGTCCTCGGATGAAAACACTGGATTTCAGAACACGATGGGCTGTAGATAATATTTCATGTTGGTAAGTAATGCCAATCTTCCACTCAGGTGCTCACATCCTAATGAAAAAGCAATTCAAGTCACCTTTGCTCATATTTTCATAGTTTTCTTTTCATAATGATAACTACTTACGCTCCATAAAAATACCATCAAGAGGAAAGTCCGAAGGCAATTTCAAACCTAATTCCAAAAGTTGCCGGAGTAAAATTGTCCAAGTCCCGCCTTAGGACACCGGGGCAGACTCCACCCGAATACCTAGGTGGCACCAGGGGGAGGTTGGGACGGCAGGAGGAGTGGAAGGAGTAGTCATGGTTGCAAGTCGATTATCCCGCAGCACTCACTCGCAGTCTTATCTAGTTTTCTCTGTCTCTCGGAAGTCCAGTAATCTGAAAATCTCCTTATGAAGCCCGACAACTGATTGGTCGTTACTAAATCAGAGAACTTACAAGGGAGGGAAAACACGGTGGCAGTGATCAATGCTACATGCTCCTCGACTATTGGCCAAGAGTATATCACATTCTCGTTCTATAACACAACGCCACTGGTTTGCTTCAAGTTCTCTGCCCCTCAAGTGCCCTTTATGCCCTAGAGAGAAGCATACACGAGATATCACCAACTTCTTCCATAATACAACGTCACTGGTTTGCTTCAAGTTCTCTGCCCCTCAAGTGCCCTTTATGCCCTAGAGAGAAGCATGCACGAGATATCACCAATTCATTTAACTGTTACTCTTACTCTAGATGAGCACTTCTCATGCATCCTCTTCACCATTTTACATATCAGACTGAAATTCAAAGGGTGGAGAGAGGAGAGTAACCAAGACAATAATACACATCTCCTATCATGGCAGGAATACAAATAGTGCATAGGGAGTTCCCCAACACTCTCGCACAATTGTATTCAGTCGCCTTGTAAGATAATCGAGTAATACAGAAGCAATATTTATCTACCCCGGCCAGCCAGTGTGTGACCCTCCCAACAGTATCATAACTTTGCCTCTTTATCCCGCCATATAAATTTCACATTAATATCAAATTGCATTGTGAATTATAATTAAACTGGTGCTGCCAATGTGAATACCTAACTACGTACATAATAATTCGTTTGGCCGTGACTGTCCCCTTCCTCCCCACTCCCACAGCTCAATAACATTCATAGTGTCTCTCGTGTTCTCGTGTTGGAAATAAAGATACTATATCCTACCAAGAACTCAGCCGGAAGACGTTCAAAGTATGCAAAAGCGACGATCTTCACAAGTATACGCTTTTAAAGAATTCAAGATTTCTCAGGACATCAAAGGTCATGAGAGGGATTTAGCGGTGTGTTGAGAGTGACGCACGAGGAAAATAAGACTAGTACTGAATATTTCTGTTATTTAAGTCCGAAAATGTGAATGAACAGCAAGAAAATGCAGTAATGGATGTTAGATAATATAGAAAAGATGTACAGTTTATTATAGCTCTCTCTCTCTCTCTCTCTCTCTCTCTCTCTCTCTCTCTCTCTCTCTCTCTTCAACAGCCACAAAGAGAAATCACGGAGAAGGATACAAGGACCGTCAGCATCGCGCGAGGAGGAACTTGTCGATGAAAAAAGAGCGCCGAGTGTGTCGCTGAGAGGGGAGGATGCACCAGACCCCATGAACGAGTGGATTCGCAGAGAGAGTTTAAAGCCGCTTGCCTCAACAAGTTCCCGTGTCTGCTCGCTCCCTCCTATACGCTTTCCCGCCACACCCACCCCGACTCATCCCAGCCCATCCCAGCCCAACCCAGCCCAGCCCACGCGTCCCTCACAGTCACTGCACCCAACGCCCCCGCCCAACAACCCACGCACGTAAGTCACACTAAACCTTAAATACGAACATTCTCAGCCACTCTCACCCCACTCTATTGTTACAAGTGGACTCTCCCTTAGCCCAGTCAGAATCCACTGGTACTGCTCCCTATGTTACATGCAAGCTAAGCCTTTCCATGTGACTCAGCATTCAATTTAGTCCGCCTTCTCAAAAATATCGGTGCTTGATCTTGACTACTCTTACCGGGTTCTCGTGGGTGTTATTGGGATTTCAAGAATGTTTTAATGATTTTGTTGAGTCTAACGAGGATTTTGCAACGTCTGTAGGAAATAGTCTCGTATTCTGAAATGCTGAAAGGCTGCAGTTGAAGACATACGTTTTTCTAAGAGTATTTTCATGGTTCTGTTGATAGATTGGGAAGATTTCTAGTTTATGAAAAGAAGAAACTGTCCTGTAAACCTATCAGTTGTCTGTGTGACCCTGGAAAATTGTCCAGAGAGAGAGGAAGGCGTTTCTAAATACGGGCGATAAAAGTGTTCATGACATTTCGGTTCATTATTTCTGTGATCCTTTGAACGTATGTAGTCCTGATGACAGAACAAAGCTTTGAAGAATGCGTGCCTTTCTCTTGCAGCTTCATATCTCATTGTTTTGAGGTATATAGATTTTACATTGCTTTAGTCTATATACTTCATCTGTCCTGTCTGTCAGTGTATCTGTAAATCTGTCCATCTAATTGCCTGTCTATCTGCTTCTCTATCACATTCACACAGCCATCGCTCAAAGGTTCAAGTATGTAATGACTGTTTACGTATAATCTAAGGAACATGATATAAATTAGCTTAACATGTCACCTCTACCTCTTCGGATATACAATTCTCTCTCCCTCTCCCTCTCCCTCCCTCTCTCCCTCTCTCTCTCTCTGCATATGACGACACTCGAACCTCCTGTGACAGCCTAAATGATGCAGTTTCAATGACATATGCAGCACCAGTTGAAAGCGCAAATGCTGAGAGCGAAATGCAGACACGCAGAGGAGAGGGAGAGAGGGAGGGCAGCATGGCAGGTCAAGAGAGGAGGAAGTATTGGCAGAGAAAGGTTATAGCGGGGATCTGATAAAGACTAATAACGACTGATATGAATACAAGGAAGAGGAAGCATTAATGATGAGAACTGGAAAAATCAAGAAACAAAATGAGGAGAATAGAACAGCAGGAAGTCATTAGAGGAAGGGAAGAGATTTTTTTTTTTTTTATCCAGCAAGGAGAAAAAAACGACTTCAAACAGGTAAATGAAGTTATGATCACACACATCACATATTCACCCTATTCTAACTCCATTTCTTCAATTCCCTAAGATCTACATGGAAGAACAACCGAATCACTAAAACACTAAACGACTCTACATTTCTACAAGTTCTTTTTTTTACGTTTTTTCAGGAGTAGAATAATAGCAAGGCATTTTTTCCGTCTTCTATCTCCTTGGCCGACTCCTTCACGCATAAAGAAAATGGGAGTAAGAGGAAAGGATGCCGCAACAATGAGTAATTCTTTCCTGGCCTGGTATTGTCAGGAGGGTGTCAGTGAGGAACGTGCCGTCACCTGAGAGGAACACGGACAGCTTACACCAGGGTGGGGCTGTATAGGGAATATTCAACCTGCCGCTTCCGTTTCCACGCGTCACTTCATGTTCTCTCTCTCTCTCTCTCTCTCTCTCTCTCTCTCTCTCTTGCCCAAACCACGCCAGCATAATTTACACAATATTGCAAACTATGATTGTAGTAAAGACCATTGAGAAATGAATAGGCGATAGTAGTAGTAGTAGTAGTAGTAGTAGTAGTAGTAGTAGTAGTAGTAGTAGTAGTAGTAGTAGTAGCAGCAGCAGAAGTAGTAGTAGTAGTGGTAGGTAGTAGTAGAAGGTAGTAGTGGTAGTAGTGGTAGTAGTAGTAGTAGGTAGTAGTAGTGGTGGTGGTGGTGGTGTAGTAGTAGTAGCAGTGGTAGCAGTGGTGGTGGTGGTAGTAGTAGTGGTGGTGGTGGTGGTGGTAGTGGTGGTAGTGGTGGTAGTAGTGGTAGTGGTAGTAGTGCAGTAGTAGCAGTAGCAGCAGTAGTAGTAGTAGTAGTGGTGCAGTAGTAGTAGTAGTAGTAGTAGTAGTAGTAGTAGTAGTAGTAGTAGTAGTAGTAGTAGTAGTAGCAGTAGTAGTAGTAATAGCAGTAGTAGTAGTAGCGGAAGTAGAAGTAATAGTAGTAGAAGTAGAAGTAATAGTAATAGAAGCAGAAGTAGGCGTTAATGTACCATGTATAAAGAATAACGTGCAACAAGATCGTAAATTCTAGTCGCACTTTTTCCTCTGTGTCTGACTACGTACATGTCGTATGTAGAAGAATGTGCGTCTATCACCTTCAGCTGGAGTTGAGCCACTTTTTTTTTGTCACATACACCACATTCCTTTTAAGGTTTTCGCACCAGTGTCTGAGAGGATAAAAATTACCTTAAGACAACGCTGCAGGCTCCGGCAAAGCAAGGAACAGCGACTGATACCAATTACCAGTGTTATTTATACCCATATAAATAACGGAAGGGAAATGAGAAGAAAGTTTGATGAGATGCCACAACACACAAGCAGTTGAGTCTGTAAAAGCTTAGAAATTTTCCTCTGACAATGAAGGAGTCTGGACGATAGCAGATTGATAAAGGACGATCTGGAGTGGCACGAGAGGAAAAATGTCAATGTTTTTAACGACCAACTTATCAAGATCAAAGCGAGACAGGAACAGCCGAGCGCGGACAGCCTGGCTCCAGCACGACACATTTGATACATGTTTACTTCGCGACTCCAGTGCTAGATGACGATGGAGCTTTAATTAAACACGTATTTACGACATGGGGAATTGTTAGTTCATGAAAAAGGTGAATGGTTTTAATTCTTCTATAAATTACGAAGCCACTTACTTTTTATTCAGTGGGTGAATTAACTAAGGTATTTTTAGCCTTTCATGTGTGTGAGTCTCTTTAAGAAGACATAATCCCGTCTAGACAGCACGAGAGAGAATGTAAATCATGCAAAATATAAGAAAAAATAACACGCACGCACACAAACAGCCAAGAATAGACCAGAAAAAAGATAAGGCTCCCATGAATTCATTGCTAGCATACCATAAACAAACAGAAAAAAAAAGAAAAGACAGCATAAAGTATACTCGGTAAAGGAAAAACACCAACGTCTGAACACATAAGACTGGCAAATGACGCTCAGTATGAGGAAGGTAGTGGCAACATAAAAACACCTCCGTCTAAACATAAAGAAAGTTCATCAGTATACAGGTGCGGGGGAAAAAAAAAGAGAGCAAAAACAAAGGGTTGAAATGGGCGAGGAAGGCGAGGCATTGCTTTAGGTTCCCACACTCCGCGCAGCCTGCAATCATGGAGCGCTTCACAACACCTCTCACTCCCATAAACAAAATCATGTCAAAAATTCATGCACGGACTGCCAACTGAGGTGGGTGTTCGTCCACGTGCCATGAAGCGTAATGGGGAGAGAGTCACGCTAAGCCAGCCCACACCGCGCCACGGCCTGACTGAAACACTGCCTCACGATTGAAAACACTGGAAGAGTGTACGTGTCAGAAGTATCATTAATAACATAGAAAGCTTTAGACTGTTACTCAGGACGCGAAGCTAGCCCATTCAACCCTACGGCCACCCTGAAATACTGCCTCATGATTGATAATACAGTGGAGAGGTGTAGGAAAATAGGTGTCAGATATATCAGTAGTACCATAGAAAGCTCTAGATTCTGTTACTCAGGAAACTAAGGTAGCCCATACCGCACCACTGCCTGACAAATATTGCCTCACGATTGAAAATACTGTGGAAGAATGTAGGAAAATACATATCAAAAGTATCATTAGTATCATAGAAAGCTTCAGACTCATACCACACAACGTAGCTGCCACACTGAAACACAGCCTCACGATTGAAAATACTGTGGAACGGTGTAGGAAAATACGTGTCAGAAATATTAGTACCATAGAAAGCTTTACACTGTTACTCAGGAAGATAAGCCAGCCCAAACAACGCAGCTGCCACACTGAAACACTGTCTCAATGCCCTCACGACTGAAAATACTATAGAAGGATGTGTGTGCCAGAAGTACTATGGAAGTCTTTAAATTATGTTACTATAGAAAAGACTACAGTTGAATACGAGGAACTGACGTGGTAAGAACATGAGAGACTAAGCTGGCAACGTCTCCCTGAATGAACTGCCAGACGTAAAATTAAATGGGTTATATTCTTAAATGTTTTCTCTCATCATAACTGTTTTCTAAGGCTACAAAGATGATTACTCGGGATCTCATGGGTGTCTTTCCATCAGTAATGTGGAATCCTTGTTAATCTACCACTATAATTATGAAATCCCCCACGAAAGCACTTTTTAACTTTGCCTAGCGTCTAATAAATGTGATAAGTGATAAGTGTTAAGGATTCTTTTTTCGTCTTAATATATCGGTAAGCACTTCCATTCCTTACGACCAGAAGATAGCATAGTAAGTGTTATATTTCTTTTTACCACAACTATGGACATCATTTCTTACCCATCAAATTCCATGTTAATCTCTTTAGTACCATGACATATTTTCATATTTATTCTGTTACTATTAAGTGATTTTATAAAACTTCAAATACTAATATGGTAATTAAAATAACGAAGACTGGACATAAATCTTCTGAACTCCAGGGACCCTTCCTCATCTAACCAAAATCATCCAATCCTACCTAAAACTCAGTAAGATATGCATCCCAGTGCTTAAGGGGTTAAATTCACTATCTCTAAAATTAATATATTAGTATCTTTAAATACCACAGCATACTATACAAATACACTAAAGTTATATTTGATGCCACGCGAGCCAATCCCATCTCGCCGCACTCTGCGTATAATAAAAAATGAAGAGAGGGAGGAAAAATATAAGACGACACGATAGAAAGGAATTGATTGGCTGACTGATTGGATCCTGGCGCCACAACAACTGGGTCATGATGGGATGAAAAAAAGGAAGGAAGTCATAAATAAAGGATCTGACAGACAGATTGCTTGTTTTTCTTTTTTTCATAGTAACAGCAAAGAAGTACTTGAGAATAGAATGGAAAAATGATGACAAATAAGTGAGGAAAAAAGGCGAAAAGGAGAACAGAGCAATGAGCAAAAGTATGGGAAGACAGTGGGGAGAAAGACGAAATGGAGAAAACAACAGCAAAGTCAGACAAACACAAGAGAAAAGGGACGAAGAAGAGAGAAAAAGAGATAAAAGAAAAAGGAAACACTGACTGGAGAAGAAAGAGTTGAGTGAATAAAAATGAAGAAGAGCGAAAAGGATCCAAAGAAGAAGGCAAGTTAAGACATAAAGAAAAAAAGAAAAAAAAAGAATTACCAATAGATAGAATAAGGAAGAAAATGGGAAAGCGAATGCACAATATCAGACTAAAATAAGAATAAGATACGATGCAAAGGAGGAATGGCAGAGGGAGATCAGAAAGGTAAAACAGAACAGACACCACCGCCTCTCTGGTCACCTGGTGGGAAAAAAGGAACACCGGTCTCCCCTTCCTCTTCCCCTCAGCTTCCCCAAGGTGCTTCCTCTCAGACCACGTGTGAAATATCGGTGCTTCACTTGATCCACCTCCTAAACACGCTCCTATATCACAACTCCCAAACATACCTGTCAAGAATGGCTGCAGGTGTGTTGCAGGTGTGTATCTTTCAAGAACAAGTCATGATCTAGTTATTCTTTTCTTCTTGTATCTTTATAAAATTCCTAACACCACATTTATTCTCTCATACATGGAAGATACTGGGAGATGGAAGTTAAGAATAAACGAAATTTTACTCAAATAGAAAAAGGCTGTCAAATTAAACGACCAATGTAGTTCCAGATATGACTAATGCTTATACCTCTGGGAAACATAAAAAGGTGGAGTTGCATCTGGACTAGTAAGAGATTGGAAAAAAAAGTGATGATATCGGTTACTTCATACATTTACTTCATAGGAATCGCTTTCTTCAGTCACACGTTCTTTCAATAAGGGATACGTTGCTTATAATCTAAATCTTAACAAGAACAGTTTTTTAATCCAGCACTGTTTATTCTTTTCCCACCCATCTGCTCGGCGACTAGCATTTGAGTGGGCCTTTTTGTTTAATAGTTTTGGTTGTCCTTTGTCAGATCTCCCCTCTTACACATTAAAAAAAAAGTCATCATATTCGAGATGCGTGCAGTGAAGGCAGCACTACGTCAGGGCAGCAGCAGCGACGCGAAACTACCAACCATTTCTGTTATGATTCAGCAAATCGCTAGACTAAGTAAATCTGTCAAGATCTGCGATTTATCTTTGGTTTGTTCATGCAGAGTGGCAAATAGAATAATTCCATGAACTGGTACTACAGAACCATGTCAAATGTGAGAGAGGGAATAACACACATACACACACACACACACACACACACACACACACACACACACACACACACACACACACACACACACACACACACACACACACACACACACACACACACACACACACATACACACAGGTATATATATAGAAACACATAAGAATGTATCTCCAGGTACAGTCCCTTGAAGAACAATAAACCACAGCCACCTCTTTTTATCCGGATGTCTGTCGTCTTCAGGTATTTTCTTCCCGTCCTACATCCTTCAGAAATACGACAATATTCTCTTTACGGAATTTCACCGTGCGACGCAAAGAAATACCTTGGAGTACCTATTATTACAGTTTCGTCCAAGTACGTAAATGAGCATTCCATAGACCATTCAATTATGCATTTGGATAAGAAGACCTTTCCTGACAAAGACCACAGACCTACTAATAGGCGAGTGGCAACGAGTGACTAACTGGTATGTCGAGTCGCTGGGAACGGATGGGCGCCTGTCTTGCTGGTGGCGTTCAGGTACACTCTGGCGGTGAGAAGTGGAGGCAGCAGATGAGTGGAGCGATGCGTTCCCTCATGTGTGAAGTCCATCTCACTAATGAGTAATAAAAGGCACCGTTTTCGAGATAATTAGATCCCTCACCTCGGTGCAAGGTCTGCTTCTCTGTTTTCGCTCCTCGTGTCTAGTCTGGCGGCGGTAATATGGCGGGACCACTCACGCCGGCTCAGGTGTAATACTCCTGAGTGGCCACGGCTTGCCGCACATTGGCACGCACACGGTCTCTGAGGACTGTGTTATAACAGTTATTTGCTGATGATGTCGTGCTGGGCAGACTAGACTCAGCCCACAACAAGTCCTGACTGGATTGAAACTAAAGGACTCTGTTCAAGGGAAGCGCGATGCAACGCTTTAATCTCCCCTACAGAGGTTAACGCTTCCCTGCTCCCTATTCCAGCACTCTTAATCTCCCTGGGCGCCTTAATTCCATCAGTGACCTGTTTACATGTCACATTATTATGGTCAATGGTGATGAAG
This sequence comes from Portunus trituberculatus, assembly GCF_017591435.1. Classification (NCBI taxonomy): domain Eukaryota; kingdom Metazoa; phylum Arthropoda; class Malacostraca; order Decapoda; family Portunidae; genus Portunus; species Portunus trituberculatus. The sequence continues at coordinate 13,370,593 of NC_059268.1, read as the reverse complement.
TTACCGTCAGTCAATTTTGATCACCATGCACTTCATTACGCGATGGATCGTTGAGAGAAAGAAAAAGAGAGAGAGAGAGAGAGAGAGAGAGAGAGAGAGAGAGAGAGAGAGAGAGAGAGAGAGAGAGAGAGAGAGAGAGAGAGAGAGAGAGAGAGAGAGAGAGAGAGAGAGAGAGAGAGAGAGAGAGAGTATATTCGTACAAAATTTATTGTGGTGAGAGCAGTCACAGGACGCAAAGGGATGAGCGCTAAGGAATCGTAGGTGTGTGTGTGTGTGTGTGTGTGTGTGTGTGTGTGTGTGTGTGTGTGTGTGTGTGTGTGTGTGTGTGTCCACTTCCTATGAGCACGCGGGGGGTGATGCTCGTGGAAGTGAACACAACACACAACAAACACACACAACACACACGGGTCTTCCCTACTGAAAGTCTCGTCTCAGTCTAGCCATGTCGTGCTAAACAGCTATTTCCTCCCCACCTGGCCGAGGCTCCTCCACTTAATTACATCAACCCATATGAAACTATTTTCTATCTCTCTCTCTCTCTCTCTCTCTCTCTCTCTCTCTCTCTCTCTCTCTCTCTCTTTCTCTTTCTTTCAGTCTCTCGTCTTTTATACCGGAACACCACAACAAAGGATGATTATATTTCCCCCTGCCCTTACAACCAGCGCCTTTAAATGATCTTCCGCCCCTGTGTTCTTGTCTTTTTTCTCAACCTTTCTTTCCTTCTTAACACACACACACACACACACACACACACACACACACACACACACACACACACACACACACACACACACACACATACACATACACTATCAATTTCACTGTTCTATAGACTTCCATCATAGTGAATGCGAACTTTACATCCACGCTCGGCATTTTACGTACAAGTTCAATCGCACGGACCTTTTAGTACTGGGAGTGAAGTGATGAATAAAGGAATACATGAGAGCTGTCTTTCATGCCTAGAAAACCTGTGTGTAGGCTGAAAGTGACATGCTAAAGGTGATGTGTGGTGGATGAGTGACATGTGGTTTAGGTGAGGGTGACATGTGGTGGTTGGAAATGATGTATATGAGTGAGGTGTGGAGACGAGAGGCGATGTACTGAGGTTGGGAGTAATGTATAGAGTAGCTTATGGGGTGATGACTCGCTAGGGCTGAGAGTGGCGTGTATAGATGACGAGGTGATGAGAGATGTTGACAGTAACGTGTTTTGGCTGATGTTGACTTGTTGGTGTTGAAGGCTACTTGTGTGGGCTAAATGCAAGGCCTGATAAGGACGTGAAGGAACTCAGGCCACCCAGCTCGTTGCCAGCACGCCGCAGTGGAAGTGTCAAGATGCAGTTTACTAGCGCACAGTTCTTCCCCCTTCTATTATTGGCACAGTACCTCTGCCTTTATTGGCGCACCATTCCAACTTCCACATGCTACAGTGAAGCAATATATTTTTCAGTTACAATGGGAAGGGTGGAACTCGTCTCAATTTTACACTACGAGAGGCGCCGAATGATTTTTTTCTTTTTTACCAACTTTAAATCAGCGAATGAGACTGACCAGTTATGCGAGTTAATTACTTTTTTTTTGTTGGTGTACACTTGTGCCACGTGTGCCACAGCCTTCAAAGCCCTTTATCAACAGCGGCAGATGTTGAGTTTTAATTAAAAAGCAATCATCTCTTTATTTGGGTATTTATCAGACTATGCACAGCACAAACTGGAGCCCTTCGTGATACCTGAAGGAAACCAAGCAGCAAGTTTCCATAATTCAGAAACTTGGAAGAATCGAGTCAGTGAGGAGAGCTGTGTGCTGTGCGGCTCACTGTTTGTTGACACTCCACGCCCACTCCAACACTCGCGGCCGAAGCCAAACCCTCTCCACAGTCGCCGCCGCCGCCCCCGCCGCCGCTGCAGCCGCTAGCACCATGTCGTCACTCCACGCAACAAAATAATTTTTCTCCCGCCACAGCTGAACAAAGCCCGCCACTTCAAAACCTGTGTGTGTGTGTGTGTGTGTGTGTGTGTGTGTGTGTGTGTGTGTGTGTGTGTGTGTGTGTGTGTGTGTTTAAGTGTGCGTTTCGTGTGTATGCTTTTTTTTTTTTTTTTTTTTTTTTTTTTTTTTTGTCTCTCAAACCATACTTCACAATTAGGGGAAAAAAATAGTTCCTTCCAAGAGAGAGAGAAGAGCAAAGTCAGACATATAAGAATGCACTAAGTGGTCTGCCGTGACACATTAGTTCCCTGTAATGAACACTCCAGTGGCGAACATTTGAGTGTATAATATATCTGAACCATCCGAGTGTATATGAAAGGGTAAGTCACACGCGAAATTAAGTAAAAAGATGTGAGAAATAATGAGTGACGAGCACACTGAGACAAGAAACAGAAACCTTCCATGGTAGTTACCGATACAAATAATCACTGACATCTATATCCTGCATAACTAAAGCCCCTATCAGAGGTTCAGTGCAGGAACAACATACCACGCCAGAAAGGAAGCAAACTGGAAAATGGAGAGTTCTCGCCATGTAGGAGTTCAGCGCGGCCTGATATTGAGAATGGATGTAAACAAAACCACCGCGCTGCCGGCATATATTCAATATTAACAACAGTACATTTTATTCACATCCCTGTGCTCTCCGTTGACATGAAACAAGAATTCTGACGCTGGAAGAACTGTTTATTTGAGGCGAGTAAATAAGAGAATGGGAAATATACTCCAGAAGGTATCATTATGTGTTAGCGTAGGCGCGCTAATGCAATCTATGAAACATAATGCGGAGTACAAAAGCATAATGTAAAGAAAGAAATGGGAAATAGGAATGAAAATGCAAAAATAAAGCGAAGCAAATAATTCAAAGCAATGAAAGAAGGAATAAAATATATGGCACTTTTAAAAACAAGGTGAAGAGAACTAAGAGAAAATAAACAAATACTCGTAGAAGAAAACTATCGAAAAAAAGAGAAAAAGGCAAAAATATAAATGTCAAATGAAAATAAAAAGTATATATAAACAAATATGTTCACATTCAAATTGTGACAGAAGGTCAGTGAAACAAGGTTCAGAATCAGCGCAGTCTGAACATACACAGTTGTATATCATGGTATGATATCATATAATATATATATATATATATATATATATATATATATATATATATATATATATATATATATATATATATATATAAAGTTTACTTTAATAGTAAAAAATAACTTCATGTATTCGTTTCTCATTTCAGTAATCAGCAAACCTGCCAATATTCACTCATTTTGTTACGACTTTTCATTTTACTTCCTTTAGTCACTATTAATTGTTCTCTCTCTCTCTCTCTCTCTCTCTCTCTCTCTCTCTCTCTCTCTCTCTCTCTCTCTCTCTCTCTCTCTCTCTCTCTCTCTCTCTCTCTCTCTCTCTCTCTCATTACTCGTCTTTCTCTAGCCTCTCTTGTATTGGAGGAAACACTATTCACATATTCATATCCATTCATAATTTTAGTTACATTTCTCACGTACAGCTGACATAACAACCAGCAACTTAGCCAAATGACACATATCAAACCAATCTTCCTGAGAAACCATCACATCAACTTCAAACAAAACACAGACATTACTATGAAATTCAACATCCATTCTTTAAAAGCCTCAATATTATACTGTCCGTCCCAAGCCCCTCGTGTGTGTGATGTGTGTGTGTGATGTGAAGATCATGTATATTGAGCAATGTTGCACACACAGCAATAGCAGAGGCATCTCCTTTACGAGCCACCCTATCCAAACCCTCTCCCTTCCTCCTCCAGCGACTCCGCAAACAAAAACATTACCCTAGATACACGCCGTCCCCTTAACGTGACAACACCCGAACTCCTTTATCACTTCTCTTTGTCTGCCTCTGTCATCTTTCCTGTTTATCATCTCTTTGTGTGTGTGTGTGTGTGTGTGTGTGTGTGTGTGTGTGTGTGTGTGTGTGTGTGTGTGTGTGTGTGTGTGTGTGTGTGTGTGTGTGTGTGTGTGTGTGTAAGGGTTTCTTTCAGTACACGGCCATTCCCACGCGAGACAACACCTTCTCCCCCTTTCCTTAACAGTGACTGGAACACTCCCTCTGGTCTACCTATCAGCCAGAGTAACAATTACACACACATGAAACAGTTATAATAAAAGGGCACACCAGATAACGAAATATCCACGCTCACACGAGTATTCCTGGCTATACGCACACCAGTCAGCTACTACATACACAAAACATACATTACTCGCTGCAAATTAGCGGGATGTATACGGGTGTGTTTCATATCATTTCCCAGTGACTCAGAATTGAAGCACGCAAAATGTTCCGTGAAGGCTAAAGACAAAAACTTAAACAACGCTCAGGAAATTGAAGATATATTGGAACATCTGATGAAAAACTCTAAGGATATAATAAGAATATTGCATAAAGGAGCGAAGTATTAAACTAACTGATCAAATCCTAGGAAAAGGATTGAAATATACATAAACCGATCAAACACTGAAGAAACAATGAATAAGTTGAAGAAAAAACTGTTAGTGATGATCCATATAATGATTATCAAAATGAAGCTCGGAAGAAACCAAAGGAATAATAATGAAACTAATAAAACACACATAAAAACAGAATACAAACTAATAAAACACTTGAATTTACAGTTGGAGCCTTGCGGTACATCAATACCCCAACTGCGAGAAAAGAGATCACGTAAAACAACAGACTTAATCCAGCAAAGTAAGTTAAACAGACGACTCTATTAATCAAACACATCAGCGAGCTTTTCAATATACCTATCATCACGTACCCAGGTAATATTACATGGTTGAGGATTAGAATACTCCTGAGGATCACTGAATGTGGACGGCAAAGCTTAACTGGATCAGGGTTCACGAATCGGTTTATCAGTAGCAGGTGGACTAAGGTAAAGTGGAGAGGCGCTACATGGCAGACTATTATGTGCATGTAACTCTATGCCGCCCCTTTATCGTACATGAAACACAGCAGGCTTATGATTGCTATCGTTAACGCGTGATCATCTTCAAGAACTTCTGAAACAAATCTTGAATGTGAAAAGTTCATTGATATTGGAAGTCTTCATATTGCTTTCCCTAATATGCAGTTTATTGTTACTAATAGAGGAAATATACACACAAACACACAGATCTGAATACACGAAGCACTTCTCTATCTAGTTTCAGTTACTTCGCATAATTTCCAACCAGTGCCGTGTACACTTCATGACTACACGCTGACATGTGCACCGAATAATTACAGATGACATAATGAAGCGTATAAAAAAAGAAGTGAGGGAAAAAAATTTACTTTATATTTAGAAAATCACAGTAAATTCAAAATATCCGTAAACATCAGGACAGTGAGCGGCGAATGGAGAGAGTGGATGGCGCATGCGTTGCTTTAAAAGTTGAGGAAAAAGAGTAGGGAAGGAAAAAGTGTGCGAGCGAGACGATGAAGGAGGGCGAGGGGCGGTGAGGCAGCAGTGAGGGGAGGATGATGGCCGTGAGTTTATTCCCATGAAAGAATATTACCTTGATGAGCGAGATTTAGCGCATAAACACTCGATTTAGAAGAGATAAGAGGGATCTTCATAATATTACCAGGGAAGAAAACCAGAATAAAAGAAGAGAAGATCCGACAGAAATGAAATATAAAAAAGAAAGGAGAATGAAAAAGCAATCCAAAAAGAAGACAAGAAAGATGAGAGCAAGGAGAAGATAAAGCTGTTGAAGACGTGCAAGCATGAACAACAACAACAACAACAGCAATAACAACAGCAATACAAGAAGGATGATGATGACGAATTAGGGAGGAGGAAAAGTGAGAGAAAAGAAAACACTGAAAATACGAGAGAAAAAAAAACTGTGATCTGTGTGTGTGTGTGTGTGTGTGTGTGTGTGTGTGTGTGTGTGTGTGTGTGTGTGTGTGTGTGTGTGTGTGTGTGTGTGTGTGTGTGTGTGTGTGTGTGTGTGTGTGTGTGTGTGTGTGTGTGTGTGTGTGTGTGTGTGATGTATTCAGGTGTAATGACGAAATCCTGAGCGGCGGGAGAGTCCACACGTCGAGATATCAGCGGCGTATATTCTCAGCTTTGGGTCCCTGAAATGATAACAGGTATGCAAAGGGCGACTGGCGAGGCCCGTGTATCTCCGCGGCACAAAGGGGAAGACAGGAAGGTCGGGGCGGCACGGCTGGGAATGGGCGTCGCTGAGCTGCGTCTTGCCGGCATAGAATCATCGTGAGTGGCCGCCAAGAAATGGGCAGTAGCTCCCTTTGCGGCAACGATCAAGACGACTCCTCGCGTTCAGGACCCATCTGGGGAGATCTACGTGAAATGGGTCCATGGAAATGATATGAAGCGAATTTCTCCTCCTCCACCTCCCTCTTCACCTCCTCCTCCTCCTCCTCTTCCTCCTCCTCCTCCTCCTCCTCCTCCTCCTCCTCCTCCTCCTCCTCCTCCTCCTCCTCCTCCTCCATCCCTCGCTGTTCTCTTAACAAGTCAGACTATACGCAGAGATTTTCGGATAGCGCCTGCTACGCTGCAGAATATTTAAACACAGCAGTGGGAAACAGGGAAGGAAAAGGACACAGGAGACAGTGAGGAAAAGCGAGCGGAGGTGCTGGGGACGAACGAGGCAGAGAAGAAGGGGAGAAGAGAAAGACCAGGAAGCCAAGTGTGAGGGGCCTTGCATTACCCAGGTGAAAGAGCAAGGTAAAGGGAAACACACGCAGGTACAGTACTGTTGGTTGGTGCGGTAGGGAGCCATTAAGATTCACCAAGGTATGGGAAAGACTTCTTAGATTTCTCTTCACTTGGGTCTGTCTATATTCGTGCATGTTTTGTTCTCTCATTAACCGCTTCAGTACCATGCCGCGTTTTCAGATTCATTCTGGCCGCTGTTTTACAATTTCATACATCTTTAGAATCTTATGTGAGGATTGAAATTGTAAAGACTCTGGCCATTAATCTTTTGACCTCCATAGACCCTTTCTAATGCAAATGAAATCGTCTAATCATATCCAAAACTCATGGTAAAAATAAGTCTCAGTACTGAAGGGCTAAAGACTGTTTGCAAACGCCACAGAGTAAATGTACTAGTGAGTGGTTTATCTATCAATGATACTACTGAATCTTAATTAAGCAACAAGAAATTAACTAGAACACCTTTTAAAACTCTTCAGTAATTTCCACAACAGACTGTTAAATGTAGGAGATAGGAGAACGAAATTAATAGTAGAAATCCATCTTTCGATATCAAGGTTACAGCAATATGGAAACTCATACAAAAGGTCGGATATAGAGAGTCAAACCTGAGCCAGTACTAGTCAAGCTTAACACCTTGGAGGGCTTCATCTTGCCTGTAGTCGCGTGATTCAACTCGCATGACTACTCCTCGTAATTAAGTCTTTTGTCTCAAGTTAATCCTGACCGCCCACCTAATACCCGTGATACAATAGAGTGGCGACACCCCAGTGGTCTCTGATCTCTCACAAAACAACGACCTATAAGCAAAACACATTCACGTCTGCCATAGCTCCTGTTTCAGCTGCAGACCAAGAGCGAGGGAGTGTGTTTGTTCCTACAGCCTCTGCCATAAATGCAAAACCAGTCCGTGCCTGCACCGTCAGTGGCGTGTAACATATTGCCGCTGTACACAGAACAAAAAAAAGTACTAAAAATAAATATATCGTGAACCGTTTTGCCACTGTATCGCAAACTAGAGAGAGAGAGAGAGAGAGAGAGAGAGAGAGAGTGTGTGTGTGTGTGTGTGTGTGTGTGTGTGTGTGTGTGTGTGTGTGTGTGTGTGTGTGTGTGTGTGTGTGTGTGTGTGTGTGTATTCAAGATCTAAGTATTCAGAAAGGTTAAGACGCACTTACCACTAAACATGAAATCATAAGACGTGTTCATTTTCCTTGGTTTCTTTGGAAGGTCGGAACAAACAGCGTCTCCAGCTTCGGCGCCACGGTCCCAAACCCCACACTTCTAAACGCACCCGTCTCCCTGCCGCCCTCCGCCTCCTGGCCTCCATCCCCAGTTCATTATGCTGATTCCCTCCGTCATCGTAATTTAATGTGTTCATTAAAAGAGCAATACACACTTGCCTGCTACAATGTACGCCGCCTCATTACCACTTTAATTGTGCAAAATAATCTGCTAAATTATAATAAAGTAAACGCGATTATAATCATAAAGTAGCACTTCTCTTAATTAGTGTTTGGGTAAACTACTAAGCAGGATTTCCTTTCCCTCACGTGACTTTGAGTTAGGGTTTGGGAAAAATGGGAAGAAAGAGAGGATGAACAAAGAAAGAAAGAAATATTAAAGGTACAAAGAAACAAGAGAAAATAAATACAAAGTAAACATCAACAAAAAAGAAAGCAGACAAGATCACAAAGAAAACAGGCAAGATCACAAACACCACCACCCATACGTCACAACACAAGCCTGTAATACGGACTCCCCCTTAAGAGGTTCCTCAGTACAACCCCCTACCATCGAGCAGACAGACAATGGTGCGTCGCCGGTTGAGCACTGGGATGGGGGCTGGAGGGGCCTCTGACGGTGCTGGCGAAACAGGGTGGGTGAATGCGCTACGTACTGACTTAGTGTAGGTGTGGGTGAGGGTCTGGGTCTGGTGTGGGTGTGGGTGTGGATATGAAAGTAAAGCTTCTCAAAGCATTCAGTCTCGTCACGCGTCGTCCTTCGTTCCGTGACATTTTTTCTCTTTGGAATGAAAGGAGAAAACGGCGAAGGAACTAACTTGGGCAGGTGGAGGATGACAGGGACTGATGCAGACGTCATTATGACATTCGTTCAGGCGAAGCCGGCGGTCCGTGACGGAGGCTGGAAGGGAGCAGCAAGGGAAGGCAGGGATGTGGGGGAGAAAAGAGGCACGATCAAGAGATTGGGGACAAAGGAAGCGGAAGGCAGTGGATAAATTTGGAGGATAAGGGGGCCCGAATAGTGGGCTAAAGGACTGAAGAAGTGGCGGCGTCCAGAAGCAAGAAAGGAATCCAACACAAGACACGAGAATTTAGCGCAGACATGCAGTGTTGGGCGAAGGTGGCCCGGCGACACCTGGGCTGGGACGCTGAACACCAAACTAAGCATTTTGTGTGCTAACTCGCGCTACAAAGTGGTAAGGGGCGAGACAAAAAGAACTCAGGAGGCAGTAAATCAAGACTCACTCCTCCTTTATTGCCGAAATGGGTCGTTAGTCGCGGCTTATAGTGGCGCGGGACACTTACACTTATCATTGGGAGACACTAGGCACTTTGGCACAGCGGCACTGATAGCCAACCATCATTCCAAATCGATAAAAGTCGCGTCAGCAAAGAACTACATGTATGTTACATTTTCTTCACACAAGGAGGAGGACGCGTGTTGCTCCAAGGAAATGACCATCAAACAAGGGCTGAGGATGTAACCCTCCTCTTCCTCCTTCTCCAACACAGGCAGTCGTGGAGGAGCGCCACCAGTCGAGTGATGCACACGCAGGTGTATTCTGGTCCCGAAACGAATGCGCCGCGCACACACAACACTCAACATTTGTAATTAAAAATTATGCAAATACACTTATCAAACGGCATTACAGCATCAGACGGATCATCATAAATCGAAAGACTCGCATCAATTGCATTTTCAAGCCTGGAATTTCGTTACCACGGCAGAAAAAATGTTTAATTTTTTCCAAAAATTCACGTGGAATTGTAACGCAGCGTCAGTTTTAACAGGAAGATGCCATTGACTCAATAAGAACTTTTCTGTCTGAACAATGAAGTATTCGCAAAGGGCGGCGCAATGTCCTCACTGGAGCTGTATTTGCTGGGTTTTTTTCCCCTTCCTTGCCTCTCGCTCTTCCTGTTTCAGTTCATCAAGCGTCCTGACATGGGGGAGTGATTTCCGTGTAAACATGTAGCTCGCTCTGGTCCTCTACATCAAATCGAGGGACTGACGCCGCCCTCGATTACAAAGCGTTATTTGGCTCCCACTCCCCGCCCGTGCCCTCCATACGGTGACGTCACGCACGGCATATTTGCATACACGGGCAATATATTCCAGGGTGAAGGGAAATATACTTTTGCGCGCACGAGTGTCAGATTGTGGTTCCTAGTATGCATGGCTGCCCTACCCCCCGTACCTCCCCAGCGGCCACTGTCAGCGAGCACCTGGCAGGCTAAACAGCAAATTCATCGGTGAGATTACCCTCCCGATCGGCCGCACGGCAACACGTAAATATATTTATGGACAGGTTTAATTAAATGGTTTGAACTGCTCATCGCCAAAACAACAACCAAAAAAAAAAAAGAAAAAAAAGGGGACATACGTACATATTTTCCACACCAGAGCCAGTCACATTTAATGCTGCTTTACATAAACGCAATTTAAAAGGAGCAAAAAATAATCAGATACACGCACAAATATTACCCATCCTTTATCATGGAACACAACATAAAATAATACAACATGAAACAATGAACTACAAACATTCAAAAAAAGATACGCAACAAAACAAAAACACACGGATAAAGGAAACAAGAAACACTAGCAGAGATACGCACTGATAACACGGTGAAAAGATACGACACTGAATAGAAAGGCTTGGAGTGAGAGAAACGCAGGAGTAAGGTGCAAAGAAAGAAAGAGAGGACCAGCGGCGTGAGAGTTACACAAAAGTATCCATTAACTGAGGAGGAAGTCACCCATCACAACCCATTCAGTAATTTTTGGGGGAGGAGAGGAGAGGAGAGGAGAGGAGGAGGAGGAGGAGGAGGAGGAGGAGGAGGAGGAGGAGGAGGAGGAGGAGGAGGAGGAGGAGGAGGAGAAGGCGGAGGAGATAACAAGCTCAGGAATGAGGAACAAGGAGAACGAAGGGAGAACTACATCAATAGAGTATTTTAACGTGTGTGTGTGTGTGTGTGTGTGTGTGTGTGTGTGTGTGTGTGTGTGTGTGTGTGTGTGTGTGTGTGTGTGTGTGTGAGTGTGTGTGTGTGTCAGCAACTACAAGATACACTGGCCAAGGCTACCAACACATCACAGTCTCCTCGTTGATGGCCAAGATAATTTAGCAAAACTGTTCCTCACTGCTTGCCGGCTCTGTACAGTGAACCGACTCAGACAACAGAAAACGGAACAACTACGGAGCTACATTTTTCTCAGAACTCTTGTGATATAAACTCTTGTGAAGTGACAAAATCATGAAATATTTAGATGCCTTCTTATTTTGTTATGCCAGAGAGAGAGAGAGAGAGAGAGAGAGAGAGAGAGAGAGAGAGAGAGATAAAGACTTACTGATACTTGCAGTAACCTCATTACGGCCAATCAGTCAATAGCTCCTTAGTTAAGTTTCGTCTGGATGCATCACGATTATTTATGTCTAAGCCACACACACACACACACACACACACACACACACACACACACACACACACACACACAGCAGGAGGATAATGTATCTAAACTGCTCATATCCTTGTTCATATCATAAATTTCCAACACGTGTTCTTGTGTCTTTCTAACCACCTCATTTCCTGCCTCTAGCTACGCATCTTCCTGTAGGTATTACCACTCGCGTGCTTCAGTAGCTATCTCACGAAAGTAAACTATGTAATGTAAAGATTTTGATACGTGAAGTGTTATGTGAGAACCAGAATATTACAGTTCTCCAGATGTATTTGAGTAATGAGATTTCTGTGTGTGTGTGTGTGTGTGTGTGTGTGTGTGTGTGTGTGTGTGTGTGTGTGTGTGTGTGTGTGTGTGTGTGTGTGTGTTGAAAGTAGTTATGTGTACCAGAAAGGAAACACAAACATAATACACGTTATAATACATGAGTGACCACACGCACTCACACACACACACACACACACACACACACACACACACACACACACACACACACACACACACACACACACACACACACATAAACACTGTTAATTGAACTGTTTTGTGTTTATTGCTGCGACCGTAACTTACAAAGGTGTTCTCTCTCTCTCTCTCTCTCTCTCTCTCTCTCTCTCTCTCTCTCTCTCTCTCTCTCTACTACTACTACTACTACTACTACTACTACTACTAAGACTACTACTACAATTACTACTACTACCAATACAACTTCTGCTACTACTACTAGTACTACTACTACTACAAGTACTATTACCATTACTGAATAGCTACTAAAAACTAATATATGCATCACTTCCACAAAGTACTGAAACACTTACAGAAACAAACTAATTGTGAAGACAACTAGGGGTTAAACTATCGGCTTGTTACTTCAAAGGTAACGAGGCCAGAAACTATCCGGGTACTTTGGAACTATCTTCTTGCTTATTGGTCATTTTGTTATGCTATCTCTTTGCTTCACATTTCGGATCTTCGAGGTACCGTCTCCTGCGCTGAATTCCGGCTTCCGACCTGACGTCTGGGTGACGAGACCGAGGGAAGGCAGATTCTCCTAAGCTCTGGCTGAGTCAACACTACCTAGACTCGCCTCTGCCTCCAGAAGTATTCTCTCGTGAAGCCCTGCTCACCGCTCGCTTTGGGGGACCTGAACTAGTCTCCTGGCAGTCGTGTCTAGCCAGCCTGAGTCCAGACCAGCCTTTGGATGAAGCACCATACTACTCGGGCTTGTTGGTGGTTCTGCATCCACTCCTGTTTCAATCCTGGTCATCGCTGGATACCGCTCTGCTTACTCTCCACCCTACACCCTGCTTCATTCCTCGTCCTCTTCTTGGGGTCCTGTACCCGTGTGCTGCCCGGGACGGCCGTGTGTGAAGTGGATGGGTGTGGTACCAGCGCTAGAGCAGCTACCTCTCTAAGGGAGCGACCAACGTCCATATAGTAAGTGTTATTGTATGTTTTCTCTACTCTCTGCAGCTCAGGTAGGGAAGGCCACATCCCTGGTTTTTAGTGGAAGGCAGTGTTCTTTTCCATCTCGTGAGTTACCTGCCTCGAGCTTTCATAAGTGGCGACCTCGCCAGGATTGTGCCTTCTCGACCCTCTGTTGTGGAGTATGTGGAGTGCTAACGGTCATCGTTGGGGAACAGGTAGTGTTACCTTCCCTGGCTCATTATCCAAGGCTCGGAAGTGAGTATTTTTTGACTGTTGGTTTGTGAGGGTTTGTTTCTAATCGGTTGCGTCTTTAAAGACTCTGGTTAAAGTCCTATATGTTGTCAGGTGCGGAGTTTTCTCCTCTGACGTATGTATTTTTTCTACTCTATTCTATTCACGGATTCTTTTGTTTCCTTTGCTGTTGTTGGTCTTGTGTTCTTGTGTTCATGTCTTCTATCAAGGAGCTAGTTGAGTTGGGAAGAGATGGGACTCGAGTGACGAGTTACGTGAGTTTGTTTCTACTCGGCAAGCGTTGCAACAAGACGAACGACAGAAGGAAAGTGAAGAGAGGAAAGGGAACATGCCCTTGCCATGTCCGAATTAAAGCTCAAGTTGTCACTGCAAGAATAAGTCAGATTCAGTGATCTTGCCTGGGGATTGTGGGACTGTTCCCCGACCTTCTCTACCAGTCTATCAAGATGATCTGACATCCTACTTCACACGTTTTGAACTCCTTGCTGCCCTGCTCAACATTCCTCAGGACCAGTATGCCATTCAACTGGGTGGTCTTCTCTCTGGTAAGCTAGCAGAAATCTACACTACCTTGGCTGATAACGTAATTCGTGACTACCCTAAACTTAAATCCTCTCTCCTTAGAAGCTTCAGTCAGTCCGCTGAGCACTATCGCCACATGTTTCGTTCTGTCCGGATCAAACCTGGTGAGACATTCCAGCAGTTTGCCACTCAACTTTGTCGCTATTTTGATAACTGGACACTTGTGACGTGGGGGAAGATTTTCATAAACTTGGATCTCTTGTAATTATGGACTAGTTTTTTGCCTCTATTTCTCCAGGTATAAGAACCTTCTTGAAAGAAAACTACGTGCAGACCTTGGACGACGCTGTCAAACGTGCAGATATTTGGGCAGCTGCCCATCGTGCTTACCCGAGACACACACCCCAGCTGGACATAAGAAGCCGTCACATACATCTCCAACTACTACCGACCAAGCTTCTCGCCTATGTCCTCCACCGGCCAGGAAGTCTTCCACACCCATCAGGTGTCACAATTGTGGGGAGCCAGGACACGTTCGACCTTGATGTCCCCAAAATCCAGCTTTGTTCAGGACTGGTAGCACTCCTCAACCAGACAAAGGTAGGTTTCTGCTTCAGTGATCCTACTACTAATCTCTACTTCTCTTCTCACCATCAATGGAGCGAGAGTATCTACTATCATACGTGACATTGGCTGTTCCTGTATCATTGTATCTGAGGAAGCCTTACCCGATGTAGACGTCTCCCAGTGTCCTAAAGTTCTTGTTTCTGACTATTTAGGAAGATTGGACTCCTTCCTCAGATACGATGCTACCTTCGCTGTCCCTTAAGGTTATGTTGATGCTGTTCGTGCTCCAATCAAGTTCTGTAGTGTTCTGCTTGGTAATGTGGAAGGAGTGAGCACACCAGACGAGAACATGAAAAAGGCTTGTCTGCCTTGGCATTGTTCACCTGTCCCTGAGAAGGTTCAAGCAGTTGAAACCCAGAGCCGCGTGGCACGAAGAATTCATCCCCTTGTGCTACCAGAACTCCAACCTAATAACATTACTCCCCGGGAATTTTCTCGCCTGCAGAATTCATGTTCCTCCCTTCAGGCTCTCCGTCTTAGTTCATCAACTGGTGAAGAAGAGGTAACTCGCAGTGGTTCGAAGTTTTCCTAAGTTTTCTGATGAACTACTCTACCGAGTGTGCCGCTCTTCTAGCAACCAAGAACAAGTGTAAAAGACGTTGGTCATCCCTGCTGAGTGTCGTCGCCTGGTGCTGTCTCTTGCCCATGAGGGTCCAATGTCAGGACTCTTCTCCCACATAGAGGTAAGGTTTACCACCATTTCTATTGGCCTGGGGTAGGTGACATCACAGGTTTTTGTAAGTGTTGTGATAAATGTCAACGTATGTCAGCAAAAGGAAGAGTGCGCCCTGTCCCTTTACGGCCTCTACCTATCACTGAACCGTTCTCAAGAGTGGCTATTGACATCGTGGGTCCCTTGTCTCCACCATCTGAAGGCCATCGTTACCTCCTAACTTTAATTGATTTTGCAACCGGATTCCCAGAAGCCGTACCTCTCCGAGAAATAACCTCTACTGCTATTGCAGAAGCCTTGTTGTCCATCTTCTCCTGGGTTGGCATCCCTCGAGAAATACTCGGACCGTGGGACCCAGTTCACGTCACAACTGATGGGTGAGCTCCATAAGCTTCTGGGAGTAAAACCGCTATTCACCACCTTACCATCCCAGTGGTAACGGAAGAGTGGAAAGGTTCCACTCCACTCCACTCTGAAGGCATGCCTCCAGAAACTCTGCTCTGAAAAACCGCGTGAATGGCACCGTTATCTCCCTGCCACCTTGTTCGCTTTGAGGGAGATGCCAAGTGACAGGACCAGATTCTCGTCTTTTGAGCTTCTTTATGGTAAGACAGTTAGAGGACCTCTTGCAGTTCTACGGGATTTGTGGGAGGATAAATCACTCGGATAATTGTTCCTGTTTTCAATATATAATAGAGCTGAAAGACGAATTGGCTGAATCCTCCCGGATCAGTGCTACTCGGTATAAAGCATATTTTGACTTGGACCTGGAGATGAAGTCCTGCCTGACACTACCAACAAGCTCCTGATGGCCTGGGCTGGCCCATATACCGTACTTGAAAAGAGAATCCGCTGTAACTACCTGATTGATGAAAACGGTAAGCATAAGTTATACCATGCAAAGCTTCTCAAGCGCTGATACTAACTTGAACTTCTCACCGCTTGAGGAAGGGGTTACAGAACCTCCAGATCTCCTTCCAGTATCGCCTGACGGCCGCGAAGATGTAGAAGTGATGGACACTCCTAGTTCTCCTGAGCTTTAAAGTACATTGACGGTTTAGCAAAAGAATGACTTGATGTCTTCTTTCTGACTTTCAGGATGTCTTCTCTGAAACCCTGGATGTACATCTACTATAATGCATGACATAGAAGTATGTTCTTCGGAGCGTTGTAAAGTGCAAATTGTATCCGATCCCTATACATCTACAAGTCTTATTCTGAAGAGGAGGTTGACCAACTTCTCCAGCAGGGAATCATCCAGCCATTTTCATCTCCTCATTGCTCCCCAGTTGTTATGGTAAGGAAATCGACAGGCGGCTATCGTATAGCCATCGACTATAGAGTTCTGAATGCCATCACGGTTTTCAATGCAGAACCTATCAATACCATAACTGAAGATCTCCATAAAGGGAGTAGGTATTTCAGTGAAATTGGAGATCTTCAGTTATGGTATTGATAGGTTCTGCATTGAAAACCGTGATGGCATTCAGAACTCTATAGTTGATGGATATACGATAGCTGCCTGACGATTTCCTTACAATAACAATTGGGGAGCAATGAGATGAAGATGGCTGGATGATTCCCTGCTGAAGTTGGTCAACCTCCTCTTCAGAATAAGACTTGCAGATGTATAGGGATCGGATACAATTTGCACTTTACACGCTCTGAAGAACTCTGAAGATGTACATTTGTCATGCATTATAGATGTACATCCAAAGGTTTCAGAGAAGACATCCTGACTTTCAAGCTCAGGAGAACTAGGAGTGTCCATCTCTTCCACATCTTCGCGGCCGTCAGGCGATACTGGAAGGAGATCTGGAGGTTTTCATCAATCAGGTAGTTACAGCTGGTTCTCTTTTCAAGTACGGTATATGGGCCAGGCCATCAGGATTTTGTTGGTAGTGTCAGGCAGGAGCACCAGAACTTCATCTCCAGGTTTGAACTTTCGATCCTGTGAATTCAGGTTTGAACTTTCGATCCTGTGAATTCAATTAAAAATATGCTTGCTACCGAGTAGCACTGATGAACTGCCTTACCGTAAAGAATCTCAAAAGAAGAGATGGTATCAGTGAGTGGAATCTGCTTTAGATAGATAAATTTCACTGAAATACCTACACCCTTGAAACTTATGATCTAACTAAAGCCTATTATCAGATTCCACTCGCTGATACCATGTTTCAAGGGAGTAGATACTTCGGTGAATTTGATCTAATTAAAGCCTATTATCAGATTCCACTCTTTGATAGAGCTAAGCCACTTACAGCCTTTCCCACTCACAAAGGGCTAATGGAATTCTGCCGGCTCCCATTTGGTTTAGTTACAGCTTGTGCCACTTACATCAGATTAATGAGGATCGTCTTAGCCGGACTAACTGGAGTATCGTTCTACTTTAATATTTTCATCTATGGAACAACCTGGACCGAACACAATACTGCCCTCAAGTACGTACTTTGGCGTCTTAGAGAACACAGCCTCACTGCTCGAGTATCAGAGTGTCGATTCAGGTTCGGATCCATCTAGTATCTGGGCTTCATTGTGGACGGTAAGACGCTTCGTCCTCAAAATGATAGTCTCTGCCGTTTCTTCCTGCAGTCCCCCAAGTACCAAAAAGCTACTTTGATCCTTCCTTCTTGGGTATGGTATCTTTTTATTGAGACTTTATCCCCCAGGCTTCTTCCTACACAAGTTGTCTGTCTGACCTTCTCCGCAAGGGCGTCACCGAACCACTAGTCTGGACTGACTAGAATCAGAGGAGCTTCCAACATCTTAAAGGAGTTCTCCAGTCTGCGCCCATCTTAAGGCTACCACATTCCACCCGTCTTTTCGTGCTACGAACGGACGCTTCAAACCACAGGCTAAGAGCAGTCTTGCTTCAGTATGTGGACGGCTGGCATCACCCAGTTACGTACGCCAGTCGAAAACTTAGGGATCGGGAGAGAAGATTCTCCACCATTGAAAAGGAGTGCCTTGCTGTCTGTTTTGGTATCCAGCACTTTTTTAATTACCTTAGAGGGAGAGAGTTTGAAAAGGAATGCCTTGCTGTCTGTTTTGGTATCCGGCACTTTGATAATTACCTTTAGAGGGAGAGTTTATTTTAGAAGTGGGTCATAAACCCTTAGTCTACATTTCCAGATCTAGAGGTGCAAATGATAGGTTGCTAAGATGGGCACTAAAGCTACAAGATTATAGATTTCGTGTAGTATACATTCCTGGAAAAGATAATGTTGGGGCTGGTGTTCTTGGTAGGTGTTCAGTGTACTGTAGTGCTTTAGTTTGTTCTAACTACCATAGATTTACTTAAGGGTTACTACCAGATTACCCTCTCGGACGAGGCCCGAATAATATCCACCTTCATCACCCCATTCGGGCTATACCAATACATAGTGATGCCCTTCGGCTTGTCTAATGCTCTTGCCATCTTCCAGAGGGCTGTGAATTACATCATCCAGGAGTTTGAGGGAACATCTGCCTATCTGGACGACCTGGTGGTGACTTCGGATGACTGGGTGACACATCTGACCCGTCTCCGGAGGCTGATGGGTCGGTTGAAGGAAGCTGGTCTTACGATCAACCTGGCCAAGTCCACCTTCGGGAAGTCCACGGTGGTCTACCTGGGATATGTGGTGGGGAACAGGAAGGTTCGCCCCAAGAGAGCAAACGTGGAGGCCATCCTTGGTTTCCCTGTCCCTACCACCAGGACACCTCTCATGAGGTTCTTGGGGATGGCCTGTTTCTACAGACGGTTCTGTAGGAACTTCTCCACCCTGGCCGCCCCCCTGACGGACCTTATCAGCACTTCCTTCCACTCCACCCCGACCTGCGACCAAGCCTTCCAACATCTTAAGGCGTTCATCTCCTCGGAACCAGTGGTCTGGACGCCAGATCACTCCCGCCCCTTCCATCTACAAGTGGACGCGAGTGGAGTTGGAGTGGGTGTTGTCCTCCTACAAGCGGACTCCACAAGCAGCATCCTCCATCCCATCGCCTATCACTCAGCCAAGCTGAAGAAACACTAACTCAACTACTCCACTATCGAGGAGGCGGCTCTGGCACTCGTCCTGGCGCTCCAACGTTTTGAGTACTACCTTCATCCTGGCCCTCAAACTACGAAGGTCTTCATTCATCACAACCCTTTGGCCTTCCTTCACGCTATGAAGAACCGAAACCAACGCATTCTTAGATGGGCCTTGTTAGTATTATTGTTAGGTATTGTTAAGCTGGGTTCTTTAGTTATATTTATTTGTGTTATATCTATATGTGTATGTCAGTTTCATGCGTTTTATTGGGTTATTAAATAGCTTTAAGTGCCCCTTTGCATATCCTCACCAGGTTGAACCTGCAGGGTTTTTTTTTATTGTTCACCGGCTCCTCGATGCCAATCTTACCCATTTAACCGGAGAACGTAACAATAGAGTTACGTAAGAGAACAGTAAGGCTCCATTATGATACCTTACCTAGTTACTTTTCCGTCCTTACTACTTCTTACATATTTATTCTGTTGTGATAGGGAACTCTTGGTAGACTAATAATTGTGTTGATGTACCAGATAACTACATTAGATTACTGTAAAGAGTAATTTTGCGTAAAAGGCTGTTGTATGTATGAGGTAACTACCGTGCAGCAGTTAGGTTCATGTAAAGCAAAAATATGAAACTTTGAGGTTTACTTGGTTCACCTGACGGTGGTGGATGGCAGAAGACTGGGACTGAAAAGCTGTTGTATGTGAGGGAACTACCGTGAAGCAGTTACGTTCATGTAAAGCAAGAATGAAACTTTGAGGTTTACTTGGTTCACCTGACGGTGGTGGATGGCAGAAGACTGGGACTGATAGAGGTGGTGTGAATTGTGGCGGCGATGTGAGCAGCGCCAAGGACTTACTTCTCTCAGATGTCGTATGTTATTTAAGTTTTGCTCAATTGTAGTATCTGGCTGTGTATCTCAAGAGTGAGTTAGGATCTGATATGATTTGTGGCTGTGTTGTGCGTGGGGTTCAGTGAGAATTTGGGGTTGTTGGTTTTAGATTAAGGAATATTACATGTAAGTGTTCTTTATACTTAATTATATTAAAAATCTATTGTCTCCTTAATTCCGTACTCGGTTAAATAGCAGGGGTTGGAAAGTAAAGTAAACCTGGGAATAGTTTTGTCTGCGTCATCGGTATCCACCCTCGCCTCCTGTCATGCTGGAGGAGTGATGGCGTAACACTGTTTCTTTAACTTCACTCGGGTGCATATTTTTAGTTATTTTGATTCATTAATTGGTTTGATTATTATACATCTTAAGTAGTAATCTCCTGGCAATGTCGTGCTTTTAGTTATCATTCTTCCACCGTGGATCACTTTTTTTTCTCCCCGTCTTCCAACTTCAGTCCAGCAATAAAGCTGAATAACAAAAACGCATTCAAGCACTTAGAAATGTTTTGAAGCAACAGAAGCGCATCAGCAACGAACAGTGCTCCAGACTGAGTGAGCAGCGCAGTTCTTAGATCCAGCACAGGCTTTATTTATCGGGAGGGCTTTGTGGACGCGTCATCAAAGGGTTTGTTCCTCCCAGGTGAATGCCGGCATGCCTCAAAGGCTATTAACTGGGGTGAGGATTCACGACAGACACGCGTTGTCGCTCTTATCTGATGGCGCTGCCGATAACAATCTTTTGAATGGTGCCGTGTTCGAGGCTTTCCCGGCCCGTAATTCCCCACGCTGTAGCATCACTCAGGATTTATTGGCGTCATTATGTCGCTATTCGCAGCACCTCCAACGTCACAGAACTACCACAAAAGACACGGTGTAATGAAAGGCATGAGAGTGCGTTTGTATCACGCAGGCCGCCTCCCTAATGAAGAGCTGCCCACCTCACGGACAGTCTCGCCACACGCCTGCATGTCTTCCCCTCGTACTTACTACGCTCCTCCCTAAACGTCCACTTAGGCTTAAATGGTTGAAGGTTCCAAGATCTTTCTAGCAGGAATATTAAGTATACACTATTTTTTATACACCTACTTAATACGTAAAACCTTCAACGAAGAATAAAACCGAAGGATGCTTACCGGGGAGCAGCACGCCACTCACTCACTGCGAGCCGCGTCTCCCAGAGCCTCCCTGCACTCACCTGGCCTGAGTGTGTGCCCGATGACTCCTGGCCCCGAGGCAGCAAGGTGCGGGACGGAATAGTTTCTGGCGCCATAGTTGAGCCACATGGGTAACATATAGGTCACGATCTTGAGAGCGTCTGAGACGACCGTCATGGTGACCTTACTTGACTCAACCAAACTTAACACACTTCCTTGCTGTTCAAGTGTGTCCTTTTGCATGTTCTTATCGATGTTCCATGGATGTTCCTGTCCTTTATAGCAACCGAAACCTAAATTGGTGCAAATATATTCAATGCAACAAGTAGAGTAAATTTTTTGTTAAATTTCTTCGACCTGAGAGAAAATTCATTCGATTCCTTAAAATTGTTCTTAATCATCTCCATGTTGCAAATATTGAGTAACCAAATCAAGAACGTATTGACAGATTAATTGCATATTAATTGCATGTGGAGCGATATGCACTCCAGCGCCATCATATTGTATTCGCGGCACCGCATTGTTGCATTTCATGAGAATTTGAGGATTTCTTAATCTTATCAATGAAACTGTACTTTATAATTGTAGCGCTGCAGAACTTCAGTCCCGAGAAAACATCACTAAGATTATACCAAAATTATGTAGTCACCATATGTTTTGCTTTTTGCTTTTTGCTTTTTAACTTGTGCCGGATGGTATTTCCCTAGACTCACGGAGCGCCTTAATACATTCTGCCTTATGCACGAGTGTGATGTTGCATGTGTTCAGAAAATAATGCAAATTTTCTATAAAGAAAAAATGAAAAACATCCATAGAGAGAAACGCAAAAACCCTGAATTCAAGAACAACAAAAAAAGAATCATATTTATCTGTTCATCACATGTATAGCAGAAATAGTTCCCATATACATTTCAAAGATCAAGCTGTCAGTCTGTCAGCATGAGGCTTTGTTAGCACAGCTATAACAATGTAACGTACTCCTCAGTCTATTCAGCAATTTCGAGTCTTTTTCCCGCCAAAGACTTCTTCACATCTTCCTCCTCCACCTCCATCCCACCACCGCACATTCTAATTTCACATTTTCGTTTTCACACAAAGGGTTTTCTCAGCACTCCAGTCACGAACGCCAACACTCCGCAACCCACACAAGCCAAGCCGCCGCCAGACCGCCAGCCTCCACTCGGCTCTTCTTCCACTTACACCGCACACACAGCACCCTCTGTATTCCTGGTGGCTCATTTACACCCTCTACATCATACCGGCACACCCCCGTCTCCGCCACAACACGCCCACACTGCATGTACACACCCAGTCCAACTCTCTGCAAGACTGAAACACTAATACTCTTGTTCTCCCATACAAGCGCCACACAGTTCAGGAATATTCTTTTGAATAATATCATCGCTGCATCGCTTCTGCGGATGATTGGAGAAGGCAGGGGAAAACAAGTATGCATAGATGTATATTAATGTATATGCATGTTAAATACTCAACTGAATATTAAACAAAGATACAGTGTCGTTGAAAAATTATATGTTTTTAAGTACTTTTCTACAATGTACGTTATTGCACAGCCTGAAGGGCACGTCGTGTGTTGTACAGGAGATATTTTAAACTTTCATTTCCCGTTCTTTATAAATGCATAGAGTATAAAGAGAAGTGCAAACCTGACGTGACCCTGAAGGTGTGAGTGAATGACTCCCTGATGAAGGTTCAAGGAACTTTATGCATCAGGGAAGACGCGGGTGGCAGGGAGATGTGTGGGGGTGGCAGGGAGGAGAGGGGTGGCAGGGATGCTCATGAGGAAAAGTGAGAAGGAAAAGGATCTGAGACGAGGAAGTCTTGCTTTTTCTTTTTTTTTTTTTTTTTTTTTTACTTTTGGCGAGGAACGAGGAGAGTGTGAGAGATTGCATAAATCAACGGGTGCGAAAAACATTTAATGCATTCTATTCTACGAAGGACGTCTGTCTCAAGCTTATCTGAGCCGGAGAAAATGTCCATGGACGCGTTTTTACTTGTATTAGAAGTTTTCTATACCGAATCTGGTCACCTTTATTTTCCTGTGGCCCAAAAGGTGCGGTGGGTGTACTGAGGTGTACATGGGGTGAATCCTGTACCATGGTGTAATTTGGGTATATTATAATGGTGTATTTTCTATGCATCATATATCAAGGTGCATTTTGGGTGTATAAAGTTGCAATACTAAAGAAAAGGTGACAGGTGCACCAATCACAGGATCAGATGACGTGTCCTTGGAAAAAGATACGTATTGGTAATTTTATTTTCTGTCAAAACCGAGCGGGAACCTGACGCCTGGAGTATGTCGTAACAACCAGCAGGAGGCAAGCCTAGCCAGGTGAAGAGCAACTCGCAGCAGCCAAGGGCGAGGCAGAAGACATTGACGCTGCCAAAGAATCCTAGAAACACTTGGAGGTAATGGAAGTGTCAACGCAATAAAGATTTTAGTGGGTTTTCGCTTATCTTTTATTTATCAATACAAACGCAATATAATCGAGACATACAAAAAAATAAATAGAACGAGTGCCTTTATATACTTCCAAGTTCAAATTTCAATCTCCACTTGACGGAAGACTGATGAAGCTGTTCCACATTTCGTCATCCAGCGCGAGGCCGGCAATCTCGAGAGACTTGTGTAAATATCAGCGAGGACGAGGACGAGAACAAAAGGTAAACTGCGAGAGACAGTTAAATTAATGGAATCTATTTGTTTGCTTCGAGTGGAAATAATATTAGAGCATATTTGGCGGCGTTCCTTACAACTCGTAGACTCCATGAACACAGACGAGAACTACTTGTATTAATGCATTACTAGTTTCGTGCTTCAGTTTGGTGCGAACTTGGTGAGAATCTAATCGTGGTGAGTGGCGGATGTTTACTCCCGTCGCACTGAAAGGATTTATACAAGGTCACATTTCACCAAAAACACATTTCTTGCACTATCACCAGAAGTTTGGGCGCAACAATATGGGAGGTGTGAGCGACGAGAGAGATGAGTGCTTCCAACAGGACATTTTAGTGATGGAGGGCAGGTATCAGGGCAGAGTGCTGGGATAATGGCTGATTACTGGCAATTTCTGCAGGAACAAACCGTAACTTAGTACGAAAAATCATGCCGCCGAACGCAAACATATATCAGTTCTTGTTTTTTATATAAGATTACACCTTCGTCGTTTATTTTGTAGAACGTTAAGTTGATCATTCTTATTTCTCTTCATGCAACGTTTGGTTTCTTACATATATCTAAATAAATGCAGAAATATTCGTTCCTTATCTCCAATTTACAGAGCAAATATCATGTCCTCAATTTTTTAATCCACAAGTCTTTGGATTCTTATACACAACTAAACAAATAATCTCAATTTCTTATACATAAATCAAATATCAATTCCATAATACCAATCATGAATTTCTCCAAGAGTAATCTCCACTCGCAAAAATTTCCGATCAAAAATCCGGCAAGGCAAATAAAGGCCAGCTTGTCAATACACGTTACGTTGAGTTCGGTAAATTCATCATTGGGTGGAGTTATTTTCGGGAAAGTTTTCATGAAGGAATGTCTGTGAGTGGGGTTTACATTAAGGCTTTCTTAATTAAGCCGGGTAACTTTTGTAAGGGTTCAGCAAACATCCTTAACCTCTTCAGTACCATGCCGCGTTTTCATATTTGATTCTGGTTAATATTTGCCGATTTTACACACCTTCAAAAACATATGTGGGGATTCAAATAGTATAGACTTTAGCTTTGAATCTTTTGACCTCCATAGACACCTCCTAATGCAAGTAAAATCGTGTAATCCTACCCCAAAATCATGGTAAAAATGCACCTCAGTATTGACGGGATTAATCTAAAATGTGTTTGCGAGACTTATATTATCTACATTCTAACGGATTATCTATTATGAAGATCAATTGGGATATATATTTAATCATTTATTCTTTCCTGCATCAACTGTATTTCATTCTATTTATTTGTTTTTCTTATTTCTTTTATTATTTTTTTGTGGAGAGGATGTAATTTTTCCTTTAGGTTTTTCATGATCCGTTCACAGCCAATAGAGAAAAATATCAATGTTAATTGTTGAGTGGACTGCTTTTTGCTTTAGTTATTACATGTATCAGATTAAACAAGTGATCAATGGTTCGTAATTAACATACGCTTACCATAAAACATTGGCGGCGCACATCAAGGCACACCATTTTGGGATTCAACAAGGCGTGATTAGTCAGAAAATATGCCACTTTTTTTTTTTTTTTTTGTAGTTAAAAGCACTATAAGTAAAAAAAAATTGTTGGATGTAGGTTTTTTATGTATTGATGTTAATACTGATGGTCAAAGTGCCGGCAATTGTTATTACTATTATTATTATTATTATTATTACTATTATTATTATTACCATCATCATCATCACAGAAAACCATCATCATCATCACGCATATCTGTAATTGTGCATCATTATCCTACCTATAACTTGCAAACTTACTCTCACAGAAACAAAACACACATAAGCAAACAATGAATACATGAAAACCAAAGATAGAAGAACTAATAAAAAAGTAATTATCTAACATCACTTTCTATACTTTCCATAATTCCTCGTTATCTTGATATTTCACTACACATTTCCTGTAATCATATTTCTAACTCCACCTCTAACCAGATAGAACCCAACTAACACACTTGCCTTCATTCAACAGGGAGGTTTCAAGACATTGTCCCTATCCTTTGGTAACTGAGTAGGATTTCTTCTTTACATCTTTGTTGCCCTTGGCCAGTCCTCTCTTACATAAAAAAAAAGAAAACTATGATAGCTCTCAGTGTACCCGTTGCTTAGCTTTTGAAACCTTTCCATCAATATCACTCAATGTTTTGCCCTTAATCCCTACAGTACTCTGACGTGTTTTTTATATTCTTTCTACTTACTATTCCGTGATTTTACACAGCTTCAGAATCTTATGTGGAGTTTGAAATAGTGAAGATTCTAACCATAAATCTTCTGACCTCAATAGAGCCCTCCTAAGGTAAATAAAATCGTCTAATCATCAAACTCATGCGTCCCATTATTGATGAGGTTAATACAATCTCATTAATGTACACACTTCACCTAACCTAACCCTACCTAACCTAACCCGTTGCCTAGCTGACGCTTAACACAAATTTATGATACTTACCTACCCTAACCTAACACAAGCTTCAACATACCTTAACTAGACCCATCTCTCTCTAGCAAACTAATATCTCAGGGTGAACCAAAGACAACGAGACACTATAAGGACAAGCATTCTCTATTACATGCACTGATCCAAGCGTTGCGTTGCCTCCCTCTTAGACAATCTTTTTTTTCCAGCAGAATCCCTTAAAAATGTGCTAATGAGTTTCTGATAATGTATTTGCGCTCGTTAACATAATATTCCACTAAATCTTGTCTCGCCCTTCTCCCCTTCTTTCCTGTCTACCTCCTTCACCTTCTCCATCTATAACCGAGTCGCCCACCTCTCAGTTATTCAGCTATTTATCTATTTATCATTCCTCCCACTGTTTCATCCCATTCCTTCCTTTCCTTCCTTTCCTTCCTTTCCTCCTTCCTTCCTTCCTTCCTTCCTTCCTTCTCACAATATACTTCCAAGTCGTCCTTCCATTCCTTCATTCATTCATTTATCCATATCTTATCTATAAATTTCCTCAATTATTGAATACTTTATCAATCTATCATCCACTTGCACATGTCTATCATTTGTCTATCCACCCATCCAATTCTTCTATCCATACGCTTATTATCTCAGTCCCTTCCTCAACTATACACAATCACCTATGTATTACCAACCATGCATTCATTTACCTAGTTCATCACCATAATCAACACTATTCCTTCTCCGTCCCTTGCCACTGCCTTCTCCTCCGCCATGACACAGCCACCAGGAGCCACCCCAGAGTACCAGCGTCTACCTAACACTCGAAATTCCACCAGTAAAAAAAGTTTCCCTCTCGCTTCACTTGTTCTTTGTTACTGCTAAGGAAAGTCTGCATCCCTGCGCTTTTGGTCACAGGATTTCATGTTTGTTGAGTTCTGCGTTATACAAATCTTTGTGGCAATGGTTCTACTCTGATGTGTGCGTGTGCGTGTGTATGTATACGCGGGTTTTATGAATAACACTGAAATACACACACACACACACACACACACACACACACACACACACACACACACACACACACACACACACTTCAACACCAGTACAAACACCAAAATACAGCCTTCTACCACGTTAATTAAAATGCATAAATTATTAGGACGTTGTCAGATTTTTTTTTTTTTTTTTTTTTTAACATGTGAAAGCGAGCGTACGTATGCATAGTGGTGGGAGGGGGATGGCGAAACACCCACGTCCATCCAAACAACACATCAGTAATCCATGGGTCTTTATTTTAACCCCTAATCGCCCCCACAGCAGGACCAGGAAGGAGAGGCAGGCGAGGAACCAAACACGAGGAAGTTACAGAAGCTCTACGTACTTTCAAACACTTCATCTTTCCATACTGGTGTAGGTTTTTAAGGTTAGCAAGTGTGTTTTCATGACTTTTGTGATATTTCAACAAGGGTTCTGCATCATTAGCGGCATGAACACCTTAAACATTTAGGTTCTTCATCTAGGCTTCTTTCAACAGACTCCAGTGTAAGATCCACATGTGTTTTCCCATTCTACAGATAGCTTAGCAAGAATTCTCCGCCATCAACTTATAAAACACTCTTTAGAAACTTGTCTATTTAAAAACACTCTTAGAAATTCGTCTATTCAACTCTGTATCCTTTGAAAATAGTCCAGCACAGAGAACAGAGTTTAAGAACACAGACCAGAGACTTCGCAGCAACCAGCGCGACTTCAACTCAGCCCTTCACCCAGCGCTGATTGGTAAGGGTCGTCAGGCTGGGGGTACGAGCGTCAGGGTCGTATATACAGGGCACCCCGACTTTTACGAGGCATATAGCCCCTGCATTTTGGCTGATAATGTGTTTAGCCAGAAAAAAGGAAGGGGTAAAAAAAAACTTAGCACTGCAGCACGGTTGGCCATCACAGCGAGCAAACATCATTCAGGAAACTACGTCATAAAACTGAAAAGAGAGGCTTACAGAAGGTTTTATTTTCGTTTTTAACTGCACTCAACTACTCCACTTCGATCATGTATCGTAGCAATTTTAGTTTCTTTGTTTTCTTTTTATTTTCTTTTGTTCTTTCTTTCTTCTTACACCTTCATATCCTTCGCTTTTTGAGGTATTCACTTACTGCCTCCTTTGACAGCAGATCCAAAAATTACCATATGGATTTCTTTATATGAAGCATAATTTGAATCGAGCTTTAGAAAGTCAAATAAAAACTCTTTATTTCGACCTACTTTTCATTGCGAGCATTATCTGAATTCATATTTAGAAAAGAAATTTACAAAATAACTCATGAATTTTATCACGTAAAACATTAACGAATTGAGTTTTAGAAATGAAAAATATATTTTTATCTTTACAACCATTATGCAAACTGAGTTTTTGATAAGGAATGAATAAAAGTACTTTGGATATTTCATCATTAGAAGCATGAACTGAACCACAAAAAAAATTTAATTAAAAAAGTGGATGATGAAGTCTCAGGCACTTTCCGAATCTGTATCCAAATAATTCAAGAAAAATGTAGTTAGTTTATTTCGTGATAAACATTACGCAAACGAAACCGACCGTTAGAAAAGTATAAAAAAAGGACAAAAACCTCAATCCTACATGCAAAATGAGAACCCAGCCATTATTTTTCTTTTTTAAATATAACAAAAAAATATCAGACAAACTCTAATGTCACAAGCTCCTCCACCATTCCTGCTCGGCGCTGCTCGTCTTGGCGGAGGTTGGGAGGAAGGAAATGTATCAGGTAAAGTACAGCAGTTTCAAAGAAGTGTGGTCCCTTAAATCCCTCAAACTAATGTACGACAGTAACTCATCATTTTCTTTCCCTCGCCCATTACTACTCCCGGCCAGGACACGAACCCTGCCTAACTTTCCTCACTTATACTCATCCCATGTTTCCTGATACTTCGTCTGGGCAGTGTTGTACTTTTCTTTGCGATTTTTTTCAACGTAACTATAAAATTCAGTTCATTTATCGATTTTATTTTTCCATTTCCTTTTTCTACGCACTATGGCCTATCCACATGCACGTTTTAATGGGGGGCCAGAATATCACCAGTTTTATTGTCACCCCTTAATACGAAATGGTGTTTTTAATGTATGCATCTCCCCTTTTATAGTTGCTATCACTCTCGTCATCCCTCTCTGAGCACGCCTCGCTTTACTCCTCGCTCTACGTTGTACTACACATTCCGCCAGCCCCGAGTGTCAGACCCATGTAACAGAATCAGTCGTGTGCTTCGCCAGTTCTCCGCTCCTCTTGAAAATAAAAATTATTTTCATGATTTTCTTTGCATACAGGAAGCAGTACATTACTCCATCCATTACACAGGCACACACACACACACACACACACACACACACACACACACACACACACACACACACACACACACACACACACACACAGCACCAGCAGAGATAAGTCGTGACGCAAGATGGCGCTTATAAACGTTCATGATCTAATCCTTCCCTTATAACACACATTTGGCCACGGAAACCCATTTATCAAAGGACTGCGGGAAATTCACACTGCGACCACTTGCTAAACACAGGTAAACAACTCCCCCTGCCCGGGTAACTGATGTCTTGGGCGCAATGAGGGACGCGACACTGTCAATGTTCCTCACTTAGGCTTATTGTGGCGGGAAAAGCAACATATTAGTTTCTGAAGACAACGCAAGACACCTTCACTTTCACACAGTCGACTGAACGCTTCATGGCACACACCCATGCACTTCTACGTCAGCACACCAATGCCTGACTGCCACTTTGCTTTCACGTTCAATGAAATGTCAAATGTACAAAATTACTGTATCCTCACAAGTGACCCTGCTATTTTTAAGTAAT
Source organism: Portunus trituberculatus (assembly GCF_017591435.1). NCBI lineage: Eukaryota > Metazoa > Arthropoda > Malacostraca > Decapoda > Portunidae > Portunus > Portunus trituberculatus. The sequence goes on along the minus strand of NC_059268.1, from coordinate 13,340,572 downwards.
CTCTTTTTTCACCTATACTTCGTCTGCTGCGGGTTTGTGCATTTCTAAAATGAAGTCAGAAACCAAATAACATTTCTAAAAGTTTTTACATCCGGTAAGAATTTAGGGAGAATGGGTTGGCAGGGTGACAAGGGGCGGGAGTGAGCGCCGCGTGCTTCACTGGCTGCTGCCCAGGCAACCCTCCTCCTCCTCCTCCTCCTCCTCCTCCTCCTCCTACTGCTACTGCCCGCTCACGGTCCCAAGTGGTCAAATCAAGACTTACGCGCCAACGCTGCCTGCTCTTCTCAAGCCTCAAAACTCTCATAGTATTTTATGTAAGGCACGTGCGAGTGCTTGCAGTAAAGAGAAAAATTATGTGTAAAATTTTTCACTTTCAGCGTTGTGGTGTCAAGGAATGCACTAATGTCACTTGAGAATTATGAAGAAAGACACCTGTTTGTATCAAGGTAAAAGCCAGACGTACGCCATCTAGCTTAGTCAGAGGAACACTGAGGACGGTCACTGCAAGGCTTGATGCAAACTACTGAATGTAAACTTCTGATTTTTTTTTTTCAGTGCATTATGCTGTTACAAACTTTACAAAGGATCTAGACGTTTTATATAAATAGGTTTTATATTAAGATTCAAGGAAATGACCGAACATCACCTTATAAATTCACAGATGTACTCCAAACCGACTTGAACAATATACGCGCACACTGCCATTATGTGAACCTTAAGTCTTGTATTACATTTTTTTCACGAGCAACAGCAGCAGCAGTCACATCAGCAGCACAGCTCACCACTATTCCCGATTCAGCAGTTCATCCCGTGCAGCCGTGCCACCACCGCGACGCACGTTTTACACCTCAAATTAATAATGGAAAAGAACACTTCATAAAATAAAAACCAACAGAGACACGAGGAAAGCAAAACATATGCAAGAGTATCCACTGCTTCCCTTGAGCCCCAGATGCAAGAGCGAGGCAGTAACACTACCTGCACATCAGCGATCATTGCTTTGCTACGCTCTTGGACCTAATTTGATATACCTGATGGTCGGAAGGGCCGCGTCAACAGCACTGCCCTCCTACACAGCCATCCTCGCCCTCCCAACACTTGCAGGCACACGACACGACAAACGCCAGGAATGTATGAAGTGACTTAGCTAAATTATAAGACATGTTTTTTTAATGTGAGAGAGAGAGAGAGAGAGAGAGAGAGAGAGAGAGAGAGAGAGAGAGAGAGAGAGAGAGAGAGAGAGAGAGAGAGAGAGAGAGAGAGAGAAATATTTTTGCATGATTTACAGTATTTTCTTTTATCGAGCACAAGCGTGGGTTGATTGCACATTTAAAATCACGTTTCCTTGGCGATGACTCATTAGAAAAGTGACTTCGGATTTGGAGACACCTTAACGCCACAAGAACATTACTGGCACAGACCACAATATTCCTGAGACCCTTGTTGGGGACACTGAATATGAGGCCTCGTGTTATAGCGACCCAAGCGAATATCTGACACGCCGACACCAGGATCCTCTGCCCTCGCACCCGCCTACCAATAAAGGCAACATGGACAACAGTGAGGTGACGTGTTACCTGCTAGACACAACCGATGTCTTGCTGTGCCACGCCGCCGACACGACCTGAACACCACTCTCTAGGAGGGCGTCAGCACTACAACACGCCATCCTGATGAAGATGGAATGGTACACACCGCCTTCCTTACTCACTCCACGGGTCTCAAAAATATCCCTGAATTTCTGACACATGCAGTTTATTATCTGATTTTCCATAATAACTATCACCAAGACGACTATTCTGTGTGGCCTAATCTCGACTACTTTATAACAAGCTCCTGAAAATAACACGGATTTTCAAAGGTGTGTGATGGTTTAACAAGAATTCCACAAAGTCATAAGCAAGCATTTCATGAATAATGGCTAATATATTGTCCTAATAAAAGAACAGTGTTTAAAAATTTCATATGACCGGAATACCAATCAAAACCTAATGAGGAAAAGAGGGACGGTATCAATTCCTCATTGTCACCACAAAGTTTAAAGAAAAAAAAGTTTATCGCATCCTCACAAAAAAAAAAAAAAAAAAAAAAATATATATATATATATATATATATATATATATATATATATATATATATATATATATATATATATATATATATTCTGCGTATGCTTTGATTCATATGCAAATTTAACACGTGCTGCTGTGTGGCATGGACCATCTGGTGCGCTGCCTTTTCAGCGTCTGTGAATGGCAAGCTTCACAGTATGTACCAACAAACACCTGCCTTTACGAGAACCAAACAGCTGCCAAAGCTCGTACTAAGCATAAACTGTCATGACTCATGTACGCCACGTGAAATTAGTACTGGTGTGTGTCTGGTCCCATACGCTACATGATATGCAGTATCAAAAATTACCGACCAATGACCAATACCACTAGCAGGTGTATTTCAGAAGTGCAATGAGTGGTGGACACCACTGTCAAAACGTTCACTTCGCTGCTAAACGAAGCGATAAGAGCATTAGCGTTAAAGCTGTTGTGCTGCACTTGACAGTCATCAGCACAGACGGTGACATAACACAACAACACGCTTTGGGTTACCTAGAAGTAGCAGAAGTGTTGTGGCTTCGTTAAGAACTTTTATACCAAATTTACCGTAGATTAAAAAAAAAAAAATTCACATCAGATTACATATTCAAATTCATAAAAATGTTTCTGTCCGGTGTTGAACACGAGGGATGCGCGGTCATCAGGCAAACAGGGCATGGAGTCAACCTCGCAGCACTCTATAGAAACAGCAGGAATCTAAACATTAATACGACAAAGATTGAAAGAGTGGAGTGATCCTGACCCACCTCGCCACACAACACACAAACACACACACACACACACACACACACACACACACACACACACACACACACACCACGCCCATCCATCTGGTCCACCCACAAGTCACCCCAAAGCCACACTATCGAATTTCAAGTCAGTTCGACGCTAAAATATAATTACCACACGTAACATGATGCCTGGTGAGCCACCAGCTGATGAGGGACACAAGGGAACCCACCAGTCCCCACCAATCCCCTTACGTGATCAATATTTACTACACCGAGTAGTTTCTCTCTGCTGTCCATCACCTCGGAAGATAAGACCAGTACATATGCTCATTTTCCAATATACTTTCAAACGTATAAACTCTGTATTCAACACCATAGCTTTCTTATATTTTCAGCGATTATTTACGCTTGGATATAAAACATACAGGTTGCTAACAATGCTCTTTGGAAGTGCAATACATAATAGGACGCCATTACGTACGGGTCACAGGAACTAGAGCATAATATCCACGCTTAAAGCCACTATGAACATTCAAGCCAAGCGGTGGCGTTCACTGAGGCAGCCGCTGAGTGCGCTGTTAAGTGCACGGCGGTCAGATGTGGAGTACTCATTCACTACGATCCAGGAGAGCAGATCACTGGTCGGCGACGTGTTGCGGCATTGTCCTATTTGCTCTCGCCATCCTAGAGAGGCAGTGATCATCTGGTTTGGGGTTCTACTTCACTTCGAGGATGAACAAATATCATTCCATCGTAAGATATATCAAATAAATTAGCTCACTTTTATCTTATGACTTTTTCTTTTTTATTTAAGTTAGTTTTCTTGAAAAGTGAAAAATGGTTGAGAGAATAAATACACAATAGATGAATGGCATTAAAGAAATACTACTCTTTTAAGAAAACCGATGTTGCTTTACAGAATAATTCACCAAATGTCACTCACTCCCTCCAGCGGCGAACACCAGAAGCCAGCACAACTTTAAAAGCCTTGACATGAAGAGTCGAATATTGTTAACGTGCCAGAACAAATAAATAGATTAACCTGCTGTAGGACAATGAAGCACGTCAATTGCACCCGAGACATCACTGTGATCTCAGCGCACGTCCATCTCACTCACTCACTCACCTACACCTCACTCACGCTTCACTTCTCCTTCACTTCTCTCACGTACATAACACTCACTACTCCTACACCTGTACGCCGCTACGCTAACCGGCTAACACAAGGCAAGAAAAGGTAACCCAAGCGTGGCCAGCATCCCTCCCTCGCCACCCACCACTGATCCATGCACGAGAGGCTGTCATAACTCACGCATAACTCACCATATAACGATATCAATTTCCATGAATGATACTGCGATAACTTATGGGCAGCCACGTAATCTCTCCCTCTCCCTCTCTCTCTCTCTCTCTCTCTCTCTCTCTCTCTCTCTCTCTCTTTCACAGTATACGTTAAAATTTTCACAGCCTACAGGGGAACACGAGGCGCCTCATTACGCCTGTTTTCCAACACGGTTATATGTCACCGGAATGTAGGAACTCACCCGAGACCAGACACCATTCACGGCCCTCTCATTAACGTGATGTTGTGACCCGAGTTTCCCTGGTGCACACGAGGACGCTTCTTGCGCATCTTTTGAAGAGTCGCTCCTCACTCCAAGGGAAGCTGATCAGGTGCCTCTAGTAACACCAAAAATATTCACACCTGAGGACACTTGACGTGGGTGGAGAGAGAGAGAGAGAGAGAGAGAGAGAGAGAGAGAGAGAGAGAGAGAGAGAGAGAGAGAGAGAGAGAGAGAGAGAGAGAGAGAGAGAGAGAGAGAGAGAGAGAGAGAGAGAGAGAGAGAGAGAGAGAGAGAGAGGAAAAATAATGCCTGTAGTGTTCTTGACGTATATAGCGAGGTCGAAAGAGTCTTACGAGTATCTTTACGCACTCCATCAGGACGTTAAGTGCACGTAACTAAGCGTGTGAGGGCGTGCGATGCAGGAAAGCGCTGGCACACAGGCACGGGAAGGCACGGCACGGCACGGCTGCAGCACCAACTCCTATGAAACGTTACCTATTATAAAAATGGGTGAAACAAATAGATCTCGCCGTGAATATTCTAAAGGCGAAGAGGACAGAGATGAAGCGCGTACAGGAGGCTCAAATATAAGCTTTAACGAGGAGCGGATATTGAATCTGATAACGTGGCCGTAAAAAGAACGAAATATGGAAATCATTAGAGAGAGCGAGGGTGACAAAGGAGAGAGAGAGAGAGAGAGAGAGAGAGAGAGAGAGAGAGAGAGAGAGAGAGAGAGAGAGAGAGAGAGAGAGAGAGAGAGAGAGAGAGAGAGAGAGAGAGAGAGAGAGAGAGAGAGAGAGAGAGAGCACCAACCACACAGCCAGACAGACAGACGTAGAGAATACACGAGAGCATAATACGAGAACATATGTTAGTCTGCAGCAACAGTATCCTCTAATCTATTTACTTCTGCTGGTAACCCATACTGGCTGAGAGAGAGAGAGAGAGAGAGAGAGAGAGAGAGAGAGAGAGAGAGAGAGAGAGAGAGAGAGAGAGAGAGAGAGAGAGAGAGAGAGAGAGAGAGAGAGAGAGAGAGAGAGAGAGAGAGAGAGAGAGAGAGAGAGAGTTAAGGCGGGTTGAGAAAAAATGGCCCCATCACTTATTGAAAGAAAGTACACCATGAACTAACACAATATCCTGGCAGGACAAAGAAGGCAAATAGCTCCATCACGTGGGACGATTCTCGGGCCAAAGGCTGGGCCAAGAAGTAATGGCCGATAACTGGAGGAGGAGGAGGAGGAGGAGGAAGCAGAGGTGGAGGTGGAGGCGGAGGAGGAGGAGGTGAAGGAGGAAGCGGAGGCGGAGGCGAAGGAGAAGGAGAAGAAGGAGGAGAAGGAGAAGAAGGAGGATGAGGAGGGATTGAATGTAGAAAGAGGTGAAATTGAACACAAAGCAGGACGCAGACGAGGAAACAGAGGAAAGAGTAAGACTGATTAAAAAAAAAAAAGTTAAGAAAATTATAAAGAATAAGACCAAGTAGATAATGAGAAGGAGACACACTTAAGAAGAAACAGAAAAGGAGAAGGAGAACCGAGGGACGCTAAAAAGTGCAAGCTTAGAAATTAACGAAAGGGAAGGGAGAAGAGAAGGAAAAGAGGATAAAAACGAAGAAGAGAATAAAGAAAGGAAGAAAATAATGACAAGATAGACTAGAGAAGAGGAGATAGAAGACATAAGAGAGAGGAGAGTTTTGGCGACGAAAGGAGAGGATTACAGTAGAAAGCAAGGGAAGCAAAGAATGGGTGAATGAGTATACAAAGCAGATAAGAAGAGGAGGAGGAGGAGGAATAACAAGAAGAAGAAGACGAAAAAGGAAGAGGAGAAGAAGGAAAAAGAGGAAATTAATGCAGAAAGAGATAAAGCACGGGATATCGGAAGGGAAGAATAGAAGAAGTGAAAGGAAGTGAAGGAGCAGGAAGTGAAAACGATGAATCATGAAGGAATAAAGGATGGAAGCCGAGGAGAAGGGAGAAGAGACGGATAACGCACGCTGAGGAGAACAAATAAAGGTACAGAAGAAGAAAAACTAACATCGAGTATTGGTGGAAAGAATAACAATGAAAGGGATTATGAGAGAGAGAGAGAGAGAGAGAGAGAGAGAGAGAGAGAGAGAGAGAGAGAGAGAGAGAGAGAGAGAGAGAGAGAGAGAGAGAGAGAGAGAGAGAGAGAGAGAGAGAGAGAGAGAGAGAGAGAGAGAGAGAGAGAGAGAGAGAGAGAGAGAGAGAGAGAGAGAGAGAGAGAGAGAGAGAGAGAGAGAGAGAGAGAGAGAGAGAGAGAGAGAGAGAGAGAGAGATGCCCCAAAAGACGATGACATGAGACAAGCATAGTATCAAATGGCAGAATGGTTTTCCTCTCCATTAAGTCATGAGCCTCTTCTGAAGACCTCGCTGGGCTCCTGTGTGTGACGGGAAGACAAGAGGCATTTCTCAGAACCAATCATCCGTACAATTCCCAAAGATTAACCAGAAGCTAGCTAGAGTTATTTCACCTCAATGCATTAAAATATTCAGTGGAATCTCATATTTAATTGTTAATAGAAAGTTTTATCTTTTTTTTTCTTTTGTGTGTGTGTGTGTGTGTGTGTGTGTGTGTGTGTGTGTGTGTGTGTGTGTGTGTGTGTGTGTGTGTGTGTTTCTGTGCGTGAGTGAAGGTTGTAATGTGGTGGTAGTGGTGTTGGTGATGGTGAAATTTTGTTGTAATTGTTGTTGTTGTTATTGTTGTTGTAATAGTATTGATATTAGTGATAACTGTGGAGGTGGTAGTGGTGGTTGTAGTGGTTGTATTGGTGGTGGTCTCGCCGCTCGCTGGCCGGCACAAAAAAACAAAGAAACAACTCGATCAACACTGAATTATTTCTCTGCTTCACATGACACCGATTTTTCTCGATATAGGAATGACGTGGAATCGATGTTTTCTGTTATAATACATGCTTTTCTCTTCCGGGCGATATTTTACAGACACACTATTTTGCTTTCAGTCAATTTCTTCTCGCTCCCTTTACACGCAGGACAGTGAAAATAGGAAAAAAAAAACTCAAATCTTTAAAATATTTTCAGTTGTTAGTTTGACGACCGGTTTGGCGCGGCTGGATGGTTGTGGAAAAGCTTGTGACGGGAAAAGACACTTAAAAAACGTCAAGGGGGAGTTAGATCCATAAGAAAAGCAATTGTGTGATGACAGTGAGGTGAAAGAACATTTATGCTTGCTGAGATAGAAAAAAAAAAAGTATACCAACATAAAAATGCGTGAGGCAAGAAAAGAAAAAACGAAAGTGAAGCGAATAGATATGAACTGATTGACAGGCATGAAGGAAAAATAAAAAATCAGCTTGGTGCAAAGTCGAAAACAAAAGCGCATCCACGATCTGAATTCTTCCTGAAGTGAGTGTGTGTGTGTGTGTGTGTGTGTGTCACCCCTCCCATTAATTCTCTCTCTCTCTCTCTCTCTCTCTCTCTCTCTCTCTCTCTCTCTCTCTCTCTCTCTCTCTCTCTCTCTCTCTCTCTCTCTCTCTCTCTCTCTGTCATCTATTGTCTCGCTCCTCACTCGGCAGCCATCCAGCTCTCCCTTCCCGCCTTAGCAGCCGATTCCAATTTGATTATCTGGCGTGCCTTTCCTCTCTGACGGCAGCTCCCTGGGGCGCCCCACTGACCGCGGCTCTTCTGCCTCTCAGCGCTTCTCACCCTGACTGGAGCATCCTCGAACCCTTCCACCTTTGTCTCGTCTCTCACGCCACAGGGACCTGGCACCTAATACATTCAGGCCTCATAGTAAAGGAGTGAACTATGAAATTGGTAATTGCGTATACTGGTTCCCATATGCACGAGTGGGGCAGCTTTCAACATCACTAATATTGTCTGTCATTGCCGAATGTTGTGTATATACTGTGCGATGACCTCCACTGGTATTTTGAATAATAGTAGTTTGTGCAGCATGCGAGGTACTTTCGGTATGTGTGGCATGTTCAAATGAAAATAATGACTCCGAGGATCTTAACTGGTGGGATGATTGAGACAACTCTTTTTTTTTACATAACTGTTTTATTATTGTTATCACCAACAAGTGGAGTGCATGTCTACACTGGCATATAGGATCTAAACCTCAAATTGGCACCACTAAAAGAAAGGTCATTATTGGCGTCATATCTGTCAAACCTTCCTGCATTTATTTATCACAGTGACGCGTTACGATGCTCAATACTAACAACAAAATAGTTATTGTACAGTGTTCCTTCACTCAATTTCACAAGATTAAATATACAACTATTCTATAATGAAACTACAAACACTTCCACCGCTTTTCTGTTTAAAAATTGTTATTCCGAAAATGTCAATCTAGGAATTCATCAGGCGCACACCACCATTCCCACACACAGGACACGTTATGTAATGTACTATGTGTGAAATAATAAAGCTGGGTTCTAACTCGCTCCCTCGCCATTACGCCATTCTCTCACCAACATTTATTCAGATGCTGGTCTTTCGAAATTCATGATGCAGTGTATTGTTTCTTGTTTGTTGTTTTTGTCTCTCCGCATTTTATAACAAGGTGTGGCCAATAGCAAGCACCATCATAGATCACCTATTGCTTTTCCCCTCACCTGCAGCTTGTTCTCCAATATTTTTTGAAGCACTGTAATATTTCAGTTGCTTTCGGAAGGCAGGGGGTGGGGAAAAAATAAAATGAAACAGGTGACGCGGATCAACAGCAGAATTGATCACGTACTGGAAACTGCCGAAAAATTGCTCACGTGCGAGTGTCCATGAATTGCACCGATTACACGCAACGAACACTCTAATAAATACATGGAACCAAGAGGAACCTGCAACTCATGGCGGTAAAGATCTACATTTCCTGTTTCTCTACCTTCTCACTGGTTTCTTATACATACCTTGCTTTGCGTCTCCTCAGCGATCTCAACTCTTACGTACAGTCTTAGTCAGAAGACGAGTAACGCACCACATTCACTTCCACTGCGTTTAGAGTTTTCCCTCAATCTTAAATCCAGTGATGTAAAAATTGTCGGGTTTAGTAAAACGATTGTCAGGTCAAAGGACAATAGGTTGAGAGACAACGCAAAACACAGTGGTAGTGAGTGGAACAGATTATTGGACTTCTGACCACGACCACACCAGGGGTCTGCATCGGTCCGTGCTCCCACCAAGTCTAGCAGAACCACAACATACCTGCACAAAAGAAATGAAATCCATTATGAACAAAATTACAAATTCATGTTGTAGTATTTCATAATCGAGACATTCGACTTTCATTACACTTCTGTTCGGAAAGTTGAGACAGGCAAGACAACTTTATCAGCGTCATTAGCTCATGATATGATAGTTACGTTGAAAAGTCATGTCAGGTTTCTTAAAAATATGCAGTAAAATTCTCAGAGCGAGTTCCAGTTTGGAGAAAGTGGATGCCATCATTATGTTCGTCGAGAAAAGGCTTGTCGGATATTTCAGTCTGAATCGTCGATTCGGGATCTGCGAATTGGAGGAAACTTTAAAAAAAAAAGGACAATTACCAGAAACAACGCTTTTAATTATGTAGACCATAGTTATAATTGCCTTTCGTGGCCTGTGATGCTATTCAATTACACACCCAATAAGTAAGACAGCACAATAGTTATGTTCGCTCTCGTCCCAACACAGAAAAACAAAGCTGCGGATGTTAGCAAGATGATCCGAGAACCCATAAAAATACTGCCCACTGATGCTCCTCTTAATATGAATGACCTTGACCATAGTCTCTATCCACAGCGCGTTCTTCCTTACACTTCTCCGAAGGAACCGCTAGGGCTGATCACCAGTTTGCACCTTACTCTGTCTTAATGGCCTTAAGCTTCACCCGTCACCCACATCCTGGCCGGCCTCCTGCTTCACCCGTCACCCACAAGTCTCGTTTGCCTTAAAACATAAACACATGAGGAAGCCATGGATGAAATGCCGGTGATGACGAGATTCTGTGAGAGGCCATACAAATATTAATACTTACATATATTGTTATTATTGATAACATTAGGGGAATCGAAAATTTCAAATGATCTAAATGAATCTTTCCATAGTCACTCACTGAGAGATACAATCAATGTTCTGAGCTTCTGAATACGTTTTATAGGACGAGGGGGGTGGATGGCACACTCCAAATCATGAGCACAGTAATGACGGATTCTTGATAGATCTAACAACTTAACATCAACAAAAACATGGAACACAGTGGAGGGAACAACAGATTACACAACTTGTGACCACAACTTTACTAATGATTATTACAATACAAGAATACGCTTGTAAGCCAATCCCCATTGTTATATGATGCTGAGGAGCGTGTGTCAACAGCCTCGCTACCATAAACACTGAGCAAAGGCGTCTCACAAGATTCTCAAAACAGTGCATAAAAAAATTGCAACCACACTAGAATGTTTGCTTTAGTACACAAACTGACACTTCTTCTGAAAGACCAAGAGAGAAGCAAAGATAATTAAATACACGAGTAGTGCTAACAAATTTTGAAAACAAGGATCAATTCACAAACTAAATTCATCACATAAATAAAAACTGTACTTTTAACGAGATTGGTAGAAAACAAAGAAGAATAGCAAAACACATGCAACCTAATGTGTATAAACTGACCATCTTGGACCTCGTGACTCGTGAAGTGAGCGAAAGAAAGATGTGCAAGTGTAATTGCGTAACGTTCCTATCATGAATACAGTGAACGATCCTTTTATCCTGTAGTCACGTTTATTTTTAGCCGCACGGAGTAGCATCATGAAGTCAGGCCTCATAAACCAAACGCTCCCCCTGTTTAAAGAGTGATAATCGCCTTCCAATAAGCAGGGATGACTCAATGGTCTGTTTGTTTTGCATGGAAAAACACTTACTGCCCACCAACATCATTGCGTAGATTATCCGCCAATTCTCCGTATCATCTATTCAAATGGACAGACAGTATAATCAGATATAAAATTCTAATATGGTCTCTTTATCTTTAGTTTTAAAAGTTACAAAATTGGAAGACACAAATATTCCACAATCTCTCTCTCTCTCTCTCTCTCTCTCTCTCTCTCTCTCTCTCACCACAAAATCGTAATTCAGAAGAGTTCACAGTGTAATTCATGCCACAATGAGTTATCTATATGCATCAATGGAGACATTTACACGGCCCCCAACGATGCCGTTTTGTCCACTGGCCTTTTATACATGGACCAGCTTAAAATTCAACACGTCTGCGTTAAAACCCTCAACCGTGGACAGAATATTTCAACAGTTGTGACGGTTGCCTACACGCTCAGGGAGTCACACCCACCCTCACGTAAACACTACCAAGATTTATTTCGCTTCTCTCTCTCTCTCTCTCTCTCTCTCTCTCTCTCTCTCTCTCTCTATAATGTCTAATATCTACCACTACATACCAATATACTAAACCATATTCCTTCCAACATATATAGCACACATTTCCTGGAAACACTCCGTTCAAAGAATCCTCATTTAATCAACGTGTGATGTAAAGGTAAACGAAAGAAAATATTCCGGTAAAGTTTTCTATCCGGAGTGAAATTTTCTTTTTTAATACTACATGAAAACCTTTGGGAATAAAATGAAGATAATCTCGTCACGATCTCTTGTGGTGACGGCAGCGCTACCAACTCTGCCGTCCGTCACCTGGCTGACACCGGGGATGGATGTGCAAGGCCTTCGTGATGACAGAAAAAATAATAATGATAATAATAAAAGTGATTTTCCTGGAGGAGCGGACACGTTCTCAGCTGGCCTTGTTCCACCTTACCAGAAATAGGTACAGAAATATCTAATACTTTCATGAGCGGTGACAGACAAAAGAAAAAGAAATTTCCTTTAAAGCAAGTGTACAAAAAGTTACCTTGATATACCTTACTATAAAATGATGTGCAGGAATATTCAGAGCATTCATAAGGTCTGGCATGAAAATTAAAAAGTAAAATTGCCAATTAACTAAAGTAATGATCACGTCTGAAACATCCATGTTGCACCTTATAGAAAAAAATAATAAAACTATATAGATACCAAAATTCCTCATGAACCATAAAAAAAAAGCCTTGCAAAATTCAGTGATAAAAGACTAGAAACATATCAAGCTAACACGCCCACCTTACAAAAAAAAAAAGAACATGAATACTAATGGCTGTACATGAGATCTTGTGAAGAGCATCAGCAGCAAAAATATTACAAATGAAACTTTAAAAAACTCTGAAAATTCCCTAGATATATACGCTAGACCTGTCCATTAAAAAAGCTCAAGAAACAAATATTGAGTCTACTGTTTCACGAGGCTTCTACGGCACCGGTGTTGTGAGTTCTCGGAGCAAGAAGGTTCACATTCAGAGTAACAAAAATCGTGCATCCATTACTGCAGGCGGCGAGATCTGAGCACATCCCGCACGCTGTCCATTACTTAAGTACATTTGTGCCCCGAGCAGCACTACACGGTCGCAGCGTTAACAATATGCTGGCACACGAATTATTAAAGAACGTACTCAAGTAACCCCCTCAGGCTTGGTGTGGGTACAAGGATGTGTTGCGTATACCAATTCTTAGCATATACATACGTGATATACAGTACGCTAGGAATAGTTTACTCAAGTAACCACCTCAGTCAGGGCTGGTGTAGGTACAAGGGTGTGTTGCATATAACAGTTAGTATATACATACGTGATACTCAGTGTCCCAACAATAGTTCTAAGGTTTAATGGAATATTAAGCCGTAGTCATGGTTAAATTAATGCTAATGGTTAGATAATTTAGCCTTTCTAACAAAAGAGCGATTATTTTTCTTCTTAAGTGACTGATCTGCTCATTGTTTTCTATCATTTGGCAGGTTGTACAGACTCCATCTTTTTCACTGAATTTTATCCACCGATTTAACTGTAACGTGTTTCCTGTACATATGAACCTTATTTTCAAAAAAATGAAAAATTCAAATATTTTGATGACCCATTAGTTTGACGTTAAATGACAAGATATAATTATAAAAGATACAAATTGGAACAAGATCAGAATAATTCACATATACAGGAGAATTACTGATTGCATTCCTGATTAAACGTTTTGTTATCCTATCTCCACTGGCTTTGACAGGATCTAATCGAAGGTATTGATGTTTTCAAGAGCGTTTTCATGATTTTGGTGACGGCTTAACAAAGAATCTGGAGACCCAATAGGAAAATGTCATGACAACCATCATTCATGTTTGTAGTCACTGAAGATAATACTCCTAATGAGATGAAATATTCAAGAATGTGAACTTACACCACAGTGCGTCAATGGGAGAACGCAGGACATGATTGTTCAGTAAGAAAATAAATATAAAAAAAACAGTGCGTCAGCTTTCACCGCAAAGGTTACCTAACAAAGACAAATACTATCAAAGAGCTTAACATTCGTCCTCCATCTCTCAATAATACATAAAACCTTGCATTGGAAGAATGTTAATGCTTTTCAATTATGACTCTCTCTCTCTCTCTCTCTCTCTCTCTCTCTCTCTCTCTCTCTCTCTCTCTCTCTCTCTCTCTCTCTCTCTCTCTCTCTCTCTCTCTCTCTCTCTCCTTCCTTCCTCTCCCCTTCCCTCTCTCTCCTCCCCACACTCTCTCCCTCTTCCTCCTTCTCCCTCTTTTTCTCTCTCCCTCCCTCTCTCTCCTCTCCCTCTCTCTCTCTCTCTCTCTCTCTCTCTCTCTCTCTCCTCCCAAAGGTCACTCCAATCTACCACAATAATACCTTTCCCGCATCTAACATCACGTTACTGATGGCAGCGTCACCTATCAGCTTCATTTTCCAAACTTGTCACTTGGAAGAGCAGCGTGATTATCGCCTAAATAATAAACCAATGCGAAATTTGAAAATACAGCGCCTTGCATTTTTACGAAGCTCTAGAGTCTGGGTGTTGGTGACGGCGTGTATTTTGGTGATCTTGAAACATTGGAAAATAAAAGAAAAAGAAACATAAAGAGCAGAATTCCGTTAGGGCGCCCGTTGACCTTTCTAAAACAATGAAAAGTTTTTAAACAGGTAATGTGGTTCATACTATGTTATACTTTTTTCTCTCCCAAAGACTCCTTCAAGAAAAAAAAACTGGGATGATCAGTCTGGTATTTGTGATGTCTTCCTATTGCTGGTGTGGAATCCTTGCTAAACTCTCAGTACGAATATGAGAATATCTTTGAAAATCGGTGGAAGAAGAATGATGGTTTAAAGGAAGAGTAGTCAGTAGCTAAATTTTGTAAGGAGAGCGGAAGCAGACCATGAGATTCGAACCCAGCAGAAAACACTAAGGAAAAAGTATGTGCAGCATATCATATGTTAGGTTAGGTTAATATATGCGAAGAGATCAATGACAAGAAACACTAAACGGAAGTATGTAGTATATAAGACAGATTATGTCAGGTTTAATTGAGATTTGCAAGGAGATCAAGAGATTTAAACCCTGCATGTGCGGAATATTTATACGTTAGGTTAAGTTAAGAAACACTAAACACACTAAATGAAAGCATGTAGTATATAAGGTACATTATGTCAGATTCAACTGAATTTCTAAGGAGCCCAAGAGATTTAAACCCTGTATGTGCGGCATATTATACGTTAGGTAAGATAAGTACTCGTATTTGCAAAGAGATCACTGACAAGAACCACTAAACACACTAAACGCAAGTATGTAGTATGTAAGGCAGGTTATGTCAGGTTGAACTAAGATTTGCAAGGAGACCAAGACCAAGCCTGTATGTGTGGCATATTATACATTAGGTTACATTAATATTTGCAAAGAGATCACCGACATGAACCACTAAACACACTAAACGGGAGTATGTAGTATGTAAGGCAGGTTATGTCAGGCTGAACTAAGATTTGCAAGGAGTTTAAGAGATTTAAAGCCTGGTAAAAACACTAAACCAAATGCAAGTCAGTGAGCCAGATTATCATACGTCGGATTAAGATTTGCAAGGACTATTAGTAGATCAAGAGATTTAAAACTGAGAGAAAAAAAAATCAATAAAAGAAATCAATGTTTTAAATTATATTGTGTTAGAAAATAATTAGGTTAGGTTAAAGTTTATAAGGAGTTTGTATCTTAGAGGGGTGTTTATGTTAGGTTAGGTTAGGTTAGGTTCACGGTAAACGCTTCATGCACTTGAACTTAAAGTCACAGGTTGAGTCTAGTGTCGTGTCTGGCTCAGTCTCATGTCAACTGCGGACGTCTACATTATTTCCCATTACACCTCCATGACAAAAAAAAAAAAGGCTTTATGAAAGGCGACAAAAAAAAAACACCTTAAATGAATAAAATAAACCAAACAGAAGTAAATAAATCAATAAAACCACCGACAAGTCCAGCGTCCTCTTTCCTTATATATATTTCATTATGAGAAAATCCAGAGATGTCGCAGCGAGACGTCCGTGTGAAACAGAGAAGAAACAATAATTGAAAAAGGCCAGGTTGTCTGTGGGAACTGAGGAGTAAAAGATTCACAACAAAAGGAATGATTCAGGTGTTAAGATATGAAGGGAGTGTCGGTAAGTGACATAGAGAGATGAACAGGTGGACTGGACGTTTAGAGAGAGAGAGAGAGAGAGAGAGAGAGAGAGAGAGAGAGAGAGAGAGAGAGAGAGAGAGAGAGAGAGAGAGAGAGAGAGAGTGTGTGTGTGTGTGTGTGTGTGTGTGTGTGTGTGTGTGTGTGTGTGTGTGTGTGTGTGTGTGTGTGTGTGTTGTAATCCGGATATACATGTCATTTCAGTCCACCAACTACATACTTTTCTTGTCCCTCTTCCTCCCCCCCCCCCACACAAAAAAAAAAAAAAGTAAAATGAACTCAAATAATGTCACAAGTGGAGGTCGGTGGTGGGCAGAATCTCTTTGACAAGCACGTTCGTGGGACGCCGCCCGGAAAAGTTTTAATTTGGCCGCAGGAAGTTTGAATTTGGCTTCCTGGAAATACAATAAATTTACTAAAATAAGGGAATTCCGCTGTAGCATTCGACCCTTCCGATGACTAATTTGCTGTAAACCTAGTTAGCAAAAATCAAATTACTGGGTTAGTCGGTCTCTTGGTCTGTCTGTCTGTCTGTTTGTACCTATTTCTGACTCTCTCTCTCTCTCTCTCTCTCTCTCTCTCTCTCTCTCTCTCTCTCTCTCTCTCTCTCTCTCTCTCTCTCTCCCTCTTTCGTATCTTCGGTATTTACTTTCACTTTTATTTTCATTCATTTATATTTACCTGTCAATCAATTAAACTATCTATTAATCAAACACTTTACCTGTCCATCACTACTTCAATAACACTCCGCTCTATTCTAAGGTCCGGGCATGCACATCCTGGCCAGGCGCAGACATAGTGGGTGAGTCTCATTTAATGCTGTAGCCGGGTAAGATGAGAGTGTGTGTGTGTGTGTGTGTGTGTGTGTGTGTGTGTGTGTGTGTGTGTGTGTGTGTGTGTGTGTATACGGGTAGTTATTCTTTTTACTTTTTTTTCCTATAATCTTTAACTGTCTTTATCATTAACAGCAAAGTCACCTAAGTTTACCTATTCCTCGATACACGCGCAGATACTCGTACATATAAAGATAAATAACTTAACGTAACATACAGCAACAACCCACGTTAAGCATAGTATCGTGTTTGATTTGCCTGCGAAGTTCGGAGATGCATAACCTCACATAACACACTGCAACAATCCACCGCAGGTAAAGGTATGGTGTTTGATTTTCATGCAATGCGAAGTTTGAAGTTTGTCTTTGCTCGGTGGCGTTACTGAAGTGGAGGAGCAAACAACGAGACAAGCAGCCTTCATTTACAAGTCCTCCTTCACCCCGCCAGGCGTCCAACACTCCCAAACATCTCTTCTCTCAGTGATTTCCCTTTTCTCCCGTGCAGGCCGCCGCTCCTCCCTCATTACGACGGTTTAATGAGACACGCGCTACCTGCCCGTCGGAATACAGGTAGCCTCGCCCAGACTATTTTCTACCCCATAGGAGGGAAGAAGCGCGCCAAGGGAGGCCCCTCACCGCCCAGCACCGCCCCGCTTTGGCACTCGATGTGACAGTGTGGGATGAATATGTCGGACTTATGTGTGTATGTGTTAAAAATATCGAAAAATATATAAAATAAACTTTATTGAAAACTAAAGGTAAAAAACGAGTTTATATGATATAAAGATATATACACACATGGTTTTATGAATATTAATAAGATCATGTTGCAAAAATGAAATTATTCTGAAATATAAACATATGAAAGAAAACGATACATGAAAACGAATGGCAATATATTGAGAATAAAAAATATGATACTGACTATAAAAATATATTTGTATTATATAAAAGCGGTGCGTAAGTTGGACGATGACAAGAGTGAGTTATAAATATCAACAATTCATAAAAAAAAAACAGCCATAAAGTTTCAATATACAAATAAACAAACAAAACAAGTGAACAAATATGACAAAAAAAAATATGTACACATTATAAGCAAAAAACAAACACAAGGTTGAGCGACGAGGACGAATGAAAAATATCAACAAATTAAGAAAAAGCCCCAATATCCCTGAAAATCAAAAATACATAGAAAAAAAATAAAGAAAAGAATGCTCACGTAACTTTTCAGAGATTCAAACATTACAAAATGGAATGACATGCTGGACAAGACTGCACGAGAGACGAAGGACAAAGGAACAGTCTAGGCAATACAGGTAAAGTCCACCTGAAACCTAGTAACCTGCAACTCTACCTCAGACCAGTATTCTGAAACACTTCTTACCTCACTTTCACTATTTTCAGAAAGCTCTCGTCGAAGCTACATTGATATTTTACATGTGCTTCTTTGATTCTAGTGACGTATTAGCAAGATTTTTACACTATTAACTGGCGAAACCCTTTGAGAACCCGCCTGTTGATCTTTACGGCCTTTGGTGGACAGTCGTAGTGAGAGCATTTCCGAATACATGCCCGTCTGCATTCAGAAACGCCTTGTACTCCCACCACGACAATTTTGCAAGGCCACAGAGACGACTAGCCCAATTTTCAAGCTAGTTTTTCCTTTTAATAAACCAATAATCTTGCCAATTTATCACCAGAATCACAAAAATACTCTTAAAACACGAGTATTTTCAATTGGAGCCCTTGAAAGTAGTGATGGTGAGAGAGCTAAGCGTTTCAAAATACAGGCCTTCAGTCTTACGCTCTCCCTGCGTCTCCCTTCCTGCTAACAGCCTTACAGAACCCAGCATTTGAGTCTTCATGGATCAGAGGACTAAGATTAAGGGAAGAGTCTAAATACAGTGCGAGGGAGAGGATAATCGTACTCGCTTCCTGACCGGACTATACAAACAAGAACTGTGGCTTTATTCATTGTAACATAGGTATCATAATTCTTACTTACTACACATGTGGAATATTGCTTTTTTTACTTAAGTACCCCGTGAGTGTGAGTGTGTGTGTGTGTGTGTGTGTGTGTGTGTGTGTGTGTGTGTGTGTGTGTGTGTGTGTGTGTGTGTGTGTTATCCTTATGTACGCAGTCTTTGTTTTGGCAAGGTAAGTTTGGTACAGGAGAGAAACACTTCAAAAGAGGAGGAGAAGGAGGAGGAGGAGGAGGAGGAGGAGGAGGAGGAGGAGGAGGAGGAGGAGGAGGAGGAGGAGGAGGAGGAGGAGGAGGAGGAGGAGGAGGAGGAGGAGGAGGAGGGAGAAAGAGAAGGGGATGGAGGGAGGGAGGGTAAAGTATGTAATCTTCACACAAACAAACAAACCATACAACTCTGACGGAAGGTGTGTGTGTGTGTGTGTGTGTGTGTGTGTGTGTGTGTGTGTGTGTGTGTGTGTGTGTGTGTGTGTGTGTGTGTGTGTGTGTGTGTGCGTATGTGCATGTTTGTAAGTGTTGGCACAGAGTCTCTCTCTCTCTCTCTCTCTCTCTCTCTCTCTCTCTCTCTCTCTCTCTCTCTCTCTCTCTCTCTCTCTCTCTCTCTACGCAATGTGCCAAGAAACGTGAGCAATTTGTCTGATTGTTTATTCCTTTGTAATTTATAACCTTGATGATGATGATGATGATGATGATGATGATGATGATGATGGTGATGATGATGATTATAGTGATAGTGATGCCGATGGTGATGATGGTGACGATGACAATAACAACAATAACAATAACAACGACGACGATGACGCAAACGACTAAAAATACATGGCCTGCCTGAAAACATAAAACAAATCCGTAAAAAACAAATCAAAGAGACAAAAGATAACAACAAAGAAGGTAAGATACAAGAGAATAAGAGGAAGTGAGGTCGAGAGAAAAAAAAAAAGAGAAGAAGCGTAGGCGGTGAAAGAAAAGGAGTAGAGGAGGAGGAGGAGGAGGAGGAGGAGGAGGAGGAGGAGGAGGAAGAGGTGTGCTTTATCTAGCTTCAGGTTCCCATCAGGCAGGTGAAGCCAATATGCACCGCTCACCTCGTCCCCACTCCCCTCAATCCACTTCACTCTTCTCTCCCACGATGAGTACAGGACGGGGGTAAGGAGGCAGAGGAGGCAAGGAGGGTGCTGAGAGATGCAGGAGGACACGAGCATAGGCGGCAGTCGTGTAGGAGAATGTAACGGACGTGCAGGGGAGGAAGAGGACAAGATGAGGACAGGAAGGGGACAGAAAGGGACAGGAAGGGGACAGGAGGAGAAGAGCGCTGGTTGTGAGGCCGCATATTGAACAGGGAAGGGTAGAGACAAGGTAATGAGAACGAGGACTCTGGAAAACAAGGTGGTAAGAATGGCGAGGAACAGACGAGTGCGGAAGATAAAAGGAAGGGTGGATGTGATAGCGTTGTAGGTCAGGTGGTGGTGGTGGTGGTGGTGGTGGAGGAATAGAAGAGATGGTAGGTGTAGCAAGCAAGGATGGA
Source organism: Portunus trituberculatus (assembly GCF_017591435.1). Classification (NCBI taxonomy): domain Eukaryota; kingdom Metazoa; phylum Arthropoda; class Malacostraca; order Decapoda; family Portunidae; genus Portunus; species Portunus trituberculatus. Next base: position 13,320,264 of record NC_059268.1, on the reverse strand, counting down.
CGGTTAGTGAGAAAGGAAAAATGGTAAGAAAAAGAACGAAAGAAAGAAAACGAGTACAAAATTGCCAATACAATCCAAAAATCAAGGAATTAAATGAATTTGAAGGAATATTCATCGTCAGTTTAGAGAATAAGCATTTGTTAATTTAATCACTTACCTGTACCTCACCTCTAATTCATAAAACAAAGATAAACAATTTCTGAATACGTACTTTCATTCATTGCATTTCTGAGCTGTGCAGATAAAGAATTGTGTAGATAAAAATGGCGTTCCGGTACAAGTGTCAGTTGCATCCTTTGAATTCTACAACACTTTCCTACCTAAGCTAACAAAGATAAATGAAATATGAATAAATGAAAAATAAAACTGACCCCATGGAGTGAAGTTGAGGCAGAAGCAACACAGATCTTTAAAAAGCACGGCGACTCAATGTTACAGTGCTGTAAAACAAATCTTGCTGCGGCTATCTTTCTCTTTCCTCCATCTCCTCTCCCTCCTCCTACTGCTCGTCCTGGCACTCAATGACACACACACACACACACACACACACACACACACACACACACACACACACACACACACACACACACACTTTAAGTCTCCACCACTTCAACTTTTACATCAACTTTCACAATCTTCTTAGCACCTCACGCTGCCACCCTCTGCCCACACGCTGCACCTCTCCTCCCAGCTCAGCACCCAGTTCGTTCCAGCACAACACCAAATTACCTCGTGAAGATGCGTGAAAATTTAATAGCACGCGCGGAGTGGCCGGTGCGGGAGGGTCAATGACGGCTTATTACTCCCTCGACTCCTTATTATCCGTGTTATGTTGGTGAGATTGTTATCTAAACCGTGGTGGCATTAGTGCATTAGTTTTAGGGACCATGCTCCGTCTCATCTCTTACCTGCCAGATTTTACATGGTGTTAATTAACTTTGAGCGTTCTGTGATTGTTATCTAAGGCATGCCGGCAATTATATTAGTTTTCAGGGGCATTGCTTCTATTATTGGAATCTTCGAGACTTAACTTTCCAGGCGTGACATATTGAACGGATTTCGTTATTCATTGTTTTTACCTCTAGTTAGACTCACTGACAGAAAACTACCGCCAGATCTCAGACAGCCAAGCGACACGTGATCAATTAAATACTTTCTCTTAAAACATAAATAATAATCACTCTTACTAATTTCTGAATAACTATCGCGACTCTTAACATGTCTAGATATGAACATAAGGAAGACTGGGAGAAACCATCGTCCACACGTAAAATTTCAAGAAATGAGTTTATTGATTTGTGCCCAATTGTATTTACAAATATTTCCCACTCTAAAACCACACCAATCAATTAAGCTGTACTATAATGAAAGTAGTGTTTAATTAACAGTACTCAGTGATAATGGCCAGATGATTAAGAGCCTTCCTGTGTCATTTAGCCAGCCGATTGCCAATGTCCAGATATTAATGGCGCGTGCCTATATGTTCAAACATCATCATCATAAAACAAATATCCTGCTATATAACATTCACCCGCCACACTGATGCTTTTCAAGGAGAACAACCAGAAGTGACCATTACAAGCTGATAAGAGAAGAGATAACAGACGATATGCTTCTATACATTCTCCATATTATTTATATACATATTCTAATCAAACATTTCCTTTTATCCTGTTTTGTATGCAGGGCACAATAATGATTCAAGCTACTTTATAGATCATAACAATAGAATGAGAAGCTGCAGTAATTAATTAGAGATACGCATGACACTACCTGTATAATGCTCACTTGTCATTCTTACCCAGACATCTAATCTCTTAAAGCTCTCTATACTCTGCAACAACTATCTGATATTCGAGTCTATTCCAGCAATCTTTCCATCTAACGACCAATTTCTTCTTACTTACCTACATTATGAACCTTGAGCCTGTTACTTCTTACCTCATCTTGATTAATCGCCCTCACCTATCCTCGTCTTTACGCTTTACATATTAAAAGACTCACCTTGTAGAATCTATCAGCCTTAATCCCAATATTAACTGTCCAATCTGTTTCTTTCATTCATGTGTTCTTGTCATGACACTATATTCACCAAGAGGCCTTTCTACCTCTATATATCTCACGTCCTTGGTCACTCAGCTGTTTAAGACAAGAATACGAGTATATGCACATACATCAGTGCAGTAATACCTGGAGTACCGACACACGTCACCGTACAACATACCAAGGGGATCATTAGCAGTGCCATAAATCAGTGTGTATATAAAGGCCACCACTACGACCAATAGAAAATCTTCCACGTCCTCTAACATTCAATATATCACACAGACAACCAGAGGACCCATACAACGCAAGGACGCTGCCACTTTGCTACACATTGGGAGAGAGAGAGAGAGAGAGAGAGAGAGAGAGAGAGAGAGAGAGAGAGAGAGAGAGAGAGAGAGAGAGAGAGAGAGAGAGAGAGAGAGAGAGAGAGAGAGAGAGAGAGAGAGAGAGAGAGAGTATATATAGAATGTGGGGAAAGGACGAAAAATGGAGGACAGGAAGAAAAGGAACACAGAAAAAAATGAGAAAAAGGAAGACTGACAGAAAGAACTGAAAGAAGAAAATGTAAATAAAAGGAAAAAAACGGGAATAGGAAAGAACACAAGAAAAACAAGAAGAGAAAAATAAACGAAGGCAAAGAAAGAAATAAAGATGAATGAATGAAAGAAAAACCTTAAAATTTATACAGAAAAAAAGATAAAAAAAGATTCAATGGAATTCAAAAGTTTTCCACAGATAGAAAGTTTTAATTCTGATAGGACGTAACTAGAGGCGGATCGCTAACGTGTAACAGCAAACACACACACACACACACACACATATCTAGCCTAACGAAGCCCAATTACCAAAACTTCTTCCTTTTAAGTCAATCTTTTTTTTTTTATTTATACTATGTAGGCTTTTCACGGGAATTTATGGGTTAAAGGAGATACTTTTTGTGGTACTTCCTATCTGAAAGCCCACCCAACCTACACTCAGACCGTGGACAGGATTCGAACCCGTGCGCTTGGAGACCCCTCGGATCCCAAAGCACGCATGGATCCACTGTACCACGGCGGCCCATAAAATACACGTTACTAATAGCCTTCCTTTCTTTGCTGGAAAACATGAAAAATTATACTGTTCCGAAACCCATTTAAACCAAAACACTTTAATGTCGCCTTTTTGTGGAGAGGAAGCGTGCCTTTTATCCCATCGCACACGGAAGGCGGCCCGCAACCACACCAAAGGAAGTAGCGATAAATCGGACAATCGGAACACCGCAATAAACCATGGAGGCGTGACATTAATAGCGGTGATCATCGGGAGTTGCCGCCGCCGTTGTCACCGCAGGGAGTCGCACCACCACTACCACCACCACCACCGCCAAGACTGCCCTTCTGCTCCACTACAACAGTCGCACTAAGGTTCGTATTCTCAAACACTTATGTGGTTCACCTTCACTATTTCGAAAGGCTTTATTTAAGTTTACACGAGTTTTTTTAGGTGTTTTTTACGGTTCTAAAGGCGGAGTGACAAAGTTTCAACATTATAGACTGGAGAAACACTCTTGAAAATCCTGCTAATCATCTCTGTGGCCTTGGAAAATAGTCGTGGTGAGAGAGCAAAACGTTTCTGAATACAGACTCAGGACTGTATACTGAAATCATTGTGCCCGCAACTCTACTACTTTCAAAAGGCTCTAGTTGAAGTGGCACTGATTTTCACTGTTTTCACGGTTCCAGTAAGATATTAACAAGATTTTTACATTATTAACACAAGGAATACTCACGAAAACCAGGCTAAAAAAAATGTGTGGCCTTTGACAATATTTGTGCCTAGGCGGTCCGTTCTCAGCTGTCAGAACAAGTCTCACCACCACAAGACGCTTCACACGCATCACGACGATCAGGTTCAGCCAATTACACATTTAACAAGTTCATGAAGGTAGTGACCGCGGACTGTTGGAATAACACAGCAATTATTGAACATTAACACAAATATATTCTTTCCTAAATGTTTTTGTTGGTATAAACACATTACTTGTGAGTTAATGCAACACTAAATAGACTTGATATTATTTTCTTTTAAGCTGTCATGATCAGTACGCTCACCTCTTTCATCTGTTTATCTCTTAATTGATGTCTTGTTACTTTCCAATGATTAATATATGTTTTTAAGAGAATCTAGTTACTTTTCTGTCCATCACTGGTATCATGTACATATATTCTCCCTTTTTTATCTTTTTTATAATGTCTTTTATCGTTTAAACTCCTTTTCATACCACTTTTACGGCATTTTTTTTTTCTAATTCCTCCGATTACTTACACCACTTTACCCAGCTCTATGTAATACGTTTCGTGACTGCTCTCTTTCAGTCTTGCGTGAAATCCATCGTCCGCTGAAGAGCCATCCCCTGACCTTTCTTATGATATCCTCCCACTATTTTTAACCATCAAACAAACTATAAAAATATAAAAATATAGCATGCAAATTCTTACTTAGTGGTTTCGTGGCGATCCGTCCATTAGTTCGAAATATTTGTTCCCGAGTTAGGTCGAAAACTTTTTCTTTCTCAAATCAACAAACATTTATATTCACCAGAGTTCATATTATGTTTGAAAGACTTCAGTAGCCAGTTGTTGCAGTAATATTTACTGATACAAGAGTGTGCGCCATTCCTAACCTTCGCCTGAGTGACGAGACACTAATATAGCTGTCCTTCATGACTCATCAGTGTCTGCTTAATGTACTGCCTTTTTGACGGAAGCATTTATTGAACAGTTGAACAGTTCAAGACTATCAAGGTCCCTGTCCATCCAGAACCACCTGAGCGTGTTTGTTCGTTCGCTTGGATACCGTTCATCTTGTGCCTTTCTACACTATTCACAATGGCATTGCTTCTCATCTTGTGTATTTTTAGTCTGTCTATCATATCTGCACTAAATGGACAAATACAACACAAACTGTGCTTTGTCCTATGACTGGCACCACGTCGCCACATGTCCACTTGTGTTTCTCACGTCATTTATTTGCTCATCCTCAAACAAATTCTGACTCGATGTCATGATTTATAGTGAGATCATTTCCTTACCACGTACTTCGTGCCATAATCCTTTCTTCCTTTCTGAGTTACTGTCTGTGCCATAAATGTTGGTTTTCTAAAGAAACACATGACTGTAAGTTCTGAAAGATTCACTTACCAGTAACGAGCCACCAATTCAGTCCACCCGCCAGTTTCCCTTGAGTATTGCGCTGCAAGATCGCCTTCATTTAACTGGTCCAACCGTAACACATTCCAAGGTTACAATAGCAAACGTGGCCTCTCTGTACCATGCAAGATAATACCTTCAGCTCTGATGCAAGTCTGACCGCCGCCCTACCCACCAGCGATCCACCATTACCGAGTACTATGACAGGCCAACCCGGTGCATGTTGCAACGGAATATATAACACATCTCACCTGAGGCAGATTGAAACGCCGGACACTTTCAGAATACTCTCTCTCTCTCTCTCTCTCTCTCTCTCTCTCTCTCTCTCTCTGAAGAGCAATATCTATATTAACGTATATGTTTCAATTTCCATTAACTTTAAGACCAATCATGAAATGGAAATAGGAAGATAGAAATTACACAACAAGGTACGTACGCTCACCTACCCAACACACACACACACACACACACACACACACACACACACACACACACACACACACACACACACACACACACAGAGAGAGAGAGAGAGAGAGAGAGAGAGAGAGAGAGAGAGAGAGAGAGAGAGAGGGCACCACATATTTCAAACACCACACCAACAAAATATGATACGGCCGGCTGGGGACTAACTTTAATATAGAAAGCACTTCCCCACCCCGCCTCTGCCCCCCGTCCATCCCCAGGCTGGCGTGGTGTGCCCCGCGCTGTGACGTACACTCTCCAATACGTTCCTACCCCCCCAAGGGACAATATATAACTAAAATCAATAGCAGTAAATTCAGGAAATGCAGTTCTGAAATGCACGTGTAAGGAAAAGGGAATGGAAATAGTGAATACGAGAGGTTTTAGAAGGATATAGGGAAACGAGCTAGAAAGAAGGGCAAAAATGGGCAAAAAAAAAAGGAAGCTATCTATATTTTTTTCTTTACTTTTTCCCGGAATACTGAGCTGAGAAATTTGATAGGCAGGAAGTTGGGGGTGATATAGTAGAGGGTAAATACAGCGGGACGGGAGGAGTGAAAAATGTTATGTGTGTGTGTATAGGTTTTGGTGTCGTTATAGTATAGTGAAGTAGCTAGGTCAGTGAGGCATCGGGTACGTTTCCTGTGCAATAAACAGAGTGGGAGTTAGTTAGAGCGCGCATGTAGCTGATTTTTACGGCAGTGTCTCGGGTGAAGTAAGGATAGAGTGAAATGGGAGAAAGAAATTGATGAGAAAAATGGATGAGAGAAATGGATGACAGAAGAATGGAGAAAAGGAAACTGTTCTATATTTTCTTTGCCTCTCTTTTTTAACTATTTTTCAGTCATCGTTTTTTTTTTTTGGTGATTTTCTTCTCCTTTCTGTCATTCCTCTTCATTGTTTTTTATTCGCTTTGCTTTTTTGTCATTTTTTTGCCTCGTTTTTACTATTTCTTTTCGTGCTTTCGTCATCCTTTTTTTTCTACCTTCTTTCAGTTCCTTTCTTTCTTTCTTTTCTCGGCAATTCCCTTGTCGTCTTGTTTCTTTTTCTACTTTATTCTCTCTCTCCTTTCATCTTGTCTTTTTGTTTGTTCTTTGTTGTCTTTTCTCTTGGTCTTATATCTTGTTATTGTTTTTGTTACTATTCCTCTTTACCTTCCTCCTCCTTTACTCTCATTCACCTTTATCATCAACACCACCTTGTTCTTTCCACTCCTTTTACTTTCTTCCTCGCCAGTCTTCATCACTCCTCGTCCTGTCTTTCCTTCGCCTTATTCATTCATATTCTCTTCCGCTACCTCTTTTTTCTCCGCATCACTCTCCTGGGGTCCATTCACGCTACAGATATGCAGCCACGCCAGACTGCTGCTGTTCCTCTGCTCCGCTCGCCACATCACCATAAACAAGACGTTATTACGCGATATTGTTCACTTTCATATATTTAACTCACGTAGCACAACCCTTCCACCATGAACAGGTAAATAGATAGCTGGTTTGATTGATAGATAGATAGATATAAAATGACAGAGAGGTAATTGGGAAGTAGATAGATAAACTACTAAAAGAAAACAAAGCAATTTAGCAACACGTGTTAATTAACTGGTCGCTAAAACTTCAAACGAAACTAAAAGATTAAAAAAAGGTACATGTACGGATAAATAAGTACATCGTTGTAGTATTAGTGATGGTGGTGATGGTGGTGGTGCTGATAGTAGTAGTAGTAGTAGTAGTAGTAGTAGTAGTAGTAGTAGTAGTAGTGGTGGTGGTGGTGGTGGTGGTGGTGGTGGTGGTGGTGGTGGTGGTGGTGGTGGTGGTAGTGGTAGTGGTTGTGGTAGTGGTTGTGGTAGTAATAGTGGTAGTAATAGTCGTAGTGGTAGTGGTAGTGGTAGTGGTAGTAGTAGTGGTGGTAGTGGTGGTAGTGGTAGCAGTAGTGGTGCTAGTGGTAATGAAGCTAGAAAGACTAGACAGACAATTTCACTAGCAGCAACATTTTCCGCTGACAGACACCATGCAACTCAATACAGCTGGTAAAGAATTTCTTGTCTCCAGCATTTAATGAACTTCTCGCGCAGCTGGGTGCTACCATACCTTCGCCGTCACTTTATGAGGATGACTTAATTCCAAAGACCGTCTGGTGAACGTAAGGTGTCACTGCATCTCGTCTTCAGTTGGCACTCCAGCAAGATGTGGGAGGCGCGGCGGGTGGCACTCGGGCACTGCTATATACTAGGCAGGGAGTTGTGGCGCAAAGCTTCTTAGTTAATGGATTCGTGAGTTTAAATCTTCAGTGCATGGAAGCCAGTAGGTATTATTTCTCCTTTTCATGATCAGGTTGATGGAATCGGAGCATATTACACAGAACGTCAACAATTACAGCACCGTTTTTACCTTCAATTTTTTTTTATCTCTTTTGTCTGATTTACCGAAGATAATGCTTGGCTGCAGAAACATGGAAAAAAAGATCATATAGTACCTTCACTTGTTATAGGATTACCACTAAAAAGTTCTTTAAAAACAATCATTTATCTGATGTCAAAGTTACATGTTCCACAGACCTTGCCTATTCAAATACATACTTAAAATCAAAAACACCATGCCAATCCCCTTCAAAACCAGACAACATGTTTTCTGGATCTGACAACATTAAGAAATCTGGTGCCGCTGCTCCAGGCACTGCGTATATACAGCATCAACTTCACAGCAAGTACAAGTCGTCGTTAGGTCAGCGTTTGTCTGATCAACGTGGAGCAAACACCGAAGAAAGTGCCACGGCAGATTACTTTCAAACAATGGAAAATAAGTTATTGGACGCTTACCACGGAAGACACAGATGACGTAGCAATAGAACTCAAACTTCCAACAGGTACGAATACACGCTAC
>NC_059268.1:13196683-13306683 GCF_017591435.1 Portunus trituberculatus | reverse complement strand
ATGGTACTGAAGGGGTTAACATTACCACTCAACGGGACGCATTCACTTAGGTATTCTCATTGAGGGCCCTACTGTCATCTCTTTAGATCTATATATTCTCGCTTTGCCTCTAATACACGACTGAAACCCCGCTGTTGTGGAGGGCGATGTGACAAGGCAACCAGTCAGTTAGCAAGCACCCAAACCCATCTGTCGCTCCACCACCATTATCCATCCACCCGTGCTATTTTATTAGTATAGTTTATTGCCAGTAACACTTTTTATCTCCCTTTTTTCACACTTTTTTCCATCTCTCTTGCCATTTATCCAGGTATTGATGATTTTCGTCTTTTCGTCTTTTTTTCTTTCATTCCTTGCAATCTTAATTCATCTTATGCATTTTTTTCCGTGTTTCCTATTTCTTGCTTCCTATGGTCTTAGTATAGCTAAAGTCTGCCTTGCCTCTCTACCTAGCCAGCTGTGATGAATGGGTACAAAGACGCTCTTGTTTGTGCTTTCGTCCCTCGCTCACGCCCAGGATAAGGATGACGCGATCAATGCAGGTGACCTCAAACCTTGAGCGTGCATGACGAACAATATGAAACCCAAGGGATTCAAACCAACACGCCTTTATCAACCTATTACATTCCGCAACCTTCCTTGTACGTATGTGTCACATCCACGCGTACTCCACGGCGACCATCACGTTCATGAAGCTATTTGCTACTTCCTTTCTTTTAAAAGTGCTTGTCGACGTTAAATTATTAGGCCATATCATATGACTAACAACGTTTTGCTATGTAGGTCATATTTTATAAGACCAATGGAATATTATGACCAATTACCTATTTTCCTATTACAAAGACTAAGACTCCAAAAAAAAGTGTTTATGGGCGACTGTTCCTGATACGAGTCTCAACCCAACTATCGTAATGAGCCTGTCAAGTCCAGCCCGCCACCAGAGACGGCGAACTAACCTCAAAAACCCAAACTGCGAGTGTCTTAGGAGTCCACTCACCTCCATTACAGGAACCATTTTATCATGCGACAAGTAGAGCTGACAGAGCATTAGACACTCTTTGGCACTAATCGCATATAATTATACAATACATATTAGAGCAATAGACTCGCACACACACACACACACACACACACACACACACACACACACACACACAGACCTCTTTATCTGTTGTTTTCTTTTTAATCTCATTGAGTAGGTCAGTTATCGACATTGGCAAGGGGGTCCTCAGGTTACCAACGCCACGCCAACAGGCAGCTGAACATGCATTACACACGAGTACTCAACAAACCCTGGGTAGGCCATAATATTTTCTCAGCAATATTCGCACATGGTTTCAGGTAAATGACAGCCCAAGTATTTACCTTGTCGAGGAAACATACTAACTTTCACATACATGCATATGTATATACACTTCCCACACATTACTTGCTTAAAACTACCACTAACGCCCGTTGGGTATCACAAAAAACACGAGGAATGGCGCGTTGGGAGTGAAGGAGGCGGCGTGTCGGTGGCGGTGATGGTGTAGGGAAGGACAGCCAAGGCAATCCTGGCGGTACCCTGTTAAGCCAATTAGCAACACTTACACGCCCTTAAGTGACTTAAAAATAGGATCACCCTCAACAGAAATATGTTGAAGTGCTCCTTTACTCCTCCATTTGTTACGGGCAAGTCTTGGAGCACGTCGACCCCCACGCCCCACCATTCCCTCGCCCTCAGAGACCGACCCGCCTCGACGCTGCCTGGCAACCGACCCTTCGCCCCAACGCCAGGGATTTGCAAACTGGGGGAGGAAATCCTGATAGCTAATTAACCGTCAGAGCCCAATAGGGTGACGGGAGGAGGGAGAGGACTGAGCCAGGAGTCGCTAGCACGGATTTACTAAGCAGTAAGAAGAACGATGGACTCAATATAATATCAGACATTTTTATTAGACGGTAAAACTCTATGAAAAAAATATTGGATTAAAAGTTACGGTGGAAAGGGCATTTATGCAATAAAAACTAACTTTTGCTTAACAGGTCACAACACAGCGAGTGGTGCTTGCGAGGTGATGTCTGATAGCACCACACATTCGGAATACGGAAGCAGCACAGCCTCTCGCCACCAAGTGACCTTCCTGCATCACTGTTCCTCCTCCAGTGATATCTAATCAATCATACAGTTTATTAGTTCCTGCAGATGTATAAAGAAATCTGCAATATCATGTCATTTTCAAGTAAAACTCTTAGCAATATTCATTACCTCGCGACGTTGTCATTAAGTGCAGAATAACATGATGAGCACCTTTACGTCAGTCTTTTACGAGAAGCAGCCTCCACAAGCATGTGGGAGAAGAGGTGTCGGACTCTGACGCAAAGGATTCTCTCAGAACGCTCGACACACTCATAACCGATGTCCCTAATATTACGGAATGAAGTACTTGTAGATATGTGTCGAGTCATCGTGAGGGAGTGAAGACCAGCCAGACAGTCAGCCAGCCAGCCAACCAGCCAGCCCGGCACGCCAGCACGCCTACAGCTTTCCCTGGGGGCATGACGCCTCCCGCCAACTGACGCGTGACAGTGGCTAATTGGTTACCTGTCTTTGTGTCTGTCTGTTCTTCTGTGATCTTACTCTCTCTCTACTGGCGCAGTACATATCGCTGCACGCCTTGTAGTGTCTATGCCCTTTCATGACCTGAAGACGTTCAAGAATACCAGATCTGAGTACATCTAACAATCTAACAAAGTACAATCACCATTAGGAGTTTCTGGATAAATCATAAGAAAACGTCCGACAGTTTCTTGAGGAAAAGCTTTAAGAAATAACTTGTTTTTACTATTTCTATCGTTATTATTATTATCATTATTATATTATGTTACGGCCCGCCCGTAACATACTCCACTACCATCACCTCCTCCGCTTGCTACCTCGTTCGCCACCTCTCCACTTCCCTCCACGTCACAGTCTCATGAAACCCCGCTCCTGTCCCGAAGTAGGATTCGCGCGGCCCCATTCGACTCAAGCGGAAGTCTTAAGCGAGCTCACTGATTTTTGGAGGGCAGTCGAGGTCAAGCCCTCAACCAGTGAACACACCGCCTCTTGGAATACCGTGGGATCCACATCACCCAGCACTTCACCACTGCGACACCTCATAAGTATCACTTCCCCTCCTCCCGTTTTTCCACATTGCCTCCATATAGGATTTGTATTATTGTTATGTATTGTTAAGTTGGGTTCTTTAGGGTTATATTTATTTGTTATATCTATCTGTGTATGTCAGTTTCATGTGTGTTTTGTTATTGGGTTATTAAATAGCTTCTTAGGTGCCTTGTAGTGTTTTTTGTTATTGTTCACCGGCTCCCCGATGCCAATCTTACCCATTTAACCGGTGAACGTAACAATTATTATTATTATTATTATTATTATTACTATTGTTATTATCATTATTATTGTTTTTATTATCTTTATCATTGCCATTAGCATCAAAATATTACTATTATTATTGTTTTTATTATCTTTATCATTGCCATTAGCATTAGCATCAAAATATTACTATTTTTATTTTGTTTTTATTATTATCTTTATCATTGTCATTAGTAGCAGTATCATTATCCTGGTTTATCATTTCTATCATTTTTTATTGATAACACAACTACCACTAGCCTTATCAGTGCAATCATTTATCACCATCAGTATCTCTTACACCATCATTATTTTCACTAACGTGGATGTTTCGCCATTTGAAACCCGTCACAGGAGCGGGTTTCCAGGCATAGAGACGCGCCTCATTTAGTGGTAATGGCGTACGGGATTTCACATGCGTCTCAGTGATTCGCTTATTTCCATTTGTATCAGACCCTTGAGATTCGATAATTTCATTCTGGTGCATGCACACATCCTAATTTCACTTCTGGGACCTCTAAAAGTCTGCACGTGTATTGCCGCGCTCCAGGATTCCCCGCAGCAGAGTACTAACCATTATTTTAACATCCCCACACATGATCGTAAAGAAAGTAACCATTGACCAAGTGATTAAAAAGTAAACTCAACATTATTTCGACATTCCCACACGAGCTCATAATGAATAACTGAGCTGAACTGTGAAAATACTCCATGACACTGGGAACCATGTCATTATTTAGGGAAAAAAGAAAGTCAATAAACCTCTACAAAGTAATCAGTGACATCTTTTCCCTTCTTTTCCCTTTGGCAATCTCCTGGCCGGTAATTTAAAAGATCAATAAGTAAGTGAAATAACCTGAATGACAAGACGATTTCTGGTAAACTTTAAGAGATGCAGTGAGTGGAGGCAGTCTAGGTCACTACTATACAGCGAGCGGCACAAAGGATCACCAGACGGGGACAAACAAGAGCAGACGCGTTAATCCCCCAGGTGGCTGTTTGTTACAAGCATGCCAAATAAATATAACAAGCAGACGTAGTAACCTGAGCCGCCTAACATTTGTATGAAGGATATGGGGCAGTAGGTAAGTCATATGTGCAACTCAACTCTCCTTGCACATGTGATTTGTACAAAATGTTTAGCCACTTGAAAAAAAAAAATATATGAAAAAAAGTTTACTGACTCGTTAACTTTACTGACATTTTCATGTTAAAAAAAAGTTAGTGGTATGTTACTAAAAATAATAAAATAAAACAATGTGTCCTTAACCCCTTCAGTACTAGGACTCATTTCTACGTTGACTTTTGCGTTTGACTACATAATTTTATTGACATTAGGAAAGCTCTATGGAGGTCAGAAGATTCATGATGATCAGAATTTTGACTATTTTAATCTTGAAGCTGTATATAATCACCAAATAGTAAAAAGAATGAATATGAAAACCCGTCGTGGAACTGAATTGGTTAAGCAACGTCATGTGCTACTAGAATGAATAACTGAACAAATCTACATTCACCTTCATTCACGCTTTGGATGTTCATTAACACGCTTCACGTCCTGTTAAACCTTTACTCGTCCTTCCCAGAGCCGAAAAAATAATAATCTCCTTTTCTAACGTTTATTTTGAGCGAAGAAAATAGGCATCCCCAATTAAGGAGCGCGTCAATTCGATTTACGAGTTAGTATGACTCTAAAAAACGCTAATGACCAGTTTATTTTTCAGCAAACTATGTGACCTTAAAAGACAGTGATAACAAAGAAAAGAGAAAAAAAAGGAAAGAAGCAAGAAGTGAAATAAGTCGAGTAAACCATTAAAGAAATCCATCCCTAACTACTGGCAATTAATAGATACGATAAGACCGATATTATAACACATCAGCAGCAAAAGAGTCAACAGGGTAATAGGTAGATCATTAATATCAGGTAGTGTTTTCAGGGCTTACGTCCAATAATTACACTACACCAATGATGCAAGTGTTTTAGCTGTTGTATAAAGAAGGCAATCAGGGCAATGCACCAGCAAGAGAAGCTTAATCATGGTAATGCGAGCCACGGCAATTAACGACAGGGAAAGAAACATTTTAAATAGATTATTATACCAGTTTGTGTCCTCTGCAGCCACCACTCATTGGTTGCCATGGCAGGGCTTGTCTTCTGCTCTCATAGCAACACTGATGTCGTGATGTTCCCTCATGTTGTTGGCAAGGTCTTCAGTAAATGTAATTCCTTATTAAACTTCAGAATGTGTGACAGTTCAACAATTAATTTATTTGTGTCAGCCTGGACGGTTTGCTTTACGTTTCCTGTCAAAAAAAAATATCGTGTGTTAACTTTTACGGCGGCCTGATGTGGTGTGAAAGGGGAGGACCACTCCCAGGTATGCCTCGTGCCAATGATTAATTTGGATCACTTCCAGAACACGTGGCTGTGTAAGGCTGGATATATAAAGTAATCCATTGCAAGTGGGAAAGGTCATTAACAACATGAAAAGTTAAAATCCTACTTCTCCATAAAACTTGTACTTTATCATTAACTAATTAGAGTAGAACAGTTTCAAAAGTCATTTAACTAAGTACAACGGCAGGTTACACACTCTTTACGTGCTTCACTTGATATGTATATTTTCTTTACGTGCCTCACTTTAAATGTATAATTTTTTTTATCATCTAATTGTGTATATTTGTTTGTGAGTGTCTGTGGAGGCGTGTGTAAAAAAAATCAAAGAACACTTCCTCATTTATCAAGATAAGCTGGAAATAATAAAACCATTCTTTTTCGTGATGAGTTTCCGTCCAAACAAGATGAGTATTTTTATAAAATCTTCTTGCCCATGGAGGTTGAATGGCATGAGTAAAGGCATCAACTCTTTAAACTAAAAAGTGTTCATGTATAAGAAAAATTTTATTACTAACATGTGTAGCAAAAACCAGAATATTACGGTTCATCTATCGCCTCACGCCTTAACTGGTGAAAAACAAAGCAGGACACTATACCAGTTCTCAAGAGTGACAGTTGCACAGTAGCCTGGGTGAAGCTGCATTTCATTGTTTCATACTGCCTGTGTTATATAACCTGATACGTAATCTGACACTTCAACACACCAGTCCTCACGTGTGCGCATCTGCAAGGCCAAGTATACCACCACTCACAGCCTCACGACACCTGTTTCTCAGTATCATAACTATTCTATTCACATTCCCTACGTATGAGTTACCCAACATTCCGCCTTTGTATTCCCTTTACCAGTAACTTTTGAAACAAACTTCCCTTCTCCTTTTGTCCTCTCTTCCTACACTTTTAACATAAGCTGCATCATGTGGCCCAGAATATTTCCTGCTGTAAAATTCAGGTGGTGTTAGGAAGGGAAAATGACGAAGGGACGAGTGGACGGGATGACGGTGGCATGTTGTTGTTATAGGAACCGTAATGAGTTATTTAGGTAATAAGGTCTCAGTTCACTATACACTGTTACCATCACAGCTGCTAATTAAACATAGGAAGGCAAAGGTACACTGGTTACATAATGAGTGCGACGATGAGCAGGGCACCATAAGGGATATGGCACGTGCATGAGGTTTTCATTGGTGCCCGTCCCTCACTCCCCTGCGCCACAACGATCATCGCGAGGGGTGAGCCGCCCGTGAAGGGTTAAACAACTAAACTATCTGATAACTACTGATATTTGAGGACAGTGAGAGCTCGTCCAAAACCTAACGACTGCGGTGGGAACATTCACATACATTCAAAAACAATGGAAAAAAAAAAAGGTATACGTACGACTGTCTGATGTAAACAATTAAATGTGATATATAAACCAGTTTGCCTGAACACCATACACTAAAACATGCACAAATGTTTGAAAGTGAGCATATTTCTATTCTTTTGCACCAGAGGACCGGGGTTCGATTCCCCGGCCGGGTGGAGATATTTGGGTGTGTCTCCTTTCACGTGTAGCCCCTGTTCACCTAGCAGTGAGTAGGTAGGATGTAAATCGAGGAGTTGTGACCTTGTTGTCCCGGTGTGTGGTGTGTGCCTGGTCTCAGGCCTATCCGAAGATCGGAAATAATGAGCTCTGAGCTCGTTCCGTAGGGTAACGTCTGGCTGTCTTGTCAGAGACTGCAGCAGATCGAACAGATCAAACACACACACACACACACACACACACACACACACACACACACACACACACACACACACACACACACACACACACACACACACACTCACACTCATACCGCGTAGTGTAGTGGTTAGCACGCTCGTCTCACAATCAAGAGGGCCTGGTTCGAGTCCCGGTGAGCGGCGAGGCAAATGGGCAAGCCTCTTAATGTGTGGCCTCTGTTCACCTAGCAGTAAACAGGTACGGGATGTAACTCGAGGGGTTGTGGCCTCGCATTCCCGGTGTGTGTTGTGTTGATGTGGTCTCAGTCCTACCCGAAGATCGGTCTATGAGCTCTGAGCTCGCTCCGTAATAGGGAAGACTGGCTGGGTGACCAGCAGACGACCGAGATGAATTACACACACACACACACACACACACACACACACACACACACACACACACCTTTATGTTTATATATACATCTTCGTTCGAAAAGTTTTCCTGAAAATTTAAAACCCTTTTCCAACACAAACATGTGTTTTGGCGGTTCTGTTTTTCCTTTGATGCAAAATAATTCGTTAAGAAAACCCTGGCGAGCCAATTAGCGTGCAGTGTATAGGAATTACCGTTGTAGAGGCCGTCCCGTTACCTTAATAATGGTAAGAAAATACCACATAAGGTTACCTAATGTAAAATAAAAGAGAATAAATGAAAAAAAAAACATTGATAAAAACAATTCATACCACACCACAAATCCACCACTTACTCGTTAAGTACGGAACAAACAAGACTTCAAGTTTCTGAAGAAATTAGGCGCATTCCTTCAAAGCAAAACGGAAGCCGTAACTACACTGGACAGATATGTGAGCGAAGAGCAAGAATTGATTAAGTTCAGAAGTCGTGCCGTTCTAGAAGCAAGTGGAAGGAAGGAGCCCAAATATTCTCAACCAAGATTTCAACTGAGTGATAAGCAAATAGAGTACAGCGTGAAGGAGAGCGTGTGTGTTTGCTCTACCAATAAAGGAATGCCACCTCTACTCGATACTGCAGTTAGAAAAAATCAACAAGACCAAGTGCTCAGAACTTAAAATATTCCTCCACCTCCAGCAAATTAATACACAAAAAAGACGTTTCAAATTTGCCATTTTTTCATACCCAATCCGGTGGTGGTTCTGCTGTGTGTTTAGTATCCTCGTGTTGCATTTGCTGTATTTTGGAAACTAAACTAAGAATATGTAAGACAATAGTCATTTTGTCAAAAAAATCTTAACTTCTTCTCTACATTGACGCGTTTCCATATTCACTCTGCTTACTATTTAGTGATTTTATACAGCTTCAGAAACTTATGTGATGATTAAGACAGTGAAGAATCTGACCATTAATCTTCTGACCTCCATAGACCCTTCCTAATGTCAATAAAATGGTCTAATCATACACATATCTCAAGGTAAAAATGTGTCCCAATATTGAAGGGATTAAAAACTGGCAATAATAAAATACTACCAGCTCAAGTACACACACACACACACACACACACACACACACACACACACACACACACACACACACGAGACTTTCCACGCCGGTTGGAAACGACTCATTTCTGCCTTGTCTCTTTTCCATCAGACGAAAGGGATTCCGGAGACCTTTTTTCTCCCTTTTCGTTGGTGATATCGATACCTTAATGATATGCGCATTAATTACAGAATTTTAAAACAAACACTGCCAGATGGAAGGGAAGGGTCACTCTTTTCAGGTATACTTTTTTAATTAAAACTTTCAAAATCAGAGAATGTGAACCAGTGGGGAATGAAGAGAAGCAGAGTAAAATTGAATTGTGCTTGAAAAAAAAAAGTAGGTATAAAAAGTCACAGAAAATACTGAATGAAATGTCGTTTCTTACAAATGCAAAGCAGAAGACAACACTACGAGATCAATACGTATTCGAGTCATGCGGAAAATAGGCACTAGTGTTTGGTTGGGTGACGGTGTTAGTGCAAGTCACGTGATTGGCTGGCTCAGGTGTGCTTGCTCAGTGATTTAATGTAACGTAACGCTGAACTCTTTTACAATATCTTTTTTTTCACACAAGATCATAAAGGAGCAAAATAAGGAAATAAGCCAGTATACCGATAATTGGCACTCCATGTATAGAGTAAACCAGTGCATATCCATCTACCATTCCTATATAATCCAGTGGTGTTATATCAAAAGTCCCAACAAAGATACAACAAGGATTCCAAAATTTATGAAAGGGATCACATTATCAATCATATAGCGCCTTATCTTGACTACCTGCAACAACTGCTAACTGGGAGTATTTAGCGTTTTCAAGGAAGCTTCAATGATTCTTAATTGAAGGGAGTATAAAAATTATTCTGTACCACCAAACAGAAAAAAAAATAAGAAAAACAAATTAGACTTCGAAAAACAACCCACAAACGTTTCAAAACACGAGCACAGGTCTTTAGAATTAAACACTGAACCTTTACATATTTACAGTTCGCGTATATTCCAATTACGTGACCTACATAACAGGTTAATGACACCACACATACTTCCGCCTAGGACGAGTGAGCTGGCAGAGAGGACTAAACACTCAACGCTCCTCAAGGTTCGAATGGTTAGGGTGAAGTGTCCCTTTATGACAGCACTTCAACTGGCCTAACTCACTCACTGTTTTATTGTGCACTCGTTAGGGAAGTATGTGAAAATAGTGATGTCATATTACGTCTTATAGTCTCTCTCTCTCTCTCTCTCTCTCTCTCTCTCTCTCTCTCACACACACACACACACACACACACACACACACACACACACACACACACACACACACACACACACACACACACAGGATGAAAATAGCTCAATGAAACAGATGAAAGATGGATAGACTGAATGCAATTGCCAGTGACAGTCAGAACTTTTGTCGCGTCAAGGCCACAGGTGAACTTCAAAACTCTAAATGACAAGTTAGCAATAAAACACAACTTGAGTATGATAAGAAAATTTTTGCATTAAGCTGGATGAAACGACCTGCTACAAATGCATATTTCATTAAAACCAAAAGAAAACATGAAGGAGGAGGATGAGGAGGAAAAAGAGAAGGAGGAGGAGGAGGAGGAGGAGGAAATAGTGGCGAAGGAAAAGAAGCAGGAGAGGAAGAAGAATGACTCTGTAATACATTTGTCAGAGTTTTGCCAGGGAAGGCTTTCTTTTTTACCAGCATAGGATATGAGGCTTTTGTCTTATTCAATGAAGTGTGTGCTGAATTCACTGTCGGGTGGGAAGGAAGCGTGTTTCACTGTTTGAACCCTGAAACTGCTCCACCACCGCGGCTTAAACTAATACAATACCAACGATAAGAAAAACTGACTAACAAAAATAAATATTTTAAATCAAAATTTAATAGGTAAGGTGTTCACAGAAAGAAATTGGCACTGAATTGAGAGGAAAACTGTAAAAGAACGATGGGAACACTAACTTCCATGCAGATTTTTTTTTTCAAGTTGCATTAAGCGATCAACACTTTATAGAACTGTAGGGACTCTCTCTCGCTTCACGGCAAGTTAATAATAAAGTTTTGACATCCCGAGGCTGACGAGCGAGCCTTTCCTCTCATCAAGGGCACGATGAATGATGGCATTATTTCAACATGCGCTATGAAAACGTCGGATAAATTTTCATCAAAAAAGAGTTCAAAACGGGAGCACAATTTTTCGAAAAGCAATGACAGAAACTCCAGCAATAAGTCTTTCAGTCTCTGGCACGCAAGAAAAAATTACTATCATCCTTCCGTTGACAGTGGAACATGTATGCTACAATGTTGCTTCCTGAGAGAGAGAGAGAGAGAGAGAGAGAGAGAGAGAGAGAGAGAGAGAGAGAGAGAGAGAGCAGTCAATACATCAGATTTTTTATTTTTAACATGTTTAACTAATGATTACCTATTACCACGAAATAACTCCATTACATTTCTATACTGAGTACAAAGCAACAAGAGCTCTGCAAAGAATAAAAAAAATAAAATTCCAAATGAACCAAGGCAGAAACGAATTTCGCCAAGAGAAGACCACCAGTTCTCCAGTTACCGATTTTCCAATAAATACCACGAGAGTCACCAGTAAAGACGGACTTGTTGCGTGAAGAACGAAAGGAAAATGAAGAAAAAGGGATAAATGAATGGGTGTCACCTTTCCGGGGCACAAACTCGCCTCAGTGGTAAAGTTCGAAGCAGTATCGAGTACCAGTGAAGCCGAACCCACAAACTCGCGACCACAGTGGTGCTTTCTGAAGCCAATCCCCGTGGAACACACCAATACACTCCCAAGACCCTACCTCCCTGCACGGCCGCTCCAAACACTCCACACAGCCACGAACACAACACCCATAAATACAGCGAAGAATTATTACAAGCATTCTACCTTATCTGTCACGACGGCCACCACTACAACCACCATAACAAACCACAATCACCACCACTACCAAACCTACATAATATTCGTATATTTTATAACTGTTCCACTGCACATTATTTTAGCAGACTGCTTCATTTAATAGAGCTTTCTATCCGGTCTTACATACCTCGGTCAGTTTCAAGTACATATAAAAATGCTATGACAATTATTGCAGTATAATAATAACGAGCTGTCAGGACCACACCACTACTAACACTATCCTCTCCCATGCCCTAAGCATCCCTCCCTCCCTCCCTCCCTCCTCTCTCTCTCTCTCTCTCTCTCTCTCTCTCTCTCTCTCTCTCTCTCCACTTAGCAGTACATACACGTGTCACCATCCCCATCTTAACACAATCTGCATCGGTCGTCTGCGCCATTTCCACCACACTCACCATAAGTCATTATCCACAATCACAACCATCTAATCACTCCTCTCAATACTCCCTTCCCCAACTCCCTGCCACCCAGTCACCAACAACCTAACATGTAGTCAGTCACCAGCTCGCCACCGCCATGCACACATCCCACGAGTGCCTCTCAGAGTGTCTGGCCCGTTGAGGGAAACACCACAAGGTTGCCGACTACCGATTCCCAAACTTTTCTCTCACCTTATTATTTCACGACATCTAAAGAAACTTTAGAGCCGATGTAGAATATTCTATATATATATATATATATATATATATATATATATATATATATATATATATATATATATATATATATATATATATATATATATATATCTATCTATCTATCTATCTATCTATCTATCTATCTATCTATCTATCTATCTATATATATATATATATATATATATATATATATATATATATATATATATATATATAATATTAAAGTAAACTACACACAGAGAAAAGCGGATTATCTTGCCGTACTTCCTACCCTACACAGTGGCTTTTAGCACTTTTGAGGGACGGGAGTACTTTGAAAGAAAAGCTTGAATGAATCATTTACTGTATTTACCGAACTAAATATAAGTGTGTATGGGTGTGCACGCGTGTGTTTATTATAATACAATAAATAAATAAATATATATATATATATATATATATATATATATATATATATATAAATAAAACACATAAGCACACATACACGTTGTCACGTTTCACAAATATAAGTGGCAGTAGGAGCAGGCCCACCTGCACGAGAGGGACGCATCTCGACACCTGACAGGCCCAGCAAGGCCAGAGAGCTTCAAAGCGAAACACACAGATCCAGCGGGCCTACCTCGAGCATATGCAGGATGCAGCCAGCAGGCGGCCACGGCCACCACCACCAGCAGCAGGAATTGGCGAGAGGGTGCGTGGGCGACACTCTGACTGTTGTTATCCATGGTAATAACCTCGGGTGGCGATATTGTCACGACGAGCCTCAGACGCTCACATCGCCTGACTCAGATCTCATTTTTTTCTTTACACAGTTTTTTTTTTTTGTACAAATCGTTACAATAATAAAAACTTATATTTCCAAGAACACACAGCACACTGAGTATTGGTTTGTCAACTTTGTTGAAGTAATTTAAGTACTTCCCTTGTTTCAAAATAAATTAAACTAAACACTCAAATTTCAGTAAACACTGCGTAGTACGAGAAACTTGCAAACATCATGAAAAAAGTGCTCACACTCCTGGAGCAGCATTACTGAGGCGAACGGCGGATGAGCGAGGAGTGAGAGAGAAAGGGAAGCTCTGGGCGGAGCGAGACAGGCGGCCGACATCACTTCACTTCCACTGCACAGTCGCGCGACCACTGACTCGTTCCGAGAAGCTTTCGGCCAGCCAGCCCGGGCCACCGCGAGCCCCCCAGCCTCCCGCTCCTCGTACGCAGATGCTAACCAGGCTTTTACGATATAATATTTACGTGTTACGAACATCATTCACACTGTTGCCACTTTCAAGGCACGTACTCAAGGCGAATTCTATACTGCATGTAATATCTTTTGAACATTTCATTCTACCATACCTTCAAAAAATCGATATACTTGTTTTCCTATGAAAGTTTTGTATAAAATTGCTTTTTTGCTTCGATAAGACACAACAACGCTTCCATCTATTCATTAGGATCCCCTCAAAAGGCTGATCTCCTGTCACAGAACACAAGTGAGGAGCGCGGTGATCCAAGGTGGGTTATGCCTGGAGGTTGACGGCAACTTGTGCCATCTCTAAGGGTGACGCGTGATGGGAGGGTAGGATGGGTAGATGGGTGAGTGAGTGGATGCGTGGGTGAGTGAGTGGATGGGCAGGTGGGTGAGTGAGTGAGTGAATGAATGGGTGGATGGTTGTATGTATGTGTGTAGAGTCCTACATATTCCACTTACCTAAAGCTAAAACATAAAGTATAATGAATAGGCAAAACACATACACACACACACACACACACACACACACACACACACACACACACACACACACACACACAGCCACGACACTTGAGTTAAGTTGTATGTTATGCACGCACCCATGGCTGTGTGAAGCACCTCAGTGAAGCCGCTCTCTTAATACCTCCTCACTTCCTCAGCTTCCTAAACACAGGGGAAACGTGACATGCGAGCACGGAAGCAAAAAATAATCATTCATCACTGGAGTATGTTAAGGTGTACCAGGCAACAGTATTAAGTTATCTACTTCATTTGACTTCAGGTACAATGCAGATTATCATAAGTAGCCAATAGCATCGAACATATCAACTTCCTCTCACTACAAGTAACATGCACGGACCAAGTGGCTATGTTTTGTGCGGTGCCCTTCGTCTTCCACTGCAACTTCCATTAACAGCAGTAGTAGTAGAAGTAGTAGTAGCAATAATAGTAATAGCAGTAGTAGTAGTAGTAGTAGTAGTAGTAGTAGTAGTAGTAGTAGTAGTAGTAGTACACACACACACACACACACACACACACACACACACACACACACACACACACACACACACACACACACACACAACATTAAAACTGATACAGATAGTTTGGCATTTTTATTCCAAAAGTACGACTGAGTTTTGCAGCAAATAAAGAACTGATGTAAAGGAAACTGGCGCTTTTTTCTACTTTCTTTAATGGATACATCCGCTTATATTTCAATAAACTTGATACTACATTAACTGAGGAAAAATATTTTTGTAATGCTTTGTGTTTGTGCACGAGTGAGAGTATAAATTTTTGAAAATATAAATGTATACAGTGTGTGTGTGTGTGTGTGTGTGTGTGTGTGTGTGTGTGTATTTCTCTCTCTCTCTCTCTCTCTCTCTCTCTCTCTCTCTCTCTCTCTCTCTCTCTCTCTCAACAGAAATGAGTCAAGCTCGTTATGTCCTTTTTTTTCATTCTCTTAATGTTATAATCATACTTTTCCTTAAAATTTATGCATACTAGTGTGCAAACGTGCGCGCGCGTGTGTGTGTGTGTGTGTGTGTGTGTGTGTGTGTGTGTGTGTGTGTGTGTGTGTGTGTGTGTGTGTGTGTTAGTCAGTGAATCTTAAAGGTAAAAAAAGAAAATATTATTTGAACCAAGAGACAATTGCCGTAATTCTCTTCAAGGCTGAGTGGAGTAAAGAGAACGAGCAGCTGTCATGTACTATTTCGCTTCTCCTCTGCGGGTGAAATTAATCTGACTTCCAAACCCCGCATCCTTTACTTTGGCGGCGCGGCAGGACGAGCTCAGGCTTCCGTGTTTGTTCTTTAAAATTCAACTTAGATTTGTCATTACTACTTTCATTTTTTTTCTCTGTCATCTTTAATAAACTTTTAAACTTATGTCCTATATTCTTAAGCGCTTCATTCTTTCACCAGGACCTTTTTTTTTTTTTTTACTCAAGGAATTAGCAAGTTATGTTCTCGTAAGTAGTTTCTTGTTCATGTTGTAAAGTTCTTGTTAAACTTGGAATTGTTGAAAAAAAAAAATTTATAGAATAACAGTTCATGTCTCACTGTTTTTCTTTGTATTTTGGGGGAGAGGGGCGAGGGTGTTTGCGTTGTCTTATTTTGACAAAGGTATGGTCTTGCCTCTTATGACGACTGAGGTGTAAATGTTACCATAATTAGAAAAAAAATATAGAACACCATAACAGTCTTTAGAAATTATCCCCGACGCTTGCCGTACATACAGTTATTATTCCACATAAAGCGAAAACAAAGTAGATCAGAAAAAAATGACGCTCAGAAAACATCACCAGTGGCTAAAAGCTTACTCGCAAAGACACAGCTGGAGGACAGAAAATAAAGGACTTGTGTAATTAAAAAAAAGACAATAAATATTCTCAGACCTTTTATATAAATGCTACTAAAAATATACATATCGAGCCTTTCACAGGAAATTACAAATGAAAAGTTTGTTGGGAAACGTTTTTATTTTTTTTATTTATACCATGTGGGTTTTTCACGGGAATTTATGGGCTAAAGGGGATACTTTTTGGGTACCCCCTATCTCAAAGCCCACCCGCTAGGAAACCCTTGTCCCGAGTGAGAAAAGCCAACCTACACTCGGATCGTGGACAGGATTCGAACCCATGCGCTTGGAGACCCCTCGGATCCCAAAGCACGCATGGTTCCACTGTACCACGGATAAAGGCGGTAGGAAAAGTATTCTACAGGACATGAAAGTGTTGTAATTTCCTTAATTCAGTATGTTATCTTTATGCATAAAGAAAACACATAATAACACACAATGAATATATCAAATATAGTAAACGTAAATTAATAATTCTGAGAAAAGGCAGTAGAGAATTGCCTGAAAAACAACTAAGCGCTTCCATGATTACGGCAACAGTAAAGAGTAAAGTACAGGACAGGATACACAGAGGTGGCAGGAGGTGCAGCAGGGAGGGAGAAACAAATGATAAAAGATGTTCCACTCTACTTATTGATGGACAACGCAATAATATACACGTTACACATCCCGTAGAGAAGTACTTTGCTATAATGCTGCGGTAGGGAAGAAAGATAAAAACGTGATGAAGACTTTAAAGATGAAAGGAAACGTTCTAATGAGATATCTTAATGGATACTTCAGTAAGGTGGCGAAGATACAATAAGAACATAAGTGCATCAGAACAAACACAAGTTTGTTAAGCGATATGACCAACCTCTGCCAAGCAAATATTCTCTTTGTTAAATAAGAGATTATATTGAGAGGAGCTCCTCAGCTATTGATCACTCCACATGTATGAACCAGAGTGCTGCATAATCTCTTGCAAGTATTGGCAGTACAATTATTTAATATTTTGAATAATGAAATATAAAACTAAGAAACCAATTCGTGTTTAAAGATTGGAAATCCTGTGTCAGTCAGTTCTTACAAGTTCAATAAAGAGGCAACGAAAGAGACTTAGAAAAATTATTTTCCCAAACACAAGCAATGCTAGAGGTATGTGCACAAGCTGAAAATGAAGGAGACATTAAGGCATTTCTCATAAAAGGATGGATTGATGACTGATCAGAGCAACACAGAGATGGGAAATGCAAAATAGGACAGAACACAAATAGAATAAGGTAAATAAAGTTAAACTAATAATCTTAGGATCTGAGCATAACCACCACTACTTTTCCACCTGGTCTCCACAGGAACGTACGCAATACCACACACAGTCACCACATGCGATAAATAATTCAGCAACAGTATACAAGGCACATATTGAACACAAGAAATAAATGAAGGAATTCTGGTAATAAAGACGGATATTCAAGCTTTCTTGGACAGCCAGAGAAGAGCATGCAGGAGTGAAACAAAACATTATAAAATATATCAGAAGGCTACCAGGAAATCAAAGCAGGGGAGCAAAAGGTCATGGACATTTAACTAGATAATATCTCAAGACGACAGACAGTGACGGATCTCGTACGAATGCACCGAGAAAGGAATGAGTGGCGTTCCATGATCACTGACGTAACCTGATTGGCATTTGGCTAAGGGAAGTGCCGAAAAGATGCAGGGATAGCAGCAAAACAAGTGGGCTAAGGATGAGCAAAAGCGACAAGAAGGATAAAGAAAATCATGTGTCACAAGAACTTAGGACACTCCCCATTTTTCACCAGGTATTATGTCCAAACACGCAACGAAAAATTCTGGCGATGCGAAAATATTGTTTCCCAACCTCAGCTGCTGATTTATGGAACGAGTGACCGCTTGAGTTTGTGTGTGCAAGAGGATACATAAATTTTAAGAAGTATATGATGATCTGTGATGAAGAACTACTCTCTCCTACACACACACACACACACACACACACACACACACACACACAGTTGAAAATACCTTAATTCATATGTGAAAATGGCATTTAACAAACATCAGGAAGATAGTCAAACACTGCTACACACAAGAACATCTGGTAAGAGAAGGAATAATCAAAGGAAGCAGGCAAGGACAAGGAACACACAGGTATACACTTGACCGCATTGAAATTCCACTGGAGAAAAGCTTCTGCGGATACTGTGAGCTTCATATTGGTCTTGGTTAATCCTCCCGCCATGTGAGAATACAACCCAACATTCTTCAGCATTTTGACGCCTAGCTCTGGTAAACTTTATTGAGGTTTTCATTTTTTTCCTCATTTTTCTAGTGGTACCCGTATTTTTACAAAGATTCTGTACTACTTGTAAGAACAAATACTAATGAGAATCGGGCAGATCACCTCACTGGCAAAGCTAACTGATATGAATGAAAATCTCTTAAACAAAACATAAAGTAACGCAATCATCAGGTGTTCAGCAGTCAGGCGTCCCTCGGGCAGGGCTAGAGACAGCTGCCGTGGCTTCCAGATCGGTTCGTTTCATCATTCCGTTGTGCATGTTACTCGCAGATTCCTGTGCATAGCTTTACAGGTCAGTACTGAAAACAAATTCTTTCCCACTTGAAAATGAAAATCAAATACTTGATACAAATGCGACTCTGGTTGATTCCTCCCCGAGCCACGAATTGCGTTCACTTTCTAGGATGCTTGTCCCCTGCGGTGTTTCGTCCTTCTGATTTAATAGAGTTCTGTTATGTAGAAATATTTCTTGAATTGAGACTCATGTGAAAAGCATTCATAGCTATAAAGGAGAATCAACATGTTACCACCACTTGCCTTGCATACACTACATACATTTTGTTATTTACCTATTTACTATATTTTATTTAACATTCTTTTCTACGTAGCCCTACATGTATCTGTATTACGAAGAATACAAGGTGTGCTGTATGACGTTAATTGTGTTCTCTATTCGTTTGTTTAGCCAGCATTCCGATTTGCATAAAAATACACACACTGGATGTAAAAAAAAAACAGAAGGTAGAATGCGGTGAGAGTAATGACGCTTCAGTCTCAGGGAGAGGAGAGGAAACAAGGGACAAGATTAAAAAAGTAAAATTACAATATAAATATAAATCAGACTGTCACCTAGACCTGCAAAATTGTAAGTTTTAATGTCAGCATGACATTTCTCTTCTTAATACCACATGATCGTAAAACACAAAATTACGCACACACACACGCACGCACGCACGCACAAACAGGCACACACACACACACACACACACACACACACACACACACACACACACACACACACACACACACACACACACACACACACTTCAAGTCTAAGTATTTCCCTGCAAACGTGACAGTTGCCTCCAAGTCTGCTCTATTATCCAGACAGGGTGGATAAGGACGAGACTTGGCTGCTCCGACTTCATCCATAGACCAAATCCTCTGGTCTCCTTTATCTGAATGAACGTGAAACCAAAAACAAGCAAATTTAGAATATTTTATGATCGTACAAACAGCATACCCAATACAACAACCCATACTTGTTAACGGAGGAGTGATTATGGTGGAAATATGTGCTGTCTGTTATCTCCGACAGCTGAGCCCTACTCCTTCTGTCATGTCCTCCTCATTAATATTAAGTGTCCACCAGCGAGGGGTGTCCTCCCCCACAGGGATCGGTGCGATGCGGGAAGAGAAGCGGAGACCATCTGTTGCGTAGACTCACGTCGCCTCCCTGCCGCCCATCGATCGCCGTGACCTCGTGTGCAGGAAATGAGTCGGGTAAAAGGCAGCCTTGATGAAAGTTCTCCTAATTCTCACGGACGCACGCACAGGGGACCGACAAAGATGGAGAAGTAATTGGTCGAGCTCGTCTGTTCAGGTTCTTCAGTAATTACGTCTGACAAGAAGAGCTCCAGCTTGTACCTTTAAAGACTAACGTTACTCTTCCAATGGAGTGGATTTGTCCCTCGCTTCTAAGAAATATATTTCATCAAATATAATTTGTTCCTAGACCAAAACTCAAGAAAAATAATCACGGCACAAAACAGAATGAACGCAGCCATCACAGCCAATCAATACTTCACGTTTAGGTACACTGGCAGAATTTGCGGAGATTAAATGAAGTATTCCAGTCCAAACCACTGATGTGTAGGATAATGGAGACCGCGCACGCTGAGTTCGATGCTTCCCTGCTTGGATAATGGTCAACAGTCACGTATGTGGGAGGATACGTATTGGACCGAACGGCGGAGAACTCTTCGTGTTCTCAGGAAGTAAACTACGAGCCTTGCCAAGCGCCGCCAGGGGTTGTCACGTTTTCTTGAGAGCAATGCACACTTTGGGAGTGAACGAGCCTTAGGACACAATCTGTCTCAGCGCGGCAATGGTGGGAAGCCGCGACTACAAAGGAGACCTGTGGCTGGTCCGCCTGCCCCGACACTCAAGCAGTGCAAGAAAACACACAGCGAAGCTTGAAGGACCCACTCTGAGAGGTGAAACAACAAGAACAACAACAACAACATCCAAAATTGAGGCCAATTTTGTTTGGGAAAGTCCTCGATACTCCTCACTCGCAGCAATGCAGACTGTAGGGAGGAAAATAACAGGCAGGCAGAAATTTCCAAAGTTAACCAGTGAAATGGAAGAAAGAGTGAAGGTACTGATTAACTCCTGCGTTATTCTGATGAACAGCAGAAAGTTGAGAGTAAGTAGTCTTGTGTAGCGAACCCGTGTGAGATGGAAGTATGCAGGTAACCGTACTGTACGATAAAACTTTGGTTAAAATAATACATCTAATGAATTACCAAAGAATTTCAACGTTTCATCCTGCACACTTATTGTTATCAAAGTCAAGATAAGCACGTCATTTCCTCAGTCAGTGAATAACACAACAGCAAAAACTCGCTTTCCTTCAGAACACGTAGTAAAAGAGGAACGTGCAATTAGTTACAGGAAGTGGTGGATAACTAATAATATTGTGTCGTTAATAACAGTGTGTGTGTGTGTGTGTGTGAGAGAGAGAGAGAGTGAATGAGTGAGTGAGTGAGTGAGTGAGTGAATTAGTGAGTAAGAGAATAAGAGAGCGAGCGAGCAAGAGAGAGAGAGAGAGAGAGAGAGAGAGAGAGAGAGAGTGTGTGTGTAATTCACTGTTTGATCTGCTGCAGTCTCTGACGAGGCAGCCAGACGTTACCCTACGGAACGAGCTCAGAGCTCATTATTTCCGATCTTGGGATAGGTCTGAGACCAGGCACACACCACACACCGGGACAACAAGGTCACAACTCCTCGATTTACATCCCGTACCTACTCACTGCTAGGTGAACAGGGGCTACACGTGAAAGGAGACACACCCAAATATCTCCACCCGGCCGGGGAATCGAACTCCGGTCATCTGGCTTGTGAAGCCAGCGCTCTAACCACTGAGCTACCGGGCCGTGTGTGTGTGTGTGTGTGTGTGTGTGTGTGTGTGTGTGTGTGTGTGTGTGTGTGTGTGTGTGTGTGTGTGTGAGTGAGTTTGCATTTTCCCACAACATTACCCCGAACAAAACAGATCAAACGAAAATAATGGCAGAACAGGGACTGACTTTAGGAAAACGCTCTATTCTGCCACGACACGATCTACAGACAAACCCACGAAGCCAACACGATCAATAAAAAAATTCAACTGACGTATATTTAAAGAAGACAAAAAAAAAATAGAAGTAACATGTACAGTTGGTCAGAGCCATGTTGAGGGAGACAGAACGATTAAGCTGTGTTAATGAAAATGAGGATAATTGAAAGGCAGACGTTAATAAATCGCCTAAACGAGGAGAAAACTAGAAACTGAAGAGGTGAGGGATCCACTGAAAACAGATTACAATCGAAGGGAGCCTGAAGATTTATAAGACTCGTGCGGAAGCTTGTGAAAGGATGGGAATAGTGGAGTGTGTGTTCATGATGTTAATGTCCTGTCCAATGGGAATTTTAGGAACCGCTGCAGAAGTAACTGGCATGAAAGTGAGTTAAATGGAAGTGGAATACATGATGGATGGACGAGGTTAGAGATGTAATTAAGAAACAAAAAAAAAGAGGAAAATTAAGGACGAAAACGTGTGTTTATGTTGTTAATTGTCCAGTGTAAAATTTAGGAACCATTGCTAAAGTAACTGACATGAAAGGGATGAAAGTGAGTAAAGTGAAAGTTGAAAGCATGATCGATGAGAGAGAGAGAGAGAGAGAGAGAGAGAGAGAGAGAGAGAGAGAGAGAGAGAGAGAGAGAGAGAGAGAGAGAGAGAGAAGAGAGAGAGAGAGAGAGAGAGAGAGAGAGAGAGAGAGAGAGAGAGGTGGAGGTGGAGGTGACGCATCAGCAGGTGAAGCGATTATTGCGGGGCTGGACACACAGAAAGCTACCGGCCCTGATGACATCAGCCCGCACCTGCTGAAGCGATGCTCCCAGGAACTGGCTGCCCCTCTCACCCAAGTCTTCACAACTTGTGTACGGGAAAACGTCTGGCCTTCAGTGTGGAAGGAGGCTCGAGTAGTTCCTGCACACAAAAAGCTCCAGGACGGACCCAAAAAACTACAGACCCATATCCCTGTTGTCAGTGGTGGGTAAAGTGTTTGAGAGGGTCGTGGCAGAGGTGGTGTGTAGCCATCTCAAGGACAATGCCCTCCTCTCAGACCAACAGTTTGGGTTCAGACCTGGAAGGTCAACCTCCGACCTAATGATGCTTCTCACCAGGCAGTGGCAGGACGCCCTCGACGACGGCAAGGACACTATAGTGGTTGCTTTGGACATAGCTGGAGCTTTTGATAAAGTATGGCACAACGGATTACTGGAAAAGCTTCGTGCTAAAGGCATCCAGGGTGGCTTGCTACGACTCCTGGGAAATTACCTGCAGGACAGAAGCCTCAAGGTGGTTGTCAACGGGCAAACATCTGAGTCCCTGCCTGTGGAGGCATCAGTGCCACAGGGTTCAATTCTTGGCCCACTCCTGTGGAATATCTACGTGGATGATCTTCTCCAGCTACTGCCAGGAGTCAAGGCCTATGCTGATGACTGCACCCTCTCCTATACCTATCCACGCCAGGACAGTGGGCGGGCTGCTGAGGCCATCAATCAGCAGCTACGAGTGATAAAGGAGTGGGGTGCTCGCTGGCAAGTGACATTCGCGCCGGAGAAGACACAGGCAATGGTTGTCTCTCGGTCCCCAGCCGCCATGGCAGCAATGGCAGGAAAGTTGTCTTTGGCGCTGCTGCTCTCCCACTCCAAGATGACGTCAAGATACTTGGAGTGGAGGTGGATCGAGGGCTGAGGTTTGACAGCCATGTCAAATCCATTGCCAAGAAAGCCTCTCACAGGATCTCCGCTCTCAGAAGGATCGCCAGTTTCCTCGACAGGAAGGGAGACTGCTGCTGTACAAGGCACAGGTGCGGCCCCACCTTGAGTACGCAGCTCTCTCCTGGATGTCCTGTGCCGCCACACACAGAAGGAGACTGGACAGCATCCAACGCCGCGCCATACGGCTAGTAGATGCTGCAATACCACCTCACCCAGAGCCTGAGCGTCCCTTGATTCACTGGAACACCGCAGAGATGTGGCGGCAATCGTAGTGTTCCATAAGGCACAGGTGCAAAGAGTGCCACATCTGGCAGGGCTGCGTCATCCTCTGAGAGTCACCGCACGGAGCACGAGAACGGTGCTCAATGGTGGTGACGCCGTAGAGGTGCCGCGATCCCACGGGTGTCAGCATCAACGCACCTTCGCAGGACGCGTCTCCAGGATGTGGAACTTGTTCACGGCCGCGGTGCCTCACGTCCAGGAGATGAACACACACAGTGTCAAACTGATGGCACATAAGTGGAGACAGACACTGCCAACTCCTCTGACACTCTTTGTGACGTGACACTCAGTGTAGTGCAGTGCGTGAATAGTGCTAGTGAAGTGAAAAGAACAGTGCTCCATTTACATGCTGACCATCTTGTATATTTTCTATTTTTAAGTCTTGTAAATATTGTAGAGAAATAGATTGTAGTACCCTTAGAATAGGTAGCACACGACAGTGCGCCTTTGGGTACATGTTCTTCTGTATAAATTATGTTTAAATAAAAAAAAAAAAAAAAGAGAGAGAGAGAGAGAGAGAATATTGAGGACGAAAATGTGTAGCGAGTATTCGTTTTGTTAATTACGAATCTAAGGACTCATTATAGAGAGAGAGTTGGCACAAAAGTGATGAAAGTAAGGTATTTGTGAGAAAGATAGTATTTTGTAAGATTTCTTTGGGGAAACTTAAGGAAACAGTCGGTCACCGTTACGGAAACAGGGACAAAAAACATACTAATTGCTTTATAACTGTCAACATTTTTCTACTATTGTGCTGCTTCATAAAAAAAAAAGGACCACACTGCACTCCTGTAAATTAAAGGTGGTCTACCAAACAGACTACGGTACAACAAACAAAATGCAAATAATGATTACAGGAGCCTGTGGCATTAATTTCATTTGCGAATACCAAACAAAGCAGGCATTTTTTTTCATTGTATGTAAAAAAAACAGCAAAAGGCACAGAAAGCAGTCCATTATGTCAATCGTTTCATATCTATTTTTTTTTTCGGCCTTAAATGCTCATTTTCCAACAAACATAAACACACACACACACACACACACACACACACACACACACACACACACACACACACACACACACACACACACACACACACACACACACACACACACACACACACACACAGAAAGAGAGAGAGAGAGAGAGAGAGAGAGAGAGAGAGAGAGAGAGAGAGAGAGAGAGAGAGAGAGAGAGAGAGAGACAGACAGACAGACAGACAGACAGACAGACAGACAGACAGACAGACAGACAGACAGAGAAAGATGAGAAAAATCAGATTACAAACACGTTCCCGAAAGTTGAACACGCCAGTTACTTTGAATTCCAAACTCAAATTTCTGAACACTTGAGAGGCAGCCGCGTCATGCATCCCGACACCGAGTAGCGGCGTCACATGTCCTGTCTTCATGGAGTTAGCCCTTCTGTTTGCCTGACTGCCAACTGACTGCCTGCCTCTCTCACTGCCTGACTGCTTGACTGCCTGCCTCCCTAACTGCCTGACTGCTTGACTGCCTGCCTGTCTGCGTGTCTTTGTACCCCCGTGTTGCATGACTCCAGCATCCTCAGTACGCCTCACACCAGCAGATTCTGACGAAAGCCCCTGCTGCGAGATCATGTTGGGAAGAGAAGCCGTGGCGGGAAATCTGGAACGGGTTGAGATTTGGATTCTGGACTAGGAGGAATGTCTAAACCTACCTAAACATCCAGTCTATTCTTCAGCTTCACTGATTATATGTCAATCTTCCCGAAGAAAAATGAATAGATAGATTAAAACGAATGAATGAATGAAAAACAAATAAATAGATGAATGAGTGAATAAAGTCTTGTGCTACTTTAGATATAGTCAACGCAGAAAAATAACAGCAGCAACAATAACAACACCAACAATAAGAACAAGAACGATAATGATGCGATGCTTACATAGACTATAATAACCCAATATTTGCCCATACATCTAAAAAACACAGATTTTAATACAAGTTCGCGTAGCTAGGAAACACTCATTTGACTTCAGCGCAGTACAAAACGAAATGAGCAACAGCATTACAAATCCTCCCAGGTTACATTACACAAAATACAACAGGCTTATGACGCTTTAGATCTTTTACTTTCCAGCGAGAGTTACCTGCATTGCTCAAGGGCGTGTCCTGAGGAACCGCCCACTACCACCACCACCACCACCACCACCACCCAGCACAGCCTCTCCTCCAACTGCAGCTTCCCTCCTACTGTGCCTAAAATGCTGTTCCGGTTTAGCGTTTCATTAGCATTAATTCACCCCCGAGAAGTCATGCAAGGCTGCTCTTAACCTCTTTGAATAGTATTTATTCTTTTACGAATTATCCTCACGAGAACACATTACTAACAAGCCGCTCTGCCGGAAACTGTTACTCCCTTGTTGTAGCGTTCTGAGGCGCGGGAGGTGCGCCCCAACAGGCAACGCTACACACACGGACACGGCAAGCTGCATATATAAACCCATGTATCTCCTACACACACACACACACACACACACACACACACACACACACACACACACACACACACACGTGAGAGAGAGAGAGAGAGAGAGAGAGAGAGAGAGAGAGAGAGAGAGAGAAAGAGACAGAAAGGAAGGAAGGTTGAAGCAACAGCAGCAACACCACCAGCAGCAGCAGCAGCAGCAGCAGCAGCAGCAGCAGTAGCTGTAGCAGCAGCAGGGCGGGTTGCGCGGCTCGGCAGACACAGCAGGGCCCGGTAAAGAAGGCGCCGAGGAGAGTGCGCCATTAGCATTAAATTACCGGCATCCATTCCATTAAGTGTCACCTCCCTCGCCTCACGTTTCTTGTTCCTGTTCGAGATTATGAAATTATTTATCTCACTTATACACTTGCATACATCTGAATAAATCACCGCGCAACATTCATAAACGCATTAAAAGATAGATGTTTCTCTTTCCTCAATTCTTTCTTTCAGCACAAAAGACGAAAATATCAGTAATTGGTATTTAATGTAACTGGGAAACGCAAAGCAGCAAAACGTCTAAATACGCAAATAGTAACAAAAGTCAATTCCTGGGTGAGGCAGAGCAACAACAACAGCAACACACACACACACACACACACACACACACACACACACACACACACACACACACACACACACACACACACACACACACACAGCCAGTGGGTTGGTGGGTTGGTTCACAGGTGTGGCGCGAGGGTGAGAGGGACGGACAATTTTTCTGCATAATTATACCCTGGAACGCTCCAACACGCGTCCCTCGCACATGCTCTGCTGAGACGCGAGTTTGCCCCACCCAAACTCTGATTCATTTAGAGATTCCCTTGTGACTATTCTTGGTAAAAGGGCAAACTCGTCACCAGATCACATCTTTCAGAAGTGGTTCGCGCATCAACACTGTCCACTCACCATCGAGAAATCAACAACCCCTTTTTCGAAGAGGTGATCAATCGGTAATCGCCCACCACGTGACTGCCTCCCTGCACCAGCGGGTCTGAGGCGGCAACACATTGGACCACGAAACGGAAATCAGGCTCCTATTAATATATAGAGTGAATTATCCAATTTTACATAAACATGATTTCATAAAATTACCTACAACTATCAGGTACACAAGCAGACCAGGCGCCTCTTTCTCCTCTCTTGGTATTCTACAGTCATATTTAACACGCAGGAAATGTAAACAAAGTTTATGACGATTACTTGCAACAAAGCCAGAGAATCCTGCCTGCCTCATGCACCCACCACCCCTAACCTTACAAAACACACACGTGCCCTCACAACGCTCGCCGATTTTCATTGTGCGAATCAATATAATATTTCTTGAGCAAAGCCTTTGTTTAAACCTTATTTTTTCTTTACCCAAATTAAAGGAAAAAGTGTTTGCATTCATTCCTGTCCTGTTGCCTCTTGCTGTATCCTCAATTTTGTCCAGCTGGCGCAAGTGTGCACAATATTACTCGCTCTCTAGTTTATCTGCTTTCTTTTTCTTTCTTTCTTTATAATATATTTCGTTATACTATTTACAGTTCATGATCTGTCTACATACATCTCTCTCTCTCTCTCTCTCTCTCTCTCTCTCTCTCTCTCTCTCTCTCTCTCTCTCTCTCTCTCTCTCTCTCTCTCTCTCTCTCTCTCTCTCTCTCACTCACACACACACACACACACACACACACACACACACACACACACACACACACACAGATAGACAGACAGGCATGTATGTGTGTGTGTGTGTGTGTGTGTGTGTAGATGAGTGGGTGGTGATATGCTATTCAAACTCTTGGTGCACATGGGAAACAAGTTTGACTGCTTTTAACATCCGTCAGTTTTTCTTTTCTTTTTTTTTTCAAACATCTCTCCCTAAAACTCTGAACATTTTTCCCGATTTTCTTTTCTTTCTCGGCGTTTTCAATCTTTTAGTTCCTGAAGCTCCGTTAAATCCCCGGAATTGTGGGTGAGTGGGATAAACTGAGGATGTATTGATGGGGTCATCTTAACAACAGAACCGCTCATTTTCTCTAACCCAATAGTATAGAACTCTGTCTCCTCTCTTATGTTAGTCTTTTCACCAGACAGACAGATAGACAAGTAAATAGGCAGGATCTAATTTGCTATTTTTCCACGCGCCGCCAACAAGAGAAGCATATATATTTTTCGTTTCGCCAAAAGATAGTCAGAATAATGTCAATGCCTCGCCAAACCTAACTCGTCGTATAACTGACGTGGTCATAAATACTATAGATCCCAAATGCTATTCTTATTCTCTGGTTCTTATTTCATCAGCAAAATATCTCTAAATTCTGAGTTCATACCTTTGCTGAAATGCACCTTTGAATATTCCTGCGCCTTACTCTAGTTTTCATCCACCATCCAACATATTTTTACTCTTTAATAATTACATCACTGACTTCTGACCCTTAGATATCTAGGGAAAATACAAGTACATTTTCTTGAGATGTTATTTCAACAGCACTAACAGCTAATAAGAATAATGCATTAATGAACATTAGCACTTCTAGTATTTTATATGAATCTGTTGGTGAAGTCAACGTAAAATCCCGTTTCGTGCATCGCCAGGTTTTCAAAGTGAAGCGTGTTTTTTCTTCACCATGAATCCAATCACTCCTGAGGGCTCATAGGATCATTACTTCCTGTATATCTTTACATTTCATCTTTACTAATGTCCTCACTAGAATCGTTCTGTTCTTTCAATCTCTAATCATCCACTTCACTCCTCCTTTTTTCCAATCCTGTGAACACAAGGAAAGAATAAACGTGCTTTTTGACACCGTAGATGAGGTGATCGTTTAAATAAAGAAAACGTGATGCAGCCTGCTAACCTTTCCCTTGGAGCGAGGCAGGGTCTCCTGAGATGTTAAAATGTTAAACTAAGGTGTTCGTCAGCTCTGATCCAAATTATACAACCTTGGGCGTTTGGCATTATAGTCCGTATTCTTAAACACTGTTCTTCTTATAAGGACTATCTTCACAGGCAACACTGATAAGGCAGACGACAATTTGCGTTTTTCCTTTCAATCTTCTTTCTTAAACTATCATTACAATCACACAAACACCCGTGAAAACCCTACTACTGCCTGCAAAAAAAACAGAGATAGAACCTTAAAGTTTCCAAGATAATGAACCTTCACATCTAATAAACACATCCGAGCAAGTTAATCATCTAGCGACGCTGAAAACAGATGAAGTCTCTGGATGGAGGAGAGTGTCCTTTTTTCTTGAACATATACTGCCAATAATTTCCTATTTTTATGTGTCATCATTATTCATAAGTCTTTCTCCCACTCAGGAAATAATTCACCTCCCGCCATTCAAACCATAAAGAACTCTGACAGTAGGTAATTTCAGGGAGCCATCATTCCCATTTTCAGGAAACCCTAAAAAATAAAAAATAAAAATAAAAAAAATAAAACTAAAATTTACTTCAAAGGATGGAAATATTAAAAAAAAAAATTCGAGTGATACATTTGCGCTATTGAATCAACATAAAATGAATAACAGCTTTACAATTAAAAAGCATAAATAAATCAGTAGAATGCAGAGAGTCTGTCAGGAGCACGACAGGCGGCAGGTGACACTATAGACGTCACTTCTGAACGCAAGATGAACTCTCGATATGTGTTTATAACAGTGAGAGCTTGATCCTGCTCCCTTGAAACAGTGTGGGGCAAGCTGCTGTATTGATGTGCACCTCATTATGTCCTCTCTTGCTGCTGTAATTAGTGTTACATGACACGCACTCACAAAAGCGGCAGCAACATTACGCACTAACACTGGGACTCGGTAGCGTCGAGACTCACTAACATTAATGCAAAACTGAGGATTCCCTTCCACAGGTCGAGCCAGCTAAGAGGACCTACATTATGCATGGCGTGATGATCAAGAATTCACGGGGTTCCACCTCAGTCCAGACGGCGGGACGAGGTGCCGCTCGCCCACCACCCTCCACCTTTCTCCACTACATTCTTTCCACCGCCACTCTCTCCATGCTTCCACTCCTTTATGACGCTACTAACACACACACACACACACACACACACACACACACACACACACACACACACACACACACGTAGTGTAGTGGTTAGCACGCTCGACTCACACTCGAGAGGGTCCGGGCTCGAATCCCGAAGGCGGCGAGGCAAATGGGCAAGCCTCTTAATGTGTGGCCCTAGCAGTAAATAGGTACGGGATGTAACTCGAGGGGTTGTGGCCTCGCTTTCCCGGTGTGTGGAGTGTGTTGTGGTCTCAGTCCTACCCGAAGATCGGTCTATGAGCTCTGAGCTCGCTCCGTAATGGGGAAGACTGGCTGGGTGATCAGCAGACGACCGAGGTGAATTACACACACACTCAACATCTGAGAGACTCGGATATGCCTGAGACAGCTTCATTATTTGGGATCTGATAGGGAGCTGCATTATCCTTACGAGAAATCCATTACCCCAAACTGATGCCGGAAGCTGCTGGGGAAGGTAAGAAGGATATTTTTCGTGGGGGATAATAGCGCTGAAACTGGCTAAATAAATACAGTTATCCAGTTGTTAACCTAAATCCACTGAAGAGATTAGAAAGAGGTATACTAGTTCATATTATGCGATACACATAGACCAAGAAAATCCGACGAAGGCTAGAAATGCATGCTACTTCATACTGATTTCCTTCTTTCTGTCACACTATTTGTTAAATATTATCTTACTATTCTGGGCAGTTGAACACGCCACCCAGTAAGGAACGATTTTAGCCGAGGAGAAAACAATGTACAGTGAGAATGGCCGAGACTTGAAGGCAGAGTTGATACAAGAGAGGACAGCAACTAAAGTGTGGCTTAAGAATTGAC
Source organism: Portunus trituberculatus (assembly GCF_017591435.1). Classification (NCBI taxonomy): domain Eukaryota; kingdom Metazoa; phylum Arthropoda; class Malacostraca; order Decapoda; family Portunidae; genus Portunus; species Portunus trituberculatus. The sequence goes on along the minus strand of NC_059268.1, from coordinate 13,275,492 downwards.
AAAGGACAAGTATATGATAAGCGAGAGAGAGAGAGAGAGAGAGAGAGAGAGAGAGAGAGAGAGAGAGAGAGAGAGAGAGAGAGAGAGAGAGAGAGAGAGAGAGAGAGAGAGAGAGAGAGAGAGAGAGAGAGAGAGAGAGAGAGAGAGAGAGAGAGAGAGAGAGAGAATGTTGGAGATTTCACATAAGAGACTTTTGCTTCAAGTAAGATAAATATATGCTTCCAAAAATAAATCTACAGGGAATTCAAAATGCTCGGTTTCAACTCTTTTTTATTCCTAGATAAATAACAATCTAACTAGGATTCGCTGTCTCTATTTTGGGGGCGGCATGTTTACTGGGCTGGAGCGGTGCAAGATTTATAGCTGAAAATATCGCACTCCAATCCCTGAAAACCTTCTCTATAATATTCGTTAAAAAGGCTGCAGTCCCGTAAGTGGATGTGCGGGTTACTATTTGTTATTGTTGTATATATTGTTTCAAGAATGCACAGTATTGTAATGGGCACAACTGCTTGTTTACTTCATATTGGAGAGAGAAAAATAATTGAAAAGCACTAAAATCTAAGCCTAGGTTTGGGAATAGCAATTAATCAGTGTCGGGAAATAGCGGTAAAGCAAAATGTCACAGCAAACCAGAGGCAGTAACAGTAAAGTGGTGTCAGGAGATGCAACAGACAAGTTTCATGTGACAAAAGTAAAATAACAACAATAATTCAGTGTCTTGAACAGAAATCCACCATCATGACCAGTACACCAGCGCCTTCAGCAGAAAATTAGTGTCATAAACAGAAAATGAGCGTCACGAACAAGTAAGTAAACCTAAACTAACCTAACCTAACCTAACGCATCCAATGTAATCCAACCTAACCCAACCGAAGCCAGACATAATCAGTAAAGCCAACCTAAGCCAACCTAACATCGTGCAGCAACAGCAAACCACCAAGCCAGCAAGCATGGAAGCAACGTCGAGCCAGAAATACAAAAGCACCATGGGGTAAAGTCAGAATCCCTCGTAGGAGAGAGCCTGCCTCACTCCCTCACTTGTGCTGTTATTGTTGCCTGGCCAGCATTCATGACATCGCCGTGCACGAGGGACTCCTTTCGCTGCTGCCCAACACCGGATCAATACCTGCAGATTATCTTCACGGTCGGCTGATTAACACACACAGGTCCAGTTCGTTCGTCTCCCTCTGACAGTAAATGAAATGTTTAAAGGAGGCAACAATTAACGCGAAACAACAAAGGGAGAGGGGCCTGCTGGAGGGCCATCGCTGTGCTGGTGCAAGACTCCATCGCCTCAGGCAGCTGTTTACTTTCGCCAGATCACCCAACAAATTTTCCTGCTTCTGTTCGACACTGCTGCGTCCTCCGTTTATTGGTACACTATTTCTTTTCATCTACAGTAATAAACGGACATCTGAACACAATTCTAAAAACATACGAGAATAAATAGACCGTTCCAGAAGTTATTAGCTAGATATTGTTCAAACACAAAGACAAATAGCCATGTTCATAATTTCGTGATTTTTTTCTTTTTTCTGTGTTTACTACTAAGGAACAAGTAAAGGAAAACAAATCAGTAAAAAGGAGAAAAGAAAGAAGAATCTGTTCATAGTGCAGCGCCACACCTATGGAAAGCTTCCACTTCCTTCACTTACATTGTTTTACTATCTTCTGTCACGTGGCGGAGGTTTCTTCCGGCTCCACTTAGTTCAGTTACCGTTACTGCATTTTTTGGTTAGTTCATTACTCAATACATTTTAAGTTTTCGTTTCCACTGAGCCGCAATTGAGGAATATACGTCTTTTTTTTTCGAAACCTAGAATAAACCCCGCAGCGCTGCCTCTACTAGTCAAAATATTTATTTTCCTGTTTACTGATTTTCTCTTCTCAAAATACACAACTCGGGTACACTATTACATTTTGTTGTTTCCACAGTATTTTGGGAACCAAATTCTCAGATTGACGCATAAATCTGAATAGTTTTTCAGCTCTATTTCCTCTCATTGTTATCATGGAAGTTTTCCTTTTATTGTTTGCAGAGGGAAAAAATCACAATTGATAACAATATGCTCGACTTAGTTTTGTGCTTCAAAACTCATGCTGAGTTAGCATAATCGGTGTCTCTTCCCTTTTCGAATCTCTCCCTCCCACCTTTACAACTTACATTCCTGGTAAGATGCTGCAAGGTCAAGCCTTAAAAACTTTTCAAGTCTGAAATATCTATTCCTCCTTAGACAGTTCCTGAGTCTCAAAATAAATCCCGAAGGAAATGTGTAGATGCTGTTTAGCAGAACTGACACCAAAATCGTGACAAAATTGTTATTATTTCACACTATTACCACAGTCTATTTACACAACTGGTAACTGTTTTCCTTTCAAGCCACGCGACAAAGGGCACTATTTTTTCACACCAGGCTGATGAATGAGCCAGAACATTTACGATGAATTTCTTGTGTGAGCAAAGATCGTTGTGAGTGTGTAGAGTATCGAGTACGAGACGAGAAATGAAATACAAAATCACAGCCTGGCATCTCTCTCTCTCTCTCTCTCTCTCTCTCTCTCTCTCTCTCTCTCTCTCTCTCTCTCTCTCTCTCTCTCAGTATAAGAATAAAAATAAAAAAAATAAGAATAAGAATAAGAATAAGAAAAATAAGAAATAACAGAGAATCATTTTTCAACTTTATTTCTTCCTTTAGCGCCTCATTTGTCGCAGCGGTTTACTGGCGTTTTTATGTACAAAAAGAGAAGAGAGCTGGGAGAAGAGCCAACTAAGCACCTTTTTCTTCTCTTCCCCCACTACAAAGCTAATCGACATCCACTCAGGGCGTCTCTGAAGCGACTCGAGCGCAGAAGTGAAGATAGAAAAAATGCCCAGTACTTGTCGAAATGTTTCAGTAATATATATCACAGTACTTGGACGGCGAGTATTTTCCTGGAGTATCAGTCTTTCAAACACATGTACTCACAGTTTCCTGAAAATCACAGATCAAAGCTTCCTGTCGCAGGAAAAGCCCTGTCCTGATAATAGTGCACACTTGCCACACGAGATGCACCAACAACAGGGAACAATTTTTTCTCCCTTTTCTTTCTCATTTCGGTTGTATTGTTGTGTTGCGTTGAATGTTGCTTTTGATGCTCTCGATCCTCACTATAATTCACTTCATGCAAATCCATATTTCGTCCGCGCACGTTACCCAAGGCAAAAGTTACAATGATACTTTCCTATCACTGAGAGCTAAATGGCGTTCTGTAATGTACCAGTTGTTCACTTCTCACAGAGAGTTTTTGGAACTTCCGGCATACAAGAGAAGTACTTTTTTTTAAAGACGCAAGGAAAATACAAATTACTTAAATTTTTGCAAGATTTAATATCTACATTAAATAGAAAAAAATATTAAAATTATGATGATTTTTATTAAATCAGTTTTCATGAAAAAAAAAAAAAAGTAATCTGATCTTGAAGATCTCCAGCTGTCACTTCCATTTATAGACGCCTTCAACACCCCGCGAGGCCTCGCCCGCCACTGTACGACCATTGGATGCACCTCTCTCGTTTTGGAAGCCGTCGCCAGCATTGAATTAAAGAGGATTATTAAAGAGGCCAAAGCTTTTCGTCTCATCATTTTCCCTTCTCCAGTGTCAGCGATCTATTCTCTGCTGTCATCTGCTTCTGCTTCAGTGCTTCAATAGATAATGTTAAAACTATCTAACTTCACACATTTCCTTGACAAGCTCTGATATCCAGGTTCTCGTTTGTGAATTCTTGACATTTTTATCTTCACGATATCTATATACGTAAATGTAAAGAGCAGGAGGCATCTTCACTCTGCTATTCCATCAATCAAAAAACTATAACATTTGGGGCGTTCGCTATGGTCTGAAAAAGCTGCCCGATTCACCAGCCAACTTATTTCATACATAAAAGTGGGTCACAGCTGGAATACAAAAATTAAATCATTTGTTTGTTATCACACTAACTAATAAAGCACTACGAACATTTTTAGTTAACATCATCAAGCAGAGAGCAAGAAATATGGCAAAACGAACTAAATATTATGCACATTGTCTAGGTTCTTGGAGATTAAATTAAACTGATTTATATATTCTGTATATATATTGCATGCATACATACATGCAGGCAGGCAGACAGACTGACAAGCATAAAAAGAGGCACAGACAGACGGAGACAGAGTGACAGTATGGCAGGCCAGTAAATCAATTATAAAGACGACACAGTACTGCGCTTAACAGTAACTAAGACTGAGGGGAAGAAGTTAAACTTCTTTCTGTCTTTTTCTCTCTTTAATTTTTCCGCTAAACTTTGCTGCAGATACCAGGAGTTTTAATGCCTTCAATTACAGATTAACGTCCACGATATATTAGACTCCATTCAGTACCTTTTTGTGAGTCAAGTTACAGATCTAGTCAAAGGTAAATCTCAGAAAGGTTGAAAAGATTATCATAATGCGATTTTTTTCTAAAAGTTTTATGCCTTTCTGTTTAAACTTCGTTTGCTCCGTATCTATCAAAAAAAAAAAAAAAACCCTGCTGAACTAGGAAAAAAAAATTATCAGCTATGCGCAGAGGAAAAAAGAAATTACTGGTCTATATATATATATATATATATATATATATATATATATATATATATATATATATATATATATATATATATATATATCCACTCCCACACACACACACACACACACACACACACACACACACACACACACACACACACACACACACACACACACACACACACACACACACACACACACACACACACACACACACACACACACACACACACAGAGCTGGAGTACATGCACAGGTCTCATCGTGCGTGGCAGTCTACAGTCTAGCGGACACGTTAATAGACTAGACTAGCATGGCGTGAGATCATTATCTTAACGAAAGACAATAGGATTAGTCTGGATGTCTACATATTCGCGGAGGGGCATCGAGGCGGCGGCCGGCAGTGGCAGTAAATGTCGCAATCAGAAGCACTAATCCACACTTCATGAGAGGCGGAAAGTGATAATGTGAGGCGCGATTACGTGAGGATTACCGACAATTGGCTTCAACTCAACGCTTGGTTCTTGCCTGCAGAAGGCACCGCTCTCGCCCTGATGTGCAGCACGGCAAGTCAACAGGCGGAAGGGAAGCAGGAGTGGACTTTCAGCCATTCAGTACAGACGCCGCTCGTCACACTCACCAGGACGTCAAACCATGGGTATGCTGAATACTACCGCGGGACTGAAGGAAAGGTCATGATATATATGATGCATAAAAGTATAAATGTAGATAAATACTTATGTACATTAACACACACATAGTTATTATTAATCATTATTATTATTATCATCATTATTACAATTATTATTAGATGCAGACAGGCAGACAGACAGGTAGATACAAGAGCTTTTAATAGAGGAATAGAGAGGCGTGTATTTTGGCCTCCCTGTAGTCATTACAGTGCAGGCCTGAGCCTCGCATGACACACAATTAGTTAATGGCGGCCGGCAGCAGTATGTTGTAATTATGCAAGCGGCAGATTTGGTCTTGGGGGCATTGCTGGTCAAATATTGCTCGTGTTATATACTAAACGTAATTAGTTTGTCGCTTACCATCATCACTAATATCACAGAATATTGTCCCGCCACTGCGTCATTAAAGTATTCATAGCAACAGCGTACCAACCACAACCTCGCTGCTGCCGCTCAACGCAACCCACACAAACTACTGCTCGCCACTTCACTTCAGTAGCGATAAGAAAACAAAATAAGAAAATGTCTTCGCGCGCGCGTCCACACACACACACACACACACACACACACACACACACACACACACACACACACACACACACACACACACACACACACATGCACGCACGCACCTTCATTTAATGGGCGATGCTGAAGGAATTTCATTTTGAGAGCCAAAGATATGGCCAGCAGGGCACGCCGCACCCTTTTATTGGGGCGACGTTTCAAGGAAGCCCTTCATCTCCTCTAACGAAAATTTATCATACGCAATAAAAGCAAACCCATTCTTTCATACACCAAATTTGAGGACCAAGCTAATATGATGATAAGAGCCACACAATCAAGAATGTTTAAGAGGAGACAAGCTCATATGAAAGTTCAATCTCCGCTTTGAAATAAAAACGACTTGTCTCATCACTACACTGCACATGATCAGAAAATTGTACGAAAATATGAAATACCAAGAGACATTCGCAATAATGCCTTCGAAAATAACACTTCCTCAATTCATACATAGCAATGAATATCATTAAAACGAGTTTTTTTTTTTTATTTATCTTGTCATCAAAATAATTAAATTCATGACGCACACACCTAACTCTGGATGAGATAATGTTTACAGCGCTGTTTGTGATAATGGTGCGACCACACCTTGAGTACGGTAATCAAGATATAAGATAAAGGATGTGAAAATAATTGAAGCAGTACAAAGGAGAGCTACTTAAGGAACCTCTCATGTGAAGAAAAATTAAGAAAGTTAGATCTACCAAAACTGGCGTACCGAAGAGCAAGAAGGGATATAACGAATAGTGTATGTGATGACAATGTGTGTGAAGGATTATTTGTGCAGCAAACTGGAGTAGTCACACGAGGACATGACAAAAAGATATATAAGCAGAGCCCAAAATTAGACATAAAGAAATATACATTCTGCAATGGAGTAGTGAACAATTGGAACAGCCTCCCAGCTACTGTGATTAACGTAAGAACAGTGTTTTGAAAGAAAATTGGATAGGGTGTGGAAGTGTCAAAGACAAAAATGGGACTATACAACCATAATTCAACACATTTACCTCGACCACTGACATTGGAACTTAGTTTTAGTTAATCAGAGGTGGAGTTACAGGTCTAGGTCGGCCTCTTCCACAAATCTTTTATGAAAGTCTATGAAATGTTGAGTTTGATGAACTAATAGGATTTGCTGAGGTCTCTTCCGTGAACGAAAACATTGTATGTTGAGTTGATGTTACGCACATACACACTGAACGAAAGGTAAATCATTCACTCATAGTTTATACTTATTGCACTGAACACAACAGTAATAAAAAAATAAAAATAAGTATAACGGTAATTCCTGCTTTTGATTGTCTATACCAGCACTTACAAAATATCCTCGCGTATGCATAACACACACACACACACACACACACACACACACAGTACCTTGACATCACGGCGCAGTGAAGCAAGGGACGCTGCCTTCCTGTCACATTTTTCTGGAAACAGAGAAGGACCAAGATGAGAACCCACATCATCACCACCTATTACTACACATACATTGCTATTCTCTAAATCTTACTGCGGTGAATAAAAGCAGCTTCCTTTCTATTTGGTACAGTTTCAAACTTTTTATTCTTCGCTGCACAAAGAACTCAACAAAGTATATTCATTTTCACTAGCGTGGCGGACAGAGTAAAGCAGTTACCGAGACTCCACATTAACATACAGAGTTCCATTGCTGGATGAGTGCAGTGATTTGAAATAATGGAGTTAAAGTGACAAATTAGTGGGTTGTAATTCAGAACACCTGCGGCCGGGCGTGCAGGACTAATAAGGTGAACAGTTTTATGAGTTTTACGCGGGGAAAATACATCAGCCGGCGTGTGTCCTGAGGCGCGCGGTTGGGTATACTGATCTGGATTGGGAAAAGTTATATTTCTTTTTATGGCTACGTAATGGTGTGTGTGTGTGTGTGTGTGTGTGTGTGTGTGTGTGTGTGTGTGTGTGTGTGTGTGTGTGTGTGTGTGTGTGTGTGTGTGTGTGTGTGTGTGTGTAGGAGATTATCTGGCTCCTCCAATATAGCCCCTCCCACACAGTCGCAAGTAAGAGAGTGAATATCAGCCTCCCGCAGCTCTCCATGCGTCTGTCGTCCATCATATTAGCGTGGCAGGTCCCGCACGCTTCCACACATCCGAGTGAATCTCCTCCAAGGGAACTATGTGAAAATGCTTGGCCAGTATTGCGTTACATGTTGGAGCGTCTTCTTCCTTCTCTGTCTCATATAAACCGGATCTTACGAACTTACACTAATGAACATTTCGGGTGAGTTTCAGCAAGGAAGCGTAAAAAGTTGTTTGAGATAATGTCTGACATTGTTTTATAAGACAGATCATAATGACTTGTGTTTAATATTCTTATAATATGAACAAGTCAATAAACGTGCATGATATACGTATAAATTAACATATTTCCACGAGTGAGAATGTTAAAGGTAATTCAAAACAGTCTGGGAAAAAATTGTCTTGGATATCTTTAAAAAAAACGGGAAAAGACTTCTTGTTAGTAATTTATTTGCTTACCATAGTATTTGTTGGCGAGGTGGAGGCGAAGAAGTAGAGAAACGTGTGTGTGTGTGTGTGTGTGTGTGTGTGTGTGTGTGTGTGTGTGTGTGTGTGTGTGTGTGTGTGTGTGTGTGTGTGTGTGTGTGTGTGTGTGTGTGTGTGTGTGTGTGTGTGTGTGTGTGTGTGTGTGTACTTTATGCTTACAACTCTTCAGTGAATTCTATGAACAAATTTCACAAGCGAATGAACAAAAAAAGAGGCAGGAGGGAGAATGAACAAAGCGAGTGGTGGCGACCTTATGATAAAAAGAAAAACTATAAAACAAGGGCGGCACAAAGCGGTTTAGCCTGCCCACCAGACCTGAACACAACCACGCAGCCACGAAGCTTCCCCTACGTCAGCCCAGCCCAACCAAGCCCAGCAGCTCAGTACACAGCCCCCTTGCCGTCGCTGCCACCAACACCAACACAACATTTACAGCGAACCCTAAATGTGCAGCTTCCCCGACACTCGTGTTTACTCCCGAGTAAGCGTGGGATTCACTCTGGAAAACTCCACTTCCCTGCGGAACAATTATCGAGGAAATTCAAAGCAGTCACTCCTTTACTTTACAGGCAAAATATTACCAACCTGGTTAAAGACCTGCGCATAATTTGTGTGCGCGATTGATCACGTGGCGGAAATCATTGAAAGGGTTAAGTTAATGGCACTCGCTGGTAAGGAAATATTGGTGTAAATATAGAAACAAGATACTTAGACTCAGCAACATTTAGTGAAGCTTTAAGGCCGACATGCTTAGAAACGGATTAACACAGCAGCTGGAAAATGTTTAAGCTTTTTATTCCTTCGGCTTCTCAAATTTGACAAAAGTGTTTGGTGCTGCAAGTATACTACAGTGAAATGCACCAATACATTGGTATGTGGAAAATAAGTTATATAGTAGTTGAAATATTCCAGTATCCATTGTAGTATCCATGTGCAGTTAAAAATCATGCCTCACACTGCAGTCATTATCGTCACAAAGTAGTCTCGGCATCGCAGAAGACTACTCGTCACTACACAAGACAGACAAACAAAGATGAGCGTCTGTAAATCATCTGCCAATGTTCTTAAAATACATTCACATTACTATTCTCTCTGTCCCTCTCCCTCTCCTTCTCCCTCTCTTTCTCTCTCTCTCCCTCTCCCTCTTTCCCTTGCTCGCTCGTACTGGGTCTCGCTTGTTCTCTTCACAATTTTCATATTCCAGCCTCCGTATTTAATTACCAGAAAAAGGGGGCAAAAGCAATAAAGGAGCAAAAACAAACTGAATACAAAGGAATAAACGTGAGAAACAGGTAACAGTCTCTCTCTCTCTCTCTCTCTCTCTCTCTCTCTCTCTCTCTCTCTCTCTCTCTCTCTCTCTCTCTCTCTCAAGCAAAAGTCTTCACAATGTTCAAATTCCACCTTGGCACACTTAGTTGACCCAAACAGCACGATACATAGAAGGCAATGACACTAAAGTACCATTAAAATATTCCTTTGGTATGTGAAGAGGACAAGCTATTAGTTATTTTTTTTCTTAACTAAGTAAGCAGGTAATATAAAGTAAAGCAAGTGAGTAGATAAATTAATAAATCTTAGTTAAACCCTTCAGTACTGGGACGCATTTTTGCCATGAGTTTTAGTTGTGATTAGACGATTTTATTGACTATGGAGGTCAGAAGATTGATGGCCACAGTCTTCACTATTTTAATCCCCTCATAAGTTTCTGAAGCTGTATCAAATAGTAACCAGAATATATATGAAAACGTGTCACATTATTAAAAGGGTTAAGTAGAGGTGGATGAATAATAAGAGATATTTTGTTTAAGCTATGATAAACGCTTTCGAATAACCTACTTTAATATTTGTAGTTTTATTTGTTATTGTTTTTTTTTTCTTTTTATTCTTTTCCACTTTTGAATATTCACATTTCTTTTTTATGACGATTTTTGCTTCTTTTCAGAATTGACGACTTTTATATTTCTCGTTTTATTATTTTCCTTTTCATATTTCCATTTATTTTTTATTCGTTTAGTTTTTTTTCTTTTCTTTTATTTATTCGTTTCATTTTATTTCTTTGTCTATTTACTTTTTTTTTATGTTTCTAGTATGCACAACTTTTTGCGATTCTACGTTACTTTTATGCTGCGATTTTTATTTTTTTCTTTATAAATACCAATCTTTACCTTTAGATTTTTCCATCCACACACTATTTCATTTTCTACATTTCGAACTTTTACACTCAAAAGTTTCGCGCATTTTAGCATTCAGAATGTTAACATTTGGACTCCTTTCATTAGTCTTTTTATAATTAGAATTTTAATGTCTCAAATATATCACAAATTTTCTTAATATCAGTGTTTTAATTTACGGCCTTTACACTTTAGCTTTTGCATTTTAGAAGTTTACATTTCAGAATTTTTCATTTCGAGTTAAAATACGGAAGCTACACATTCTGTATTAACACACACACCTACCACACACACACACACACACACACACACACACACACACACACACACATATGGAATACCGAGTGCAAATCTTCGGTGCAGTGACGAGTGACATTTCATTTAGCCTCCGTGACAGTATCAATAAACACTTTGAAAGCTAAAAGTTACTCTCAAAGTAAACGTGTGTGTGTGTGTGTGTGTGTGTGTGTGTGTGTGTGTGTGTGTGTGTGTGTGTGTGTGTGTGTGTGTGTGTGTGTGTGTGTGTGTGTGTGTGTGTGTGTGTGTGTGTGTGTGTGTGTGTGTGTATTACTGTTTTTACCGAACTTTGCTTGTACACTTCAGATTTTTCTTTAATGGTTTCAGTATATTGATTTAATGTGTCAATTCTACCTTCATAGCTTCCTGTATAATGTGTCTTGTCCGAAGAAGTGAACGAGGACACCTTGCACACACTATCAACTCGTGGGGTATTATTAGATTTTGAAAGGCTACAAGTCATATCAGCTTTCTATATTGATTACGTTATGTGGAATCGAGAGTCAGTGGGTAACGTCATAATTGTGTCAGTGACCGCTATTCTAGTGGATTTCGGTCACTGTGTGTGTGTGTGTGTGTGTGTGTGTGTGTGTGTGTGTGTGTGTGTGTGTGTGTGTGTGTGTGTGTGTGTGTGTGTGTGTGTGTGTGTGTGTGTGTGTGTGTGTGTGTTCCTGTTCCACTATATATTCCCCCCACCGAATGAGTTTTACGAGTTTTAATCGAGAGGGGAGTGAAATTTAAGGTAAAAGTGAGCGCCTGACACCGAGCAGGACTGTGCTGCGGTGATCATTTCCAGTTCCTAGGCGTCAGGCGGCGTGGCAGGCCATCCACACTATCTCATGGTAGCCTGACATATAGCAGCGTTGGCACCACCCACACATTTCGCTAACTGTTGATTCGCGACCCGTGATGGTTGACATGTGATGCCGGCGGTGGTGTTAAGAGGAAAGGTTTCGACACCAACTACTTTTCAGTCGCTCTCAAACATTACCAGGACCAATAAGTAACCGCAAAGCACGGTGCCACAAAGTTTCCAACATTTCAGTGCGTTTGGAATACAATCACACTGTTAAAAGATAAGTGAATAGTGCAATTATTCGTTATACTGTTACCATACTTACTGGAGTGATATTTTTGAGAGGTGAAAATTCTAAATTGAAAGAACTGAAATGAAAGGAGTCCAGATATTAACATTCGTAATGCTGAAATGCGAAATGAAACATTGCGAATTTTTGGAGTGTAAGAGTTCGACATAGAGAAAATGAAATGCAATGTGTGGATGTAAAAAGGAGAAACATGAAAAATCTAAAGGTAAAGGTTCAAAAATTCACATATACCACCATTCACCGACTACCCACCAGTGGCATGAAAGCTTGAGTGGCTCCAGGTAAATAAACACGCAAAAGGAAATGCTAAACAATTAAAGAATGCACGGTAACTTGATCTCAGACTTAGTAAGAAGTAGCACAGCAGATGAAAAGAAGAACCTATTGAAGATACAAATAAATGAAGCAAGAGCGGGATGATGAAAGTCTCTAGTCTGAAGCTCACATTGTCTAACCTTCTGGTGTCTTATATGATCCCTACTTGCAAAGAAAATTACAGGGATATTCAAGAATGGTTTCAGTGTTCTAACGTACATTTATACCAGTCCTTTGGCTAACTCTGACTCTTTTAGGAATCTGGCAATCAAATGGGCATTCTTTTTTATTTTTTGTCCTTGGCCAGCTTCCCTTACTGCATAAGAAAAAAGATAACAAACATTCTATGTCACCAAAAGAAGTAACATCTGTGAGACCCCGATTACCCATCCCCTAAAAAGGTTGAAAATAAATAAGAGAGCCCAGCGTGTTTATGGATACGAAAACCAAAACAATACTCGAAATGAATGTCACTAAATACCAGAATGGGACTTTTCACATATCCTCTGAACCTCACACACATTGTCAGAACGTTTGGCAGATTGTGAGGCAACGTGTGCTGCCCTGCCATGCTCCCTCAAGGCACCGCGCTAACAGCTTTCTTTGATGACCATAATGAGATCGAGGACGGCGGTCTGAAATATTTTGGTTACTCATAAGGGCTATTTTCAAAGGCCACGTGAGGGATTAGTCAGATTCTTATGTTGTTGTTTTTTTTCCCCTCTCTCCTTTTTACCGCAATGACGATACACCACATGGAACCTTAACACCCTTGAAAAAAAAACAGCATCTCTCATTAAACCCTATCAAAAGTTCAAGGGCATAAACCGCCAACCTTGATCAAAGATACTGTAAGGAAATTGAAAGACATTCCGTCAAGACACGAAATTACAAAATCTAATACAAATAAAATGAACTTCAGAGAAAAATAAAGCCATTAGATATAAAAAAAAAAGGCCCTGAAAAAGAATGAAACAGAGAGAGAGAGAGAGAGAGAGAGAGAGAGAGAGAGAGAGAGAGAGAGAGAGAGAGAGAGAGAGAGAGAGAGAGAGAGAGAGAGAGAGAGAGAGAGAGAGAGAGAGAGAGAGAGAGAGAGAGAGAGAGAGAGAGAGACAGACAGACAGACAGACAGACAGACAGACAGACAGACAGACAGACAGACAGACAGACAGACAGACAGACAGACAGAGAGAGAGAGAGAGAGAGAGAGAGAGAGAGAGAGAGAGAGAGAGAGAGAGAGAGAGAGAGAGAGAGAGAGAGAGAGAGAGAGAGAGAGAGAGAGAGAGAGATACTAGCAGGGGACACATTAATTCTCGTGTTGATGGCGGTACGAGAGTGGGAAGGGCAAAGGATGGGTGGTGGCAGAAGTAATGGGCGAAATGGGTGAGAGTGATGGTGATGAGGAGTGATGAGGGATTATGGGGATGACAGTTATAGGGATGATGACTGGTAATGATAATGATGGATGATGAAGGCAGTGATAAAGTGGTGATGTGGTGCTTATTCGTAGTGATGACTGGTGATGAATACTGGTGTGGTGATCATTAAAAAAGTGATGATTTGCATAGTGAAGTGATAAAGAACTGAGTGGTGACTAGAGAACATTGAGGCGGTGATGAGGTGATGGATGGTGAGGGAAGGTAACAAATAGTAGTAGTAATAGTGAGTGCAAGTGATGACAGTGACGAGATCATGTCAGTTTGTGATGGGAAGTGGCAGATGATAAGCAGAAAGTTACGATTAAAGAGTTACTGAATGAACTACAAGCATACTACACTAAAAAGAATCATGACGTGCTTTGGGGTCCGAGGGGTCTCCAAGCGCATGGGTTCAAATCCTGTCCACGGTCCGAGTGTAGGTTGGGCTTCCTCACTCGGGGCAACGGTTTCCTAGCGGGTGGGCTTTGAGATAGGAGGTACCCCAAAAAGTATCCCCTTTAGCCTATAAAATCCCGGGAAAAGCCACATGGTATAAAAAATAAAGAGAGACAAGGCTAACAAGGATATTGGAGTAAAGGTATATAGTCACTAGGTAAAAGGAGTCGCTAGGTTAAGTCGTAAATGGCGACAAGTTACTGCAGCTAGACCCGCAGGAAGTATTGACTGGCTGTTTCCCCTCAAGACTTACTCAGACCCGATAATGTTTGGCACAACTCGGTAGAGAAAGACACAATGTACTATGTTTGTAAGCAGACCGGCTTGTATGTGGTAGTTTTAGGGTATTCTTTTGATGTATTGATAGTCTCTCTCTCTCTCTCTCTCTCTCTCTCTCTCTCTCTCTCTCTCTCTCTCTCTCTGCTCACATCCAGACTATAATCTTCCTTTCCCGGCAAACTTGGCTAATAAGTCTTGCAATTCAGTATCCTAAGTGACCAGAAGCAGCTCGTATGCACACACCCTAGACAGGCCGCCGCCCTCCGGAACACGCCCACACAACTCAACACTTGTCACACGAGATAATCTGGCGGCGTGCGTCGTTCATATCTTGCCCTTCGGTGGACTTCTCTCTGCGCTCGTTATACTATTTCCGTTTTCTGTCGTATCGTTCCTACTTGGCAGCTACACCCACGCAGACATAATGCTTCCGGTATTATGCCTCGGCTAAATGGGAGAAGCCGAGACTCTACTTTCCACATATCTAATGAAGTTGTACATTACTGCCTCCCTGCAAGATCCCGTGTTTGTGCCCACTGCATTACACAAGTGACGGTTGTACATTCTACGCTCCACTCTAAATCGAGAAACTCTTGATATTATTTTGTTTTAGTTTCATTCAAGATTTGAGGACGCTGCATCGATGACAGTCTCTCTTCTCACTAACATTATTGTTCTCTCTCTCTCTCTCTCTCTCTCTCTCTCTCTCTCTCTCTCTCTCTCTCTCTCTCTCTCTCTCTCCAAATAATCATTTAAATTTTCTTACTGACTCTTCTAGTAATCTTCCATCTCCTTGTTTTTCAAGCTCCGAACATTTTAAGTGCTTCTAATGATCTGAGTCGCATCACCCCTATCTACCTTTGTATGTCACATGATGTCAGAAAAAAAACATTTTAATCCCTCAAAATAACTCTGCAGCTTCGATTTTGTAACTACGTGGAGTCACAAATATACCGACATATCGTATAAACATTCCACACCCTACAGGAATATGGTAATAGCATTCGTTAACATATTACATGAACACATGCGTGAAAAAGTTTTCTCGTGATAAAAAAAATAGGGAAATACACTTTCATTTTGCAGTGCCATCACCAACGTACACTTTGAGGTGATGATAGAGTGGCGTGCCGCGTGGCGTGAGCTGTGGTGGCGTGCAGCAAGGCTAGTTATCGACTGTTTCACGTGATGGTATGTACTAAGTGTGGTGTGGCGTGAGGCTGCGTGCGTTGTATAGCAGCCGAGGGTTTAAAGTGGCAAGAGCGAATGTGGCTCGTGTGGTGGCTTGTGCCATGAGGGAATTAGTCCGAACGCTTCCCATTTGCTAATCATTATTCGTACCTTGCCTGTGGCCGCTTCCCTCCCTCCCCGCTTTATGCCTCTGATGCGCCGCCGTTCCTCCCCACCTCATCCACAACTCTCTCCCCACCAGGGCATAACCCCACCAAGAACATTTCACGTCTTAGCTCCTCTTTTATGTAAAAGTTTTAAAAGCCTTGGTCAGTCTTCGATCTGTACCTTTTTGGTTGCTCTGGTAGAGGGAAAAACACATTTAACCTTTCTTTCCTCTCTCTTCCTCTCGTTAAACACAACAGTCTAGGCTATGAAGCATTAGTTTATGTTTCTCTTTACCACAGTAACAATAATAATAGTACTGTCTTTATCCTAAGCAGTAACAATGAAAGCTTTAGTACCATTATTGCTAGAGAAGATGACAGCTAGGGAGTGTAGTCTCTTAACTATCAATTCTATCGCCTACTTCCTTCATATACGTACACTATAGAAGCATTTGACGATAAGACCCTCGATATATACCACGCTTTGGCCTCGGTAAGTCTAGTCAAATGGGGGACAAATCGGCAGATCTTGGTGGGTATGCGATGGAGAGTCTGATGGCCAAGCTCCGATGTTGTTTACTCGTATCTCGCAGGTGCTTAGGAAATTGGCTCAAGAGTTCAAATTGGTCTCTCGTGGGATGTCGCGGTAACTTTGATAGACGAGATGGACCAAAGAAGCGGCAAACAGAAGTAAAGCGCGTGTTGGTGATGTAGTGGAAGGAAAAGATGATGATGCCTCTGTAAAAATAATCTGAGGTATAGTCGTGGTCGAAAGCAAGTACCGTTGTGTGCTCACTGTATAGCTTTCCCTTTTCGTTCATTCTTTAGCTCCCTGAAGTGCAAGTAATCTCCCAAACAAACCTGACGATAGGTTCTTCAGATAGAAGTGGACTTTGGGTGGAAGGTAAACGCTAAACACAGTGAAAGTGAGTAAAGGAAGGTTAGTTAGTCTGTTTATCATATTAGTGTTACATGGCGCTCTTTCCTCTTCTTTCAGTCTTCGATTGAACGAAACACAAAAGAAGAAAACGAAGAAAAAGAAAACGACAACGATATCAACTAGAACAACAACAACAACAACAACAGAAGAGGAAGAACAAGAAACGGAGAAGGAGGAGGAGGAGGAGGAGGAGGAGGAGGAGGAGGAGGAGGAGGAGGAGGAGCGTAATGTGTTGAAGGCGGTGTTGGAGGAGGAGGAGGAAGAGGAAGTGGTGTTTAAGGTGATAAAACTCACCCACCCTTGTTAAAGCTTAAGTAATAACTATTAAACATGTTCTGAAAGCAGCAGCAGCAGTTTGAGAGAGAGAGAGAGAGAGAGAGAGAGAGAGAGAGAGAGAGAGAGAGAGAGAGAGAGAGAGAGAGATACCTACGCGACATCTTTGATATATTCACACCGTCAGGAACCAGCACAGTTATTTGCATCCCTGTGAAGTCAGTGTACAAAAATATAATGAGAATGCAGGTCCACTAGTGCTGGTTTGTGCTAATGTTCCTGTTAGCGTCCCTCACTCGTGTATATCAAGGGATCCCTTCATGTCTGGGTAATTCATCTTGAGACGGTAATCTCTCTCTCTCTCTCTCTCTCTCTCTCTCTCTCTCTCTCTCTCTCTCTCTCTCTCTCTCTCTCTCTCTCCTGTCTCCGGATCTGGTTCTCCCTACACTGTCCTCATCCGCGGTGTTCATGCCCCTCCTTTCCTAATGCACGTGTTGTCTTCTGAGTCTTAGACATTACTGTGATGTCTTATTTGGGTGTAGGGAAAATGTGTTATTCTGCATCATCTCTACCTTATCGTGAGCTGCTGCAGAAAGAAATATGATCCTTCCTCTCCCTAGAATGACAACTTTCACCCATGTAATTTGTGCGTCTTACTGTCTGGATCTGTTGCATTATTTTGATGTCTTGTAGCAGCATGGCAGAAATATGCTAATGTACGACACTATTAAGGTATTGGGAACACTTCGAAAAGGAAATGTGATCTCCAGTTAGTTAGTTCCTGTCCCCGCTAGCAATGCTTATGCGGGACAAAGGAATAGAGTTTAGATCCTGCAACATTTGAGTGATAAATTACGAGGTGCATCTGTTTAATGACGGCTCAGTTAAGGACGTGAGGAGACTACAACGTAATGAATCGCAATGTAACGCAACTGGTGTTAAATTAAGCCTTACTTCCCTGGATAAAAGTAAACAGGGATTGTATGTATTAAAGTTTAAGTCTCATACATTACCATTAGTACGTTGTTCGCTGCTCAGGTAAATAAAGGCGAGAGAACGGGTATTCTGCCACACCTATTGCCAATGCTTGTTCACATTTGATTAAACCGTTCGAGTTCCGCCTCACTGATGTCGCTGTATTTGAAAAGCTTCAGTGCGTACATTAAAGCGGTGTTGTTGTGTTATGCAGTATATCGTCATGCAGAAAAGTATTAATAGTTGTCTGTCAGATAAAGACATATGATGAATCTCGTTTTATTTTCATTCTTATTCTTTTTAGATGGTGGAAGTGGCACACGTTAAAAATGAAAGATTTGCTCGTATTCCTTACCGGTTTCCTCTCCTGCATATGCTCGTAGTTGAACTTTTAATATCTTAAGAGTACTGTAAAGAACTGTTTCAATGAAGAGAGAGAGAGAGAGAGAGAGAGAGAGAGAGAGAGAGAGAGAGAGAGAGAGAGAGAGAGAGAGAGAGAGAGAGAGAGAGAGAGAGAGAGAGAGAGAGAGAGAGAGAGAGAGAGAGAGAGAGAGAGAGAGAGAGAGAGAGAGAGAGAGAGAGAGAGAGAGAGAGAGAGAGAGAGAGAGAGAGAGAGAGAGAGAGAGAGAGAGAGAGAGAGAGAGAGAGAGAGAGAGACAGACAGACAGACAGACAGACAGACAGACAGACAGACAGACAGACAGACAGACAGACAGACAGACAGACAGACAGACAGACAGACAGACAGACAGACAGACAGACTGACAGAGACAGATAAAGACAGGGAAAGACAGAGTGAGAGAGTGAGACAGAGAAAGGTTAATTTTGTCTCTTCTATAAAACAAAACCATTAAAGTGACTGCAATACAAAATTAAGCATCTGAAAGTTATGCCAGTAATTATGAAAGGCCAACTAAAGAATAAGAAACACAAAAATATAACTCTTAAGTAATCATTCCTCATCCGGCGTTCCCTTCGCTTACCCACACTCGCTCTCACAGGTATTTATATATTTCCCTACCGGCATTTTTCATTGTGAAGGGTGTGGAACAAATAGCAGAGAGAGCGGCGCATTCAGTCAGGCCTGGAGTGTACACGCCCCATACATCACCGCACAAAAGGCAGATTAGCTCGCGGGATGAAAAGTCTCATCCCTAAAACCACCAATGTACAAAACACGCTAACAACCACCACGGATCACACCTGATAAAGTGCGGGCTCAAAAACACGTGGATCAGCAGCAGGATGGCCAGAGTTCATGCCCGTGGCCTTGTTGGATTCCACTGCTGATAAATAACAACGGTACACCTATCACATATTTCTAAAAACGCTTTGCTCTCTCGCCACGACCATTTTCACAGGTTCCCGAGATGTTTAGCCGGATTTTCAAGAAGGTTTATCTGTTTAACCACTTCAGTACCATGACGCGTTTCCTTATTCATTCTGCTTACTATTTGGGGATTTTATACAGCTTCAAAAATTCATGTGGAAGATTGAAATAGTGAAGACTGTGGTTATAAATCTTCTGGCCTCCATGGACCCTTTCTAATGTAAATAAAATGGTCTACTCGAACACAAATCTCAAGGTAAAAATGTGTCCCAGTATTGAAGGGGTTAAAATGTAGAAAACTTATTGAACTGTCACTCAAATCGTGCAAAAATACATCACTTTAGCTCTCTCATCACGACTATTTTCAGAGAAGAGACGATACCCCAAGTTCTCAAGAGTGCTTTAAAAAAAAAAAAAAAAAACGTAGAAACATTGTTGATCTGTAACTTCAGCTAAGGGCTTTTGAAAGTAAAATTGCAGGTACATAACATCCGAATTAGTTAGTCCATCAGTATTTTTGGTGATGCATTTGAATATTATACTTCAATCTTGCTATGGGTAACTATTAAACTCAAGGAAAAATCACAGCCCTCTCTGTCTCTCTCTCTCTCTCTCTCTCTCTCTCTCTCTCTCTCTCTCTCTCTCTCTCTCTCTCTCTCAGCTGGGTCGTTCGTCCATCCCACGCCACCGCCAGCCAGTCTGACCTTCAGGTGACTGCCACTTACCGACCTATTGCGTTCTGGATTTGGCATCATTTGCATCTAAATGAAACCATCATTTCCACTACTCCCAACCATGGCCGTTACTAACACCGAAAATACCTCATAAATAACGAATTAACACCACTGATTAAATTGTGTATAAAATATCTTACGTGATTGGGAAAAAATATATAGACGTGTACAGTTAACTAAACATACGTATTCAAAATGTTCACTCCTTTCACACACTAGCGAGATTTTGAATTTTGTCTTTAAATGTTGCCGTACTAAGCAGAATGGTGAGATTATACTGTAACTTTTGTATGTTTCAGAGAGAGAGAGAGAGAGAGAGAGAGAGAGAGAGAGAGAGAGAGAGAGAGAGAGCAGTAACTCAATTACGCACCTCATCAGTCACCGAGGCCGTCCTGTATGTCCCCTTTTCCCTGAATATTGACGTGGTTCACCCTCACTCTCCCCACACACACACACGTATCCACATTTTTGCGGCTCTTCATCTGCCTTTTTCCTTGTAGTGATCCCCTGCACGCAATGTACACCAGCACATATCACAGACACAGACGCATCCAAGCAGACAGCAACACTTACACTGGGTAACACCATAACGTAGGAAATGAAATGTTATGTTCAATCTATAATAAGCTGAACTATTCTGAGTTTTACTTCTACCTATAGGAAATCACTACCACTCGAACACAGACAAAACAACTACAACACTATCTTATACTGTAATTTTCCATCCACGAACGTTCCACCAGCAAGTATTATCCCCCGGAAAAATAGTTTCCTCTGTAATAAATTACGTTAGGTTGGTTGGGGAAATCATCATAAGGAAATTGTGTTTTTATGGATGGATCTTTGTCAGTCAGATTTGTATTTACGTAGAAGCGCAATAGGTGACCTGAAGTGACTCGTCTCCACCGACTTAAGTTAGTGCAAACCATGGAATCTAACGACTTTTACACTCAAACGGTTTTTACCAGACTTTACTGCAGAGGTTGCTAAGTTTCTAGAACAAAGGAATCTACTTCAATAATGGGAGAAAATAATGTAAACAGTTCTGATGCAAAATATAATACTTTGTGAGCAGGCACACACACACACACACACACACACACACACACACACACACACACACACACACACACACACACACACACACACACACTGCTCAGAGCCGCAAAGTAATAAGGAAGTGTGGCGGTGTCCTCTCTCTGTGTCATAATCCTGGCAGATAAACGTGTGTTCGCTGATGGTCACCAGGGGATGGAAAATGAGGTGTAACTATTGCCATAACACATTGGTACATCCTCGCTTGCAATCACGAACCCACCATCAGCCCACGAGGATGTACACACACACACACACACACACACACACACACACACACACACACACACACACACACACACACACACACAGATTTTGAGTTTGTCTGCAATTGGGGTCAAAATTGCAAAAAAATATTCATGCCCGTCCACGACAACACTGAACATGCAACGCGACGATCCCACGCTCTTCGTAGCTCAGTGGTTAGAGCGCTGGCTTCACAAGCCAGAGGACCGGGGTTCGATTCCCTGGCCGGGTGGAGATATTTGGGTGTGTCTCCTTTCACGTGTTGGCCCTGTTCACCTAGCAGTGAGTAGGTACGGGATGTAAATCGAGGAGCTGTGACCTTGTTGTCCCGGTGTGTGATGTGTGCCTGGTCTCAAGCCTATCCAAAGATCGGAAATAATGAGCTCTGAGCTCGCTCCGTAGGGTAACGTCTGGCTGTCTCGTCAGAGACTGCAGCAGATCAAACAAACACATACATACACACACACACACGACACTCTTTGCCTTTTCTAGCAGCAGCAGTACAAACATTAATACTGGATTAGGTGAACATGTGAGTTTGCTAAATCTATTACAGGAAACAATAGTTTGGTAATATGCCGTAGAGACTATCCTATTTGTTTTGCATTACACGCATTTAAACAATTTTGTAGCTTAAAACAAACCGTTCCAGTCATCAATACTAGCAGACGCGTCAACTTGTGCAGCTGCAGAATCAAGTGTGGTTCATTTTACAACGAAACAAAGCACAGTCCACCCCAACAGTGATGTCATAAAGTCCAGTGAATATCATGCATGGCTGTAGTTCGAAAAAGAATTAACATCCAGTCTGGTGGACTGCTTTGTTTCAAGAGTTGCGTAAAGACCAGAGAGGATTGTAGACGTGATATGTCACGGCCGGTGTCTGACGTTCTTTTTTCACAAGAAAATATGAAATACTTATTTAAGTATTGGAGAACAAGTATCTGACAAAGACATCACGATAAATTTAGTAGAAAAATCAATATTTGCTGGATTTATGGAAGGCAATGCTTACACTGTGGTGGTTGTGTAGTCTATACAAAGACCTCGTAAGGATGGCCCGGGACAAGAACGATAAACGCTCCATTGTCGCCAACGTCACATGACAGACACGATAAGCGCGTGGAGGTGATGAACGAGTTCCAGTTCCTTGAAAGACCAAATCCTTTATTTCGCCAGCCCTTGAGTAACCTACGTATGAAGTTACCATCGCGTGATATGTTCATCAGACACTCTTTTATATTTCATTATCCTATCCTTTCAATCTCTAATTTATCATGACACCTATGTCAAATACTCATTATGTACATTTTTTTAAACTTGTAGATTTAAAGAGGATTTTCAAAAACTAACCATTATAAACATACGTCCATCTCACCACAAGCAAGGCCTAAAACGTCAATGTTAACCAAAACTATGTATCAGAAATGTTTCCATCAAGGATATGCGTGCCCTTCATCCACGCATTCACCAGCCAGCACCAGCAATGAAGTAATGTGTTCCAGAAAAGAGACACCATTGCCATAATGGTGAGTCTTCTTCTCTGCCATCAGTAAACCCTCATTCATGAAAAGCGCCTTTGTCCGTTTCAAAGTACGAATCGTTCAAATATATGAATTTGAAAATACGTTCAGAAGCCAAGTAAACATACAACGATATTTTCCACGAATGCATCGAATCAGGAAAGTTGCAATATCTAGCAATAGTTCATAGTTCATCGGGCACAAAGGCGACTCCTGGACCATCCTGGACTAAGATGGCAATCAAACAAGTGTTCATGACGAGCGATGCTTCTCATTTGATAAACCTCCAATAAAACAGACAACTCCAGCTCAAAGACAAACCCTCTTTCTTTCAGTCAGTTCAAAGGCGTATTCGAGGAAACGCTCCACATGTATGTATATAACATTTACAAGCGGTAGCTACCTTACCTTGCAGAGTCGGCGAACATTTAGTAGACAATAAAACTTTCAAGATATGGAAATTCAAGCAGAGGCTGTGATTCTAACACTTTACTCTCAAAAGGACATGTTAAAAGGCAGCTAGAAACAAAATATTACTGAGTCAAAAAATTTCGAACAGCAACAACAAAGTAACCAAACTGAAAATAAAACGAAACAAGTTTGCTGATCAGTCAATGTGCCTCTTTCGCGATAACTTGGCAATCCTCACATAATAACTGACGAAACTTCTAAACTTCCTCTTGCCACAATCCCTCACTCTCCGGTATTGTACATCTCGAGCCTTTACTTGAAAAAAAAGATAGGAAAAAGAAAATATGAGAATTATCCAAGGAGTTAAGCCACGTAAAAGATATCAAAGAATGTCATGTTGAGAGAAGGCGGCGCTAGTCATCCTAGGTAGCCGAAGAACAAGAGGAGTGCAAAGAGGTGCAGAGAGAGAGATGTCAGTATGGTTAGGAACAGGTTGGGGCTCTAGCTGTCCTGAGGCCCGGCTCACGCAACACTAGTTTGTGTAACGCAGCTTTGAATGAATGTACCTGATGGCAGGCAGGGATTACCTGGTGTGTGTAGCGAGGTGCACTGAGCGAGGGCAGTAACGGCAGGGAGCTGAGTGCACGGGGCTGCATGAGGTGATGTGTACAAGAAGGGGTAGCCAGATTGGTATACACTGCCAGTTGGAGTAAATGTACGTATCTACCTAGTTGTATTTATCTAGGTGTGGTTTACATTGCGAGATTGTCATTGTGTTTATATATACATAGTTTTTTTTTCTATCTTTTTTTCACCAGGGACACCAAGCAATGGCAAAATAGTATGGACACAAAAAACGTATGAAAATTCACTCATTATGTTACTCCCCCTTAAAAAAAGAAAACCTAAGAGAAAGGTTAGTTTATTCCCTGAGCTGTCTTGATACTCACACCTAATCCAGATGTTCCCACAATGCCACAGCTAGGCTATATACTATTTCATTATGCACACAAACTGAGGCATAAAAAAAACGTTAAAAGGACATATGGACAGGTGTATATACATGCAAATAGACTGGTGAATAGATAATTAGACAAGCAGACAAACGCAGGAAATATTTTACCCCTAAGAGGACGGTGAACGCACACACACACGTTTCTAACCTCCATTTAACCGTTCACCGTTATGGCCCTCTTTTAACTTTCAAACTACTGTCAAAAAATATCCACGAACACACACACACAATAAACAAAGAAAATGAAGCATAATTTTGCCTTTTCTACGAAGTATTCAAAAGATCACAATACTAAAATATGTAAAGTTAAAGGAGGTTATGAAAAAATTGACCTCTTTTTTTTTTATTTATACCATGAAAGCACTTTCAAAAAATATCCACGGACACACAAATAAATAAGGAAAATGGAGCTTAATTTTGCATTTTCTAAGCTAGACAAGTATTTAAGATATCGCAATAGTGAAATATGTAAAGTTGCTCGTGGTTATGGGAAAAAGAGTGACCATTAGTGAAAGTGCCAGATGAGAGACCGTAAGTTTCTCGTTCGTCAGTAAATAATAATGATTAGTTTTTCCACCTCAGTACAGGGGAACTGATGTGACGGAAGTAATTCAATCCACCCGTAAGCCTGCGGTCTAGGCCTTACGTTTTATTTTAATCAAACGCCAGATCGTGTAGTTTGAAGCCTCATTTACAAAATTTAGCTTTAGCCCTCGCTCCCACTTCCTGAGGCTTTGATCTCGCCAATAAGGCTGAGAAGCAATGTTTTTATCCAATTTCGACCCTGATATCCTTCCCCTAATGAGCTCTTTCCCCTTCCTCTTTGTGTGGCTTAATCATATATCGCGGCTCATCAGGTATAGTCGCTACACCGTCAGTTTTCCTGGACGAACACGCCTTTTCCAGAATAAACGGTAGGTGCGGTAAGCTTTCTTCTCTACATGTTTCGCCTGCTAACACCTCAATCTGCTTTTCATAGTACTTTTCTTCAGGGGATGTAATGCTGCTGTCCAGATATCAGCTCGTATGTCGCGGAGGTGAGGAAATATTCATTAAGGAGACAGTCAGTTCAGAGGAAAAACACAAGTGATACACAGAAACGCAGTGAGGTAAAAGTGGCAAGGTAAGCAATCTTTTTTACTTGTTTCTTTGCTGCAGTAGAGTTTGGATATCGCGGCTCCCAGTAATGTTGATATATAGTAGATGAGCTAATGTGGTCCTGACTGGTGACTAGTGAATGTAATGGGGCTGTTCTACGGATTGACACCGATCAGCACGTGTACCACATACAAAATATTAATAAATTCCATGTTTGGTACCTCACAGAAAGGGAAGCAAACATAGAAAGTGATCTAATCTGGCCTCCTAGAAGTCCAAGGCGGCGACTGTGACACTAGCTGAATGTGAGCATGTTTCTTGTTGACAAAGAATCAAAATGTACAGATCACTATTGTTAAATGTTTCGGAGCTTTGTCTCAGTATCTCAAGCACCCTCTAGTGGAAGTTATTGGAAGTTTCAAGAATGTTTTTTTTTATGATTTCAGTTATAGTTCAACAAGGATCCTGTGTCATAAAAGGAGAACAATATGAAAACGCGACGTATCATTCATGTGGCCTTAGAAAATAATCCTTATGAAAGCGCTAAGCCTTTAAGAATACAATCCTATCAGGTGCGTGGACACCATTGCCTGTGTGTGTTCGTAAATATATAAAACAAATGTGTAGAGGGAGTATAATGGAGTCGAGCCACTGAACTCATCCTGCCTGCCACTTGTCTCCGGAACCTCACCGTGGCATTATATCCACAAAGACTAATCCTTTTCATCCCTCACATTTAACAGTTTTCTGGTGGCGAGCACGTCTGCTTCAGTATTCAGCATACGAGTACAATACTATTATTTCCACCACCACCACTTTTTCCTCCTTTTTTTTTTATTATACGTTCCTGCAAAATGATCAGTAATATTCGTGTACGATCATAAAAAGAAAACCTGCACAGGGGAAAAAGGAAAAATTTTGCGTCGGAATTTGAGTTTTAGTTTCACGCGGCATTCCGAGAAAGTTTGCACAAATATAAGCTAAGATGCGAATTCGTTCAGAAATACTATATAGGGAGGGAGGGAGGGAGAGAGGGAGGGAAGGAGGGAGTGAAGGAGGGAGGGAAGGAGAGAGTGCCACAGTAGAGGGAGAGTGGGGGCGTGACCTGGCGAGGCTCTGCAGTACCAGCAAATAATGAGTCACAATAACATTTAGCAAGACGCATTTTTTTCCTTTCTTGTCCAACTGTATTTAACTCTTGGGTACGAAATTCTAGTAGTATAATATTTACTTTTTTTCTCGTGTATGTGTGTGTTTGTATTGTGTGTTTCACTGTTTGATCTGTGTGTGTGTGTGTGTGTGTGTGTGTGTGTGTGTGTGTGTGTGTGTGTGTGTGTGTGTGTGTGTGTGTGTGTGTGTGTGTGTGTGTGTGTGTGTGTGTGTGTGTGTGTGTGTATCTGTGTGTGTGTGTGTTATTTAGATGAAAAAAATAATATATGTATACTAAATGCAATACGACCAACCGGTTATGTATAAAAAATAAATAAGAGAAAGAGTATTTACACACACACACACACACACACACACACACACACACACACACACACACACACACACACACACACACACACACACATTCCTCACAGTGCCTTCAGAAACAGTAGGATTAGAAGGAGAGGAAGAGGAAGAGGACGAAGAGGAGGGGGAGAAGGGGATGTGAGAGGCCAGGCTGAGAAGAGGAGAGAAGGAGGGGGCGAGCAGTGCGTCACGACGGAAGACACACAAACCCTCAACCGTCTGCTGCAGGCTGGCATTTCTCGATCGTTTGTCATGGTAACTAACCTTTGACCGTGAGGCGCCGCTCGCTCCGCTGCGCCACGACACAGAACCACCATTGGGGATCTGTTTGCTGTTTTAAGATTAGCGATATTTGTTGATAATAGCAGATGCGTGTTATACTGAAAGAACATCAAATAATATCAAAAACATTACTACTAATAATACACTATTACCACTACTACTACTACTACTACTACTACTACTAATAATAATAATAATAATAATAATAATAATAATAATAATAATAATATAATAATAATAATATCATAACGATAACTATGTTTACGCTCAACAATTCGGTTCAGTTGAAAATTTACCCGCAATTCCGTAATTCTTTACAATATCATAAATATGAAAAGGACGGACGGTGTGTGTGTGTGTGTGTGTGTGTGTGTGTGTGTGTGTGTGTGTGTGTGTGTGTGTGTGTGTGTGTGTGTGTGTGTGTGTGTGTGTGTGTGTGTGTGTGTGTGTGTGTGTGTGTGTGTGTGTGTGTCACGCAGCTGCGGTGGTAAAGAGGCGAGGGAAAGGTGGCGGAGGAAGGGGGTGGCGCAATTAGAAGGGGAAGTGAATGTTGAGTTTGATCAAAGAGAAGGAAAAAAAATGAAAAGAACCTGCAGAAAGGAAGAGAGAGAGAGAGAGAGAGAGAGAGAGAGAGAGAGAGAGAGAGAGAGAGAGAGAGAGAGAGAGAGAGAGAGAGAAGGGGAAAAGGTAAGGACGACGATCAGGAAATGGAGAAAGGAAAGGAGTGCGGGGTAAGAATTAGAAAAAGATAGGCGAAAAATGGAAATACTGGTGAATATAACCCTCCAGTGAACACCTAAAACAAAACAGGCTTGTGGCATTACAGGAGAGGACTGGTATCTTCTTTAACAACGGGTCACGAGCACTGAACATTGCACTATCATACGCACACTATGCCAAGTCAAGTACCTTCCCACATTCACTTCTACTGCATATTACCTTTCTCCTTAACCATAAATCGCCTGATCTCCTTAGAAAGTTCAGCTGCCGGGTTTTAAAAGGAGAACGTCAGCAAATCAAAGGACATCAGACTGAAGGAAAATGATAAATTCACTGGAAAAGGTTGAGGACCGTTAACAAACTTTTCTTCATGTAGTTAGTGCAGAGTAATTTAGTCAGTCAATTAAAGAACCTAAATGTGTGTGTGTGTGTGTGTGTGTGTGTGTGTGTGTGTGTGTGTGTGTGTGTGTGTGTGTGTGTGTGTGTGTGTGTGTGTGTTGTGTGTGTGGTGGGGGGAAGTGCTGAAGTGGTGAGGACAGAAACACTTGGTGGCGTCTTGGACAATACACCACAGCGATCACTGGGAAAGGCAGCAGCTAGTGAACACGTGCTGCTGTTCAGGTGGAAAAAAAAAAAAAAATTTTTGCCGCTGTTTCACTCAGCAGTAACTTTCAGCGGCAGTGGTCGAAAGCGATTGGCTGCTACTGTATGGCAGCTTTGTCGGATAAAACCCCGCGCTTCAGTGTGTGTGGTGCACTGATGGAATTTAGAATATTGTTGCTCTTGTCGCCGGATTTACTTAAAAGAGTACTATGTTTTAGTTCTTTGGCAAGCTAGTACAATAATTATTTTATTTTTTCATCTAGACAGATATTGCTTTTTGTTTTCAATTCACTTATCGGCTCCCGGGTGTGTGAACTGGACACACGAGCCGCGACCCAGCGATATACGTCTCTTCCTACACAACAACTAACACCAGTATGTTCGTCTTTCGGTGTAGCTGCCAGGACGCTGTTAGTGTTCATTTACCTGAAGGCTGCAGCTGTGGCGAATGTAGTACCTTGTGTCTTCAGCACAGCGCATAAACCCAAGCAAGAAGTGGTGTGGTGGAATGGCGAAGAATTGCTTCCCCCTTGCATTGTTCAGTACCGATGTGAAGAATACAGTCTTGAGGTCGTGTTGGAAGACCACCTCATGCTTACTTGTATAATTGTTTGCAGGGAACAATTTCTTTCCTCGGGTAGTTATTTTGTAACTGGTGCAGTGTCCAAGTGGAGGCCTGCACTCATATCGGTCAGTGCTCTAGCAAAACTGCTCTCCTGTCAGTCCCTGAAGATTGCACACTCTTCTCTTGTTTCATATTTGTATTTCAGAGTTTGAAATTTGTTTGTTTTTCTTAAATACGGCCCAGTGATTTTGCCTTTGGCATTATCACTCTGCAGACATTTCCCGACCTCACTTCCCACACCCCCAAGCCTTAGGCGGGGCTCCTCTCGTCATGCACAAAATTATTCAGTGAGCACGACGGCCGCAGCTCTCTCTCCCCTCCCTGCCAGGAAGCACCACAGCCTGCTGATGTGGCCTTTGTGTGCCCTCCTCACTAACTAGTTCCTGTTTTCTTATTTTTTCTCTCTTCTGTCTCTCTAAAGTTCATTTACAATCATTTTTCTCATTTTGCCACCAAATTTGGAAGATAATCCGATCTCTCTCTCTCTCTCTCTCTCTCTCTCTCTCTCTCTCTCTCTCTCTCTCTCTCTCTCTCTCTCTCTCTCTCTCTCTCTCTCTCACACACACACACACACACACACACACACACACACACACACACACACACACACACACACACACATTTTTATATATATATATATATATATATATATATATATATATATATATATATATATATATATATATATATATTAGTCCATTGCACATTTAGGCAACTGTATTAACTATTCAATATCGTGTTGTTTCTGGTGCATCGTATTTCAAACTTTGTGGCCACACTGGAACTAATAACTGCTTGTTGAACATTTAATGCTGGACTTACTGCACTCGTATTTCCTATGAAACTGCAGCAAAAATTAAATGTGTTTACCCTAACTGTCGTCTAATTCCCAGGATTACTACACCCACCAGCCGCCCCGCCGCTGGGAGGATGCTGAAAGTAATAATGACGGGCGGTGGTAATGATACAAGTAAAGAAGGCGATGTAGATTAGTAAATGGTTGATGGTGCAATTGTGATGTGGTGGTGATGTTGGTGATATTATTGTGAATTATCGTGAAGGGTGGTGAAGACAATAATGGTCATGAGTGGTGAGGAGTGGTGACTGGTAATGAAAAGAAACACAGAACGAAGCAACCTCGTGTGACCCAATAAGACTGCTAATGTTTGTTCTTCCTTTGTATTCTTTTTTCTGCATTCACATTTCCTGTCAACAAACGTATAAAATAGTGAGAGTGATACCAATACACTGCATGAACCAAGAGTCGTTCCCTCCGCATCTACAAAGGACTCGGCGGTCTACATCTTGCAACCGGAAAGAGTCAAGGCGAGAGAGAGAGAGAGAGAGAGAGTTGGTGCATGGGGGCGATAGCACAGCCAGTTGTTTATGAAGAGAAGAGAAGGATAAAATACTAATGAGCAGCCAACAAGGACACGCGAAGAGGGGGAGATGTATGTTCGCACCGAGCTGACACTTACTGAAATAAATAGTAGGTGGACTGAAAGCAGTGCATGTACAGAAGGGTGGAGTTCAGTGTGTTCCTGTGCATGAAGACAACACTTGCTCCCAGATCTGACTCCCTTTACTTCTTTCTGTGTTGACTGTTTTGGTCGATCCTGCAGTGTTCATGAAGTGATGCGCTGAACACTACAACTGTCCTTCATCAGTGAGCAGCATTGAGAGAAAAATAGAAAAAAGAAAATAACTATTCGTCCCATTCGCCATTAAACATTCATGACAAGCTCGCAGGTTTGAAAAATGAAAATGCAATTGACATCAACACAGGCAAGCTTTGCTATATATACATTATTTGTATGCAGCTAAATTTCTCCTGACATACTGGCTCATCATAAAACTTATAACTAGCGCAGGAATTAACTCAAAACACTTTATTATTTTCATGTACATAAACATCATGCATCACGCCGAGTCGTAATTTTTTTTTTTTTTTTCATTGTTTTAGCAATGGCTTTCCTCTACTAAACAATATGTATTTGTTACTTAAAAGACTGCACATCGCACACGTGCCTGGCGGTGGCTCAATGTACAGTCCAATAGAATACATGAATAATTACTATTACTGTTAAACTTCACAAAATATATTGGTGCACTTCTGACACTCGTACTGTGGTCTTTCGGTGCAGGGCAGGACCTTGAACCGACGTGAAGCGCCCACCGCCTGTGTTCCCTCAGACCTTGTGCGACACATGCAAGCCACAGTATTCCGGTGTTACTGTCTTCATTATCACATTTTCAGTGGCCAATTTTTCTACATCAGGAGTCCTTTTTCTGGGAGCCTTTTCTATGTGAGTGATCTCTTTTTATTGTTTGTTGCCCTTAGCCAGAGCCATTCATATAAAAAAATAAATAAATAAATAAGATTCTATGCTCACTTTAGGACAGTAGGTACCTGATTGTCTCTTCAGATTGGAGTATCGAGAAGCCGTCATCCTTAATGCCAAGTATTTTTTTTCTCATTAATGGTATCTCATCAGGAATCATGGAACAGTCATAAAGACTTTCCGTGTCAAACATTTAAGTCCGTCCATCACCAATAATTTGACATTCTCCCAATAATGTGACGAAGCCACATCAAAGGCAATAATAATACTGGTCTTATTAAAGGGAATAATATCAGCACCGTTAACATTAACACATTTCCCGCGACCAAGGGGTGAGCGGGTCCAGGCACGAGGATGGAATATAGTTTGGGGTCAGCATAACAGCCCGCCCCCGTGACGCGACACACAGCCACTCACGCAACACTCACACCTTTCAAGGCCCGGAGATAATCAAGCTCAAACCACAAAACAATTTTCAACAAACGCGATCGCTTTATTACACTTGTTATCCAGGATTTTTCCATCGACTATCGCAGTCAAACACGCCTACATCCTTTAGTCTCACGCAGGTACTCCTCTTACTATACGAATGAATCGTGCCTTGTTTCCAATTCCATTCTTTTTTTTCTTTTCACACGATTTCGATTAAAGCACACCGCAATCTTATCTGCCGCACACATTCCTGCCATCAGACTAATTCGTATACTTTGAAAACCTTCTGAAACTCAAGTCATTCATAAGAAATTAACTTTCCATAGTAGAATCAAGAAAATGTGGAGAGAGAGAGAGAGAGAGAGAGAGAGGGAGAGAAGGGGGGGGACATTAGGTATAAAAATGGGCCAGTTCAGATAGATCGAATATCGCGGGAGCAGACAACTGTGAGAGCTTCTACCGACCAATACCGGTCAATGGTTATGCGGTCCATGGCGGCGCTGAACGGGAAGGGAGGCGGGGTAAATAAGGCAACGCTGACACGACTTATGGTCCAGTGAGGATAACAGTAATGAAGAAGCACCACTATATACATGATTCAGACAATAACACTTAAGGTGACGGCCATTTATTCAGGGAAACTAGACGGCAAAAACAGAGCACCGTCAACTATATACAGTAAGTTCCTACTTGATCAATTTCCTTCCCGATTATTCACCAGGTATAATTTCCTCTATGATATTCCACCTCCAATAAATTAGACAAATAGATAGATAGATAAAGCTAGACTGGTGGAATTAATGGGAAGGGAGATTGTTCTTAAATTCTACTGGTATTTTCGACAATGAAATATATCTGGTTGAGTTTCTACTGCTCACGCGACCATCCTATCTTGCAAGCTTTACCATCATTTGTCCCCTTCTTCTGCACACCACATGCCCAAATGCCAGTCACTTCTTCACCTTCATCTAGACAACGTTAGGATCAGTTCTCACCAAAAAATCAATCGCACGGTCTAGTTACCTTTAGAACTTTTCCGTATGAGAAATCTAGCCAGCCATAAACCAGAGTTAGAAAACTGCTACTCCAAAACATCTGGCCATAAAGGTGTCTCCTGCAGAAAGTCTCAACGCAGCCAAAAAAAAAAGCACACTGTCTGCGTTTGAAAAGACTTCCTTGAGCCACTTACCCTAACATTCGGTCTTACATAACACCAGTTCTTTCACTCCTAAAGCTCTACGTGTTCCAAACCCCTTATTCTAAAAAAAATCCTCTTTCTTTCAAATCCCCCAAAGCCTTCACAAGGACTTAACCCGAATACTCCATGCTCAAGACACACAGGCCCTCCCAATCTTCTTGCATGTACGGTATTGGGGGAAGAGAAGCCACAGCCGAATGAATAGACGTGAAGCCCTCAAGGGAAGATTGGTGGTGGTATCACAGTCTCTTCCATAACATGAAACCTTACTATTTATAAGAAAAGGTAAACACATTAATTTCATTGAAGATATACAGCACATACATACACACATGCATACATACATACATGCATACATACAGGAAACAAACAACAAGCAGAGAGACGGTAGGACAAAGGCAAGTATCAACAGATGGAGCCCTGGGGGAGAAGCAAACAAAGACACACCAACAGAGTGACATGTAGCTACAACACGGAGAGACAGACGGACAAGGGCATGACGCTTGTGAATAAGTCATATGCCTGAGGGAATAAGTGGGATGTGGAATTCTGATGCATCTATATAAAAAAAAAAAAAAAGTGTGATACGGCTAGAAAAAAAAAGGAGAAAAAGAGAAAAAGATAGACGACAGCAAAGGATTGATTTTACACTAGCTATCACATCTGAATTATTATACTATCCCTAGAGGCTAAAACTATTATATTCTTTTAACAATTCTTTCAAACAAGGTTCTATAACTCACAAACTACAGGCAAGGATAAGAACTCCATCGCCATGCATGAAAGCATCGGCTATTATAAACAAAACGCCCTCTTCTTTGGAACCCAAGGAGACACCAAGCACAGAAGCACAGATCTGAGATAAACTAGCCATGAAAAGCTGAAGCAAAGGACCAAACCCCGAACAGGCCACTCGACAACGATCCGGGATGATTCTCTATACACGCTGACTCTCCTGTCGCTACTGAATGGAGAAACAGAACACGACTAAGTAAATATCGACGTCTTCATCTGAACCTCACTCAATCACAATGAGAAATGGAAAGCTGGTTCATGTGTATCTGTGTGTCTCTACCGACTGAGTTTCTAATCGAGTATTTTTATCATTTGGAACAACGACAATAACAACAACGAAAGTAATAACAGTAACAAGAATAACAACGTGATGAGAAACACAAAAGGAAGCTTTCAGTCACTCCCATTACGATAAGTCTTGCCAGAGGATGAACACACACTGGAAATGTTTCATGCTGGTTTGCTCTTCTAAAGTTGGCATAGCTATTTGTGTCTTCCATTCCCATAATAGCAATATCGGAGAGAACAGGAACAGACGAATTTGGCAGAGACTAAACTGGGAAAGATAGCAAGCAACGCCATTTCCACTGATAAGGGGCGAATCGGGCACTGGAGCTGCACAAGTATATTGATTTCATACACGATACTACACCAATTTTATCATGAGTTCTTTTCATAATTTGGGGTACAAAAAAAAAAGTTAATGACATACGAGACGCGGGTTTTAACTAATAATACGGATGATGGAAAAATTTAAGTCTGCGTATTACAAGTACGACAATGTGCGATTATTATTTCTATCTAAAAATTGTGCTGGAAAAAAATTATAATCGGTTTAATCGCTTGATCAGAATAACAACTGAAGCCTTTATTATTATTCTACACACACACACACACACACACACACACACACACACACACACACACACACACACACACACACACACACACACACACACACACACATACCTCTCTCTCTCTCTCTCTCTCTCTCTCTCTCTCTCTCTCTCTCTCTCTCTCTCTCTCTCTCTCTCTCTCTCTCTCTGACGATATGTTCTTTTTGTAGCAATGTTTTTCTGCTTTAGTCTTAGATTCCGTTCTTGCACTTGTTCTGAATCTTGTTTCCTCTTCATTTTATGGTTTTTACTTGTATTTTCCTTTGCTATTACTCTGCTATCTTTATTCCTCACATATACATCCTTATATTAGTAACTACAGCACTGCTTTTTATTCACAACGTCTCTACTGTTGTATATAAAGAAAAAAAAACGCAGCAATGTCCTTCAGCTCCTAGGTCTCTTATAGAATGCATTAACATACAGCCATTGTGATGTAAGAGTGTATGGTCTATATTCCATTAGCCTTTCCTGACTCAGCTAAGACACGGGACTGCAATATAGTGTGAGGTTAATTCTCTAATGATAATCTACAGTAACTAACACTCACATTACTTTGTCTACTGGTAATGTGATAGTCAGAAGACCATAATTTTGTGTACGATTCTTCACTTTCTTTCACAATTTCATCCACATATTCAATTCCAGTAAAGACCCAAATCATAATAAAAAGGTAAGCCACTCACCACTAATTAAGTATTCCAATAATAAAGTTTAAAAATACAATCTCTTTTTTCCATCTTGGTTCATATCATATAAATATTTCCTAATGCATTACAAGTGCAGGATATCGTTATGCCATCAAGGGACCCCCAATCAAGTATCATCCTGCGCTAGATTAATTGCAATGCCAGTCGTCCTGTTTGTGATTATACGTATTGACTGGTTAGATATTTCTTGTGCCAATCGTCCTGTTTTGCAATTAAACATGTTGGTTAATTGAATGAGGGAATTTTACAGAAACCAATCGTCCTGTTTTGTAATTCAACTGATTGACCAAGAGATTGAAAGAATTTTGCATCGCCTGTCTTCTTGTTTATAAGGACTGATTAACCCCTTGAGTACCATGACACATTTCCATACTCATTCTGGTTAATATTTTGGTGATTTTATACAGCTTCAGAAATTTATGTTGGGATTTAAAACAACGAAGACTGTGGCCATTAATCTTCTGACCTCCATAGACAATTCCTAACGTCAATAAAATGGTCTAATCGTACATAAATCTCTAAGGAAAAAATGTGTCCCAGTATTGAAGGGGGAAACCACTAAGTTTTCGAATCTGCAACTTCACCAATCAACATATGTTGTCCTGAATCGTTACTCCGTGGCATTCTTGGTTTATTTCAGTAATTACCAAGTCAAACATGCTTTACATCCTGGTCTTGGGCGTCTCGAGTTAGTTAAGTACTTGAGTGCCAAAAATATCGTTATACGTTATACCTTTGCATGTCAATAACAACCATAATTGCGTCACACTTGATAAAACAAAGAATAATAGATGTAGAGGCACTGAAAAGTCTACACTTCTCCATTTTGCTGTCATCGGTGTTCTGTATCATGCTCTGACGCAGTGCCACATCACTCTATTCGGCTTAAAGGAAAGTCGACGAGAGAGAGAGAGAGAGAGAGAGAGAGAGAGAGAGAGAGAGAGAGAGAGAGAGAGAGAGAGAGAGAGAGAGAGAGAGAGAGAGAGAGAGAGAGAGAGAGAGAGAGAGAGAGAGAGAGAGAGAGAGAGAGAGAGAGAGAGAGAGAGAGAGAGAGAGAGAGAGAGAGAGAGAGAGAGAGAGAGAGAGAGAGAGAGAGAGAGAGAGAGAGAGAGAGAGAGAGAGAGAGAGAGAGAGAGAGAGAGAGAGAGAGAGAGAGAGAGAGAGAGAGAGAGAGAGAGAGAGAGAGAGAGAGAGAGAGAGAGAGAGAGAGAGAGAGAGAGAGAGAGAGAGAGAGAGAGAGAGAGAGAGAGAGAGAGAGAGAGAGAGAGAGAGAGAGAGAGAGAGAGAGAGAGAGAGAGAGAGAGAGAGAGAGAGAGAGAGAGAGAGAGAGAGAGAGAGAGAGAGAGAGAGAGAGAGAGAGAGAGAGAGAGAGAGAGAGAGAGAGAGAGAGAGAGAGAGAGAGAGAGAGAGAGAGAGAGAGAGAGAGAGAGAGAGAGAGAGAGAGAGAGAGAGAGAGAGAGAGAGAGAGAGAGAGAGAGAGAGAGAGAGAGAGAGAGAGAGAGAGAGAGAGAGAGAGAGAGAGAGAGAGAGAGAGAGAGAGAGAGAGAGAGAGAGAGAGAGAGAGAGAGAGAGAGAGAGAGAGAGAGAGAGAGAGAGAGAGAGAGAGAGAGAGAGAGAGAGAGAGAGAGAGAGAGAGAGAGAGAGAGAGAGAGAGAGAGAGAGAGAGAGAGAGAGAGAGAGAGAGAGAGAGAGAGAGAGAGAGAGAGAGAGAGAGAGAGAGAGAGAGAGAGAGAGAGAGAGAGAGAGAGAGAGAGAGTCAACACCACATTATCACCCGTCATCAAAACTGAGCTATAGAATGGTCCACTGTAAAAATCCACCTAGGTAGATTTCACGAAAACTTCACCCACATAGCACATCAATTTCCGTCAGAAAAATTAAACCAAATGTAACTTGACTGTAACCAAACCAATAGGAAAAATTAAACGTGTGAATAAAGCTTAAGAATGCAAAGACTAAGGAAGAAACATACTTGAATAAACCCTGCCGTAACTCTCTCTTCAGTGGTTCTACGCCCTGGCACACTACACGGGCCATCCAGTCTTCTTAGCTCATGCCGTGAAAACTGTAGTGTGCATTCATAAAAATCAGCGTTATGCACCCCTTGAGGACTGTATTATCGCATCCACTCTCCTCCGCACTGCACTGTGGAGCCTCGTTGTGGATGAGGTCGTGGCTGCTTGGGAGAACCTTCCACCCTGATTTAATGTTTGTGAAAGCTTTGGGACACTCGCACGATACCCGGTGGAGTCAAGATTAACAACACTCAGCTTCCCTCGCTGCCCCCTCGGCTCTTTAAAGGAGTTTTCCCACTTCTAAAAGTACCAGGGAAAATAATTAGATATACCAACTCCAGTTTCCTGTTTTCCTCTCTCTACCACACTTCTATTTTTCTCCTCACTTCCTCTTTCTCCTTCCCTTCACCAGTTTGTTCCCCTCTCTCCTACACTCTACAGCTATTTTCCTCCCATCATCATCATCAGCAGCAGCAAACAGTCGAATCCTTGAAAAATTATATCGTAAATACGTGACATTATTATTTTTCATCCACAACAGAGAGAGAGAGAGAGAGAGAGAGAGAGAGAGAGAGAGAGAGAGAGAGAGAGAGAGAGAGAGAGAGAGAGAGAGAGAGAGAGAGAGAGAGAGAGAGAGAGAGAATTAAATGAAGGGAAAGACGAAAGAAACAAAGACGTGCGGGTTAAGGGGCAGGAGTGGGTGAGGTTGAGGGAGTCTCAGGAAACAGTAGTTGGAAGCTGGAAAGTGAGCAAACACTGATATGCTAAAGTTGCCTGCGAACTGCCAGATTCTAGCCGAGACAAGGAGGGGTGTGTGTGCGTGCGTATCTATGAGTGTGTGTGTGTGTGTGTGTGTGTGTGTGTGTGTGTGTGTGTGTGTGTGTGTGTGTGTGTGTGTGTGTGTGCTAGGTCGGCCTTTTTCCCATCAACAGGAGGCAAGGAGCGACATGCAGTGAAGTGGAAGCGGAGGTAGCATGTTAACCGCGACGTCTTATCTTCCCCAGTGCGTTGTCGTGTGTGCAGGGGAACCGCTAGCTAAATGCCGTGTTAAGAAGATTATGCGAGGGGAATATAAAGTGAAAGAATGGGAGGAAGGAGGAGGAGGAGGAGGAGGAGGAGGAAGTACAGTTGGCAAGTGCAGAAAAGAAACACCAGTGCAGGAAGGTTACAAAGAATATCACAGCGGGGAACACAACGCCGGAGTGTGAAGGATTAGACGCTAATGGTTTTCTAGGGTGACAGTGATGACAGTGTTAGTGAATCAGTGATGACTCCACCTTTCTTTTTTTAATTTGTGAAGTATACTGCAATTTACGAACTTAAATGTACACAATGGCCGAGCGTGGTGTTAACTTGTACATAAAAAAACACTGTACGTTTTATTTTTGTTTATTTCCTTTGGTTTAGGAGGGGTGGCTGATGGTTGGAGATGTTTAACCCATTCAGTACCAGGACGACTTTACACAGCTTCAGAAACTTATGTTGGGATTAAAATAGGCAGTGAAGACTGTGGCCATTAATCTTTTGACCTCCCTTTTGACCCTTTCTAATGCAAATAAAATCGTCTAATCTCCCTAAAAACTTAAGGTAAAAATGCGTCTCAGTACTGAAGGGGTTACATAACAAGCCAGTGACTTTACTTTGTTTTATATTCAACTCGATTTTAGGAACCTACACCTTGGCGGTCAATATGTCTGCTGAGAACATGAGTGGCTTGCTGAAAAAAAAAAAAAAAACAGTCACACAACAGATTGATATGACAACTAATGGCGTGATAACAGGAACAGATGGTTTCACTATTTTTTCAGCTCAAAAGAATACACACAAAGAAATGTTGTTAATAAATTAGAGAGAAAACAATGAGAGAAAGAAAAAGAGGAATGTTCATGACAGAGTGCGTGTATCAATCACCATGACCAGATTGTTTTTATTATTGAGAAAAAAATAATGACATTAATGAGTCTATATGTAATGAGTGAGGTGAAAATCAAAAAATAAAGGAAATAACACTGAATCCATCTTTCACCATACATCATTACAATATCATAGAAAACCTAGTAGTGGATAAAATGGGCAAAAAAAAAAAAAAATTGG
Organism: Portunus trituberculatus; assembly: GCF_017591435.1. Taxonomy (NCBI): domain Eukaryota; kingdom Metazoa; phylum Arthropoda; class Malacostraca; order Decapoda; family Portunidae; genus Portunus; species Portunus trituberculatus. The sequence continues at coordinate 13,235,863 of NC_059268.1, read as the reverse complement.
TGAGGTGAGAAAAACGCGAAAACTAGAGTGGAACCATCTGTCACCATTACTAGAGTGGACGTGGCAATAACGTGCTATATTGACGGGCGTGCGCACCGGGCCCTCACAAAGCACGATAAAAACCCCTTTGTGAAGAGATATAATCAAAGACAAATTATTCAATCATCTACACGAATACGACCACGTGTCCTGCATGCCTCGCCTCTCCATTCCATCAGCATTCCATGACTTGTGTATAACAGTATCTTTCTCCCTCTCCTCTCTCTCTCTCTCTCTCTCTCTCTCTCTCTCTCTCTCTGTAAATGATTTGTACCCTCAATATACTCCAGCATCTTATCTTGACAGGTTCTAACAGGCTGTAGTGGAGAATAATAAGTCGTTCAGGGTTGTTATGATTCTAATAATCTTTAATTAAGGAATATTCAACAACAATTAATGAAAACACCCACAAGGTCTCGATTAGTCTCTGTGGTCTTTTAGAATTATCCTTACAAAAACCCAGATTGATTGAAAAATAAGGATGTACTAGTAAATTAGGTTCCTTAATTTGTAGGAAGCATTATTTTAACCAAAAGGCAAAGTTAAGACTAATATTTTGTTTTCCTCAGTACTGCAGAATGCGTTGCAAATATACATATATTCAAATACAACGCAAGTGAAATTGTCAAAGGTCACTCCCGCTGGATTAAGCAAGATGTAAAAAATAGAGAAATGAATACTGATAGACAAGAGGACTTGTTTTTAATCTGCGAACACGCGCGCACACACACACACACACACACACACACACACACACACACACACACACACACACACACACACACACACACACACACACACACACACACACACACACACACACACACACACACACACACTATCTTCGTCCTATCGCCATCATCCTAAAAACACACTTACTCAGATTTATACCAGTTACTATACAACCAACCATCAAGTAACGTAACTCAAAGGTAATGCAACACCAAAAGCCGTAATGATGAAGGAAGTAGCTGTCAGTACCTTGCTTCGTTTCCCAGAGCTCAGACTTGCAATCCGTTGATCCGCTGAGCAGAGAAGAGGAGCAAAAATAAAATAATGAATAAAAATAGACTAGTCAGAACACTAAACCCTTCACTGGATGATGCAGATCTCGCACATATACCTTATTGTTTTGTGGCGGAAAAGCAATAGTCGATGGCCACTTTGTTACCATTACATATTGTCGTTATTATCATTATTCATTGTTATTATTGTTATCGTTTTAATCGTTACTCTAATCTTTACAGGTATCTTCATCAGGGGCCACACGCATGGTAGCCGGTGCGTCCCGTGGCCGCCACAGAGGTGTTGCAGTGGAGAAATCACCAATTAAGACTTGCTTCGCCGCAGATTAACAAGGGGCGAAGCAAGCTTGGCTTATCCATGCGGAAAGGAAGGAAAAATGTGTTTACTCGTAAATATTACTAAAGTGAGAATGCTGATGCGTGGCGGCAATTTTTTACTTTTTTCAGGAAAAAAAAGATGTGCAATATTAAAAAGCTTTTTTTTTTTTTTTAGAATGCATAACGGATATTACAGAGTAAATGAGTCCATGATATTAACTGCCTTGTAACTGACTACATATATCGAGTTATTTAATTAATAATTCGAAAAATATACAGATTGGCTTCATTTCACACCTGCAGCTAGCATGGCTGGGGATTACTTTGAGCAGTGATGGAATGAGTGACTGTGATAATTAACCAGGCTACACCACACACGGCCTGTACAGGTGCTTGCCGATATTAACGCACTACCACATTACTCCCACTGAAAAAAAGTACATAGACTACTGCTGTCACACCATCATCCTTTACACCTGGCAGCAGCCCACCAACATTTTATCCTTGCACCTCCACATTCATCCTAACGTTTTATTCTTGCCTCACCCTCGCACCATCATTACTCCAACACTAAGGCCACGCAACCACCCCTTGCGCTCAACCCTTCAGGAACCCTCAACATTTTATCTCCCTCACAACTCCACATCCCCCTCAGAGTCACCCTTGCACTTTATTCATATCTCACCCCACCTCTATCATTATTGCACTGCCGAAGACACGCCACCACCCTTTACACCTCCTATCATTCATAACTTCCACTGTGCCACCACTGCCCACACACTCCCATCACTTATCCTTAGCCAGCATATTTATCGTCATTCTTTTGTTATTGTCACCGCATTGTATTACCGTATACATCACCCAGACACTTCTTCACAACTGACCACTTCCTTTCACATCTAACATTATTCCGAGGCTCCTCAATTTCCTTTAACATCAGACATCTCCTCCACATCCTTTCATCACTACACACATAACACATCACCCCGAACAATCTCTCCATCATCAAGTATTCCTTCTTCAACATCAAACCACCTCAACACCCTTTCATCACTACACACTCGATCCCATAGACATCACCACCAACACACCACCATCACCAATCAGTAACCTTGTCCCAAATCACACACCGTCCTCCTTTGCCACTCCGTCACCGCGAACCTTCCACACACTTTCTATTCCCCTGCAGTTGAAAGTTTCCATCGGGGCACTGAAGTCGAGATGTGCATGATGAGTATTGAGCGCTGAAATATTAAGTGCACGTAAGTCAGGTTTATTAATACATGCATGATGGTTATCGATGCAAGACTATATATAAATCACCAGTCTTTGTATGAGTAAAATCCTATTATGATTTTATTTTTCCAGGGAGATTACAAGGGACTCATCAGTATACAAGCGAGGACTTTCAACATGGTGACTGACGCTCCTCCCCGTCACAGATTAATATCACGCTGTAATCCCAAGTAATAAAGCTGCTATGAGACACATCCTCTTCCCCACACAGCTGCTGGTGGCCCGTCCCTGCATGCCCTGCAATTCGGCTCGACATTTTCCATTTTATACTGACTTTGAACACAGTATTTCAAGTTTGCTGACTAAATAATTTTGGACGGCATATCGGATTTCTATGTAGATAATTTTATCATACACGTGCTGCACAGTGGTAACTATGGTAACACACACACACACACACACACACACACACACACACACACACACACACACACACACACACACACACACACACACACACATGCATTGAGTACACTGTATAAATAGACAGCCACGCGCCACTAATTCCACCTTCCTGCGACTTTAAAAATTAAGCAGTGAAAGAATCCAGTGTCTCTTTCAAGGGAATTGAAAAAAAACAGACTTTCTTTTTTTCGCATCCTTTTGCCAGTCATTCATTCAAGTAAAAAAAACAATTATCGTACTTATAAAGCTGCCGGGACGATCTAATGAGTCTATAAGAAAGAGAGAGAGAGAGAGAGAGAGAGAGAGAGAGAGAGAGAGAGAGAGAGAGAGAGAGAGAGAGAGAGAGAGAGAGAGAGACTACCATTACTACTACTACTATTACTCAAAGCCACATTCTTATAGTACCAATTGATTAACACTAAATTACCAATCAGTATAGTACACGGAAATTTACCAAAGTACTCCAAGCTACTCCCTTCTACCTGAATTCTGTGTTTTATCCTCTTTTGTGCCTCCTGCTTATCAATCCACCACGCTTCACGATGATCCCAAACGAGAAACAAAACTGAGGAGGCTCATGTCGGCATCTTATAGGAAGCAAATGTGATAGTAACTAAACGTCCCTCGAATAGAGAGTACCATGACCTCAAAAGAACCAAATACCTGACATGTGGCGCCCTATTGGTGAGTATTCAGAAACGCTTTGCTCTCTCACAATGATTAGCGAGGTTTTCAAGAGTGTTTCTCTAGTTAATAATGTAGAAATCTTGTCAATCTGCCCCTAGAACCGTAAAAATAGCTTAAAAACTCATGTAAATTTAAATATAGCCTTTTGAAATAATGGAGATGAAGCACAGAAGTGTTTCAGAATACGAACCTTACTCCTTCTAAAATCAAGGTTAAAGCGTCCTCATAAAAATACCAAGCGACCGCTGAGCATGAGGAGGTTAATATTAATTTGTTTGTATTCAGAGGAGACCTGCAAACCCCTCAAAGGCATCTTTATAGTATGTGTAGTAAATAAATCATGTTTTTCTTTTCCGTAATAACACCACTGGCGTTTACTCAAGCCTTCCTTCACGACTGGTATTCAAGGCTTGTAATACTCGAGTGTCAGCAGCTGGAAGTATCCTCGAGTCTCTGCTATACATCAGTGAATTGTTAACTGCTTCACCTTTTATCAACATGAAAACATTTGACGAATACAGTGCAGGGATTTTACTTTCTTCAGTCTGGGTTCGAGACGTAAGCGTGGGAGATTGTACTCGTAAGCCACTACAAACAAGCCCCATCCTTTACAAACTTCATGGAAAGCTGCGTTTATCCTAAGCAGATACACACAGTGTATCTGTATAGGTAACATTGATAGTATCCAGGGAAAATACACAACCGAGTAATGAACGTCGTACTCACAATCTGGCTGGGTATTGACGCCTAATGGTCGTACTGGTGGTGAACTATCCTGGGAGCCGTAGTGGTGATGGTGGTGGTGGTGGTGTACGTTACAAGCTCACGCCAACACACAGAGTTCACTGGAGTTGAGTCCCTCGTGCCTTGCTGTCAATGAGTGATGCGATGCCTTGCTATATGTGTGTGTGTTTCACTGTTTGATCTGCTGCAGTCTCTGACGAGACAGCCAGACGTTACGGAACGAGCTCAGAGCTCATTATTTCCGATCTTCGGATAGGCCTGAGACCAGGCACACACCACACACCGGAACAACAAGGTCACAACTCCTCGATTTACATCCCGTACCTACTCACTGCTAGGTGAACAGGGGCTACACGTGAAAGAAGACACACCCAATTATCTCCACCCGGCCGGGGAATCGAACCCCGGTCTTCTGGCTTGTGAAGCCAGCGCTCTAACCACTGAGCTACCGGGTGTGTGTGTGTGTGTGTGTGTGTGTGTGTGTGTGTGTGTGTGTGTGTGTGTGTGTGTGTGTGTGTTTGGAATTTGAATATCATCTAACAACTTAAATATTCCCAAGTTTCTAAGTCCATGCCAGAAGTTCCATGTGGACGAAGGAAGGAGGAACATGAACACTCACGCTCTAAGTCAAGTTATATTGCCCTCGATTACAAGTCCGCGGCAAGGCTCTCCGATATAGCAGCTGGAGTCCCTCGCCTTTACTAGTCACACGAGGTCTTTGCTCGCCCAAGAATAGAACACGTGTCTCTCATGTGAGTATCGCGCATACATCACAGGGAGGGAACAGGTGGCCTTAAATTATCAGCCTGGTCGACATTTCCCCTTTGTGCTTCTCATGTTGGCCAATTTTATTTCTTCTGACCAACTATTTACGAATGAACTTTTAACGGCACTCATTTCCATCACCTGTTTAGTATCAAGCTATCTCTGAACCTGCTGCTATTTTGTTTATTGTATTATTTCAGCGACCCTGTCAGAGGAAACATTATTAACCTCTTCAATACTGAGATATATTTTTACATTGATTTCTGGGTATGATTAGACGATTTTAATGGCATTATGGTCTATGGAGGTGAGAAGATTATTGGCCAAAGTCTTCTGAAGCAGATTAAAATCAACAAATAGTAACCAGAATAAATATGAAAAAGAGTCATAGTTCTGAAGAGATTAAGTAGAAATTCTTCCCGTCTTATTTTTCTACACTCAGGCGACTCCCCCTCCCCCCTCTCAGTAATCTAATATGTACAAGAATAAAAAGTAAACTACGATGCAAAAGTGATATGTGTGCTTTTTTACTACCAACATAACTTCCATAATTACATTTTAATTTTCTTATAATTACAAAATAAATCACATCGCCTTCTCCTCCTCTTCCTCCTCCTCCTCTTTCATTGTTGTCTCACTGTATTATCAATTTTGTAATAAGGCTTACACACCGCTACAGACAAAACTGCAACATGCGCGGCCATGGAGGGCAGGGGGTGGGTTGTATCCTGGCTGGTTCAGCTTGTGGGCAAACTTCATAAAGAATACGACATAGAATTCATTATTCCGAGGTTATTACGTTCTAAAATCTAACGTTTCTTTACCACTACATCATACAGCAGCACAATACAATACCGAGACAAAATGCGATGGATCTGGAGGCACTCGGTGACGAGCGAAGGCACGCCGGCACCACAATACAAGCACGAGCCACAAGGTTTTCCCTTAAAGATAGATAAATTGGACTGCTGAGGCACGGCACAGGTTAATTGAGACTGTACGGAACCATTCCTGTGATGAAGGCGGCTTCTTTGTTCCTGATGGATCGTCTGTCGCTCTGTTTTTGTTCGGTAAACGCGCGAGCTAATGTGGCGCTTCCTTCGTTACGTTTTGACAACAGCGCACAAAAGCGCCCAGCATGATGGAATGAGTGTACCCTGTGTGAGGCCGCCTTCACAGGCACGCTGGAAGGCGGACGAGGGCCAACTTATTGACGGGGGTCGGCAGTGGCTGTCCATCACTTCTATTTATCATCAACACTATAACGATACGTTTTCACGGTTTTCTTTTTGTTCCTATAGGTACGAGATATGTGGGTCAGTATTTCACGTCAGTGCCCTCGGCTGCAGGTCAACATGCTAGGTGCAAATACGTACGCACCAAGGCAAGCACACCACGAAAGTGATCCTTCCATATCATGATAAGTGACTATCGATTTATGGACCGCATTCTTAAGTGTTCAGGGTCTTGATCTCGACTACCTTCAGCTCCAAAGAAAGTTGTTGGGTTTTTCAAGGGGATTTGTATTACTGTGATAATAATTCAACACTGCATCACCATGAAAAGAAATCACCTAACACTACCACCACCACCACCATCATCATCATAACCATTATAACGATCAGCATTGTGCAGTATTGTAATAATGACTATTCAAATGTATTCTTGCCACACACCATGTTAAAAAAAAAAAATGCTGGTCCAGGCTGATGAAAATTTAAATAAAACATGAAATAATATGCAAGGTACGCGGGGCTCCAGCTTCCAGCGGCTTTGTCTGTCAGTCATATTCCAATCATCACCACAGCCATCCACGTGTGTGCGCGAGTTTTCCCCATCCAGCATTCACCTGCAAATACCAAGACTGAGTCCTGTCATAAACCCTAATTTGGATTGTTACGAAAAATGCTTTGGCTTTGGTCAGGCTTATTCATTCATTCAATTTGTCAACTCTTATCCGTCAACACACAGCAACATGTTTTCTTCTGTCTGGCAAAGGATAGAGGTGGTGGTGGTGGTGGTGGTGGTGCTAGTGGTGGTGGTGGTGGTGGTGAGAGGAAAGTGATACCTGCAAATTTCACGCCTTGAGCTTACGTTTGTCTGTTTTTTTTTTTTTTTCATCATATTTTCACAGGCAAGAAAACTCAAATTAGCTTTATGTTCCTTTCACACGAACCACAAAAATGTCTAGTTTTACAATAGTTACAAATAAACAGACGGATAGACAGAAACTGTCCAACGTATAACAAGAATAGTGGAAAATGAAACAAGTTTACGAGAATGACCCAAAGTGTAGCAGCAGCATTATATGGGGGAAATTAGCGAGGTGAAGCTTAATATATGAGCAAGGCGATTTGAGAGAAGCACAGGAAGGAAAGGGGAGAGGCTGCAATGAAATTAATGTCTGCTGTAATAAGAGGCAACAGAAAATAAGGGATAGAAGACCAGGCAAATGTTCCTGAATTTGTGCAGGTTAGAAATACAGGGTGACGCCAAAAGTCTATGCATATTAGCATTATAATTTCTTTTTATATAATATTATTTGCAGATTGAATGTGAGTTTTACCGAAAGAACACAATACCTTGGTAATACTAAGTGGTTGCTAAGAATGGTCACACAGGCAGTAACTCAATAAAAATCACTAAAAAAATACATTTTTGCCTGCGTGTGTGGACTTTTAGAATCACCTTCTAAAAAAAAAGTGAAGAAGTCTACAGCTAAGCGTGTGGAGGAGATTACATGTGTGGAGCAGGATCGAGAGAAGCCGATGCACTCTTGTTACACTCACTATGGCAATGTTTGTAGAGAAATGAGACCTTCCCAGGAGAAGCTTCGTGATGAGAAGGGGAGTGACATACGACACTTGCTTCCTCTGTATTTAAGGTTTTCCTCAGTCTCATAGCATAGAAAAAAATTATCAGAGTAATCTATTTCGAGAAAGATTTTTTTAAAGAATCTTCGTGGGAGGAATATATATTGGGATAGAATTTAGATGGAAGAGCGGAGGGGAGGCTTACTGGCAGGCACTGAGGTGTTGACACAATGGGGCAGAGCGAGTGCCATGAAGGTTTGTGTCTCGGTGATTGGTTACAGGAGAAGAAGGTATGCGGGAAGCAGGATGGTCACTGTATCTCTTTCCATCTGATATGAATAGGGAACAATATATAAATGTCACATAAATTAGAACTAGTACTGTGCATGTCGGGTATCTTTTCACACTTGGGTTTCGGTTACTTATATGCTATCTGTTGTGCACTGCAGATATAATTTTCATGTGTTTCTACAGTATTTCTCATTTGCTTTGGCAGTCATTGGTTGTTCTAAAATTAATAAACCAAGTACCTGTAGCTATCTGCCTTCATTCGACCTTTACCATTAGCGGTTTCCCAGATGGAGTTGATCTTTCTTTCGTAACTGGTGACTGACAGCAGCGACACCCCACACCAGACTGCCCTTTACTATTCCCGAGTTAAGACCTCACTCTCCCCACTCTCTCATTCTCCTCTCTCTCTCTCTCTCTCTCTCTCTCTCTCTCTCTCTCTCTCTCTCTCTCTCTCTCTCTCTCCTGTTCCTTCGTTCGTTCGTTCTCTCTCTCTCTCTCTCTCTCTCTCTCTCTCTCTCTCTCTCTCTCTCTCTCTCTCTCTCTCTCATGTTATTTGATGTATTTGTGTCGATTAGTGGACTGAATGCTTTAGTTTGCATAAGACAGCCTTTTTTATTATATAAATGAGGTTCTATCGTATAATATTTAGCGTCTGTTAAAGTATCCATTAATATATGACTGTTGATGTGTTAACAATTGTTTCTTTACAGTGAATTGTAGGCGATTCCTGCAATGTTATGTTTCAGTCCCTCGTGAAAGTTTGAAAGCAACTACGGAATGTGCAGAGTCGAGGAGTGATTCTAACAAATATTACTATCCAGCTAAATGAAATAAGAGTTTTCATCTCCATTGTACCTTGATGTATGTGTGCACTGACAAGAGTAAGAACGCATTTTTAAACAGTTCCCCCAGCACACACGCACACTTTCCCTAAACACATTCACAGCCTCCATCCACTATTTTCTTGATTTCCTCCCTTAACGCAGCCAGACTGCTTCCACACCTAGGCTATTCAGAGGCGGAATCCAGAATTGGAGCTTTCTGATCATTTTAAAAGCAAAGACAAGGAAAACCCGTTCCCAGTTTGGCCGCTCCTGGAGACCAGTAGCACCATTTCGGATGGCCATGCAGTGACGCCAGTGGGGAGCGCTTCTTGTTACGTGGTGTGGCGCTATGACTAAAAGACGTTACACGAGACAGACATGGAAAGACAATCAAGGGTGGAAAGTCAAGTGTTTACAGCCACACACTAACTGAGCATCAGACCTCTCACAATGTCCACACACACACACACACACACACACACACACACACACACACACACACACACACACACACACACACACACACACACACACACACACACACACACACACACACACACACACTATATTATATGACGTGCAAGTCGTGTGGTTCTCGTTGTATAATTCAATTTCAGGACTTAGGGCCGTATCGCGCAGCGCACTCCTCTCAAAACAAAGCTATGGTGTAAGGGACAACAAGAAGGTGGCTTTAAGTGATTCGGCCCGTGAAATGAGTAGGGTGAATTTCTACGGTTCAAACGGAAAGCCATCCTGCAGACCAGCCCTACTCCTCTGAGCCCAAGCTAGCCTGCAGATCTGCCCCTCCTCCGGGTCCATGCCAGCCTGCAGGATGGTGGCCAGGCCTCACGCACCACCCGCTCCGTCCCACATCCCTTCAAACCTCCATTTCTCAGGCATGGAACTTTCTATTCACTCCCGTAAATTGATTCCTATTCAGGCAACGGTCCCCCGCACTACCGACTCGAGGCCGCCGCTGGTCGACACCACAACCACCACTAACACCACGCTCCTCACTCCAGTTGTCGATGGGCGGCAGTAATGTCAAGAACAGCCGCCCTCCCAACCCATGCCTGTCCTCCGCACGGTGAACCAGTAGTATTGTGCATGGAAATGTTCTCGCCGAGTCAATACCAGTGTGTTATTACTGCACGTGCATTCACGCAACACCTCAGGAGGGAAAGTTTACGAGGTGTACACACTGAGTTCATGTTCTTCATTTTATAAATCCGCAATACAAATTATCACAAAGTTCCATGCAATCCTACCAATTTTCCTTACACATTAGAACAGTAAAAATTAAACAAAAAAAATCCTTAACTCGTACAATTAGACTAAATAAACTCACTAAGGACAATACCGCTCACCTGGTCTCTAGAAGTGCGAGAAGCGATGTGGACAAGTTTTCATCATCTACGTCACACACTCGTACTATGTCTCTATGGGGTTCGACCTCATAATTACCAATATATATACAAGACAGACGTCCCTGAGATAGAAGGGAAACTAAGATAAGACGTCCATCTCTCTCTCTCTCTCTCTCTCTCTCTCTCTCTCTCTCTCTCTCTCTCTCTCTCTCTCTCTCTCTCTCTCTCTCTCTCGAAGTACTTACAAAAGGCTCTAGTCAGTCCAGTACACATTTTTTTGAGATTTCTGATAATACTTTCATGGTTCCAGTGATACAAAGAATTCAGTAAGTGGTAGCTGAATAAAAGAACATTATAAAAATCCAACTACTTATCTCAGTGCCCTTGAACCCCCAGGACGCGTTTTCATATTCATTCTGCTTATTATGTAGTGATTTCATACAGTTTCAGAAACTTATGTGGGAATTAGAATAGTGAAGACTCCGACCATTAATCTTGTGAACTTCATAGACCCTTCCTAAAGCAAATAAAATCATCTAATCATACCCAAAACTTATGGTAAAAATGCGTCCCACTACTAAAGGAGTTAAAAATAAACCTGATGAACGTTTACCATTTAAAAAAAAAACCACGAGCTTGAATAAAAATAAATGATGCACAATTAGCGATATAAATCAATTACTCCAACAATCAAATAAATACAACCATTATGATCGCTGCCATAACATTATTTTCCCCCTTCAATTACACGACGCGTCACTCGCCCTTTGATAACGCCTGGGCCACACCACACAAGGCATACGTGATCAGCCTGGGTCTCGTCATCTCGTCGCACCTTTCCGTATTATTATCAGCACCACATTATCCTGTCCCTCTGTACGCTGCTGTGGAGGATTTGCAGCGCGGGGTGGCGTGTGGGGATCAAGGCAGCACAAAGAGAATAGCGACGATGCAAAAGTACGTGCATACCGAAGCGATACTATACTGGATGATTGAACGAGGGAAATATTGTGGATGTATTCTGTGTAAGGAAAAGTCCATCATTTTTTTTTTTCCTTTTCTTCATCCAGATTTGATTAATTTTGTACTGGTGATAAAAAATGGAAAAGCTAAGATTCGTCAATGTTTTTTTTTTTTTTTCTTCTTTTTTATGCATCGAGTTTGGCCAGTGGCAGAAAAAATGAGAGAAAAATTCCTCTTAGTTACAGTCCCATTAAAAATCCTTTCTCTCTCTCTCTCTCTCTCTCTCTCTCTCTCTCTCTCTCTCTCTCTCTCTCTCTCTCTCTTCATCTATCTATACACCTATATTTACTCACTTCACTGGCTAATTCTTTCTTAAATAACTTTTCCCGCACTGCATCCAACATTAGGGAAATAACGAACAAAGCAACATCGTACGAGGGCACAAATATAACCTGACCTCACCTCGCCGTCGCCCTTCCTGCTTCACTTAATGAGAGAACTATCAGAGAGACATTTTTCCCTCATACCAAAGTTTAGGAGTAAGGCGGATTAATTCTGCCGACCCCTCACATGTGGATTTTAGGAATAATCTACACCAATATTTCTAGCTGATATATTTTCTTTGCTAACTGATATCTAACTCTTTTCTATACTTAGAAACATTTTTAGCTTGATTTTGGGGTATGATTAGACGGTTTTATTTATATTAGGAAGGGTTTATGGAGGTCAAAAGATTAATGACCACAGTCTTTACTTTTCTAATCTCCACATATGTTTCTGAAGCTGTATAAAATCGTCAAATTAGTAACCAGAGTGAATATGGAAATGCAGCATGGTACTGAAGGGATTAACAGAGAGAAAGAGAAAGTGATTTTTTTTTTCAGTATTCCCTTCAAACAAATATAAAAATAGACAAAAAAATCTTTATGTGTAAGTATAGTGTATGATGTGTTTTCCCTTCTCTTTTTTTTTTTTTTTTTTTTTCCTGCCACGTGTGGGATCAAGCGATGCATCAAGTTTACATTCCCTTTATTCCTATTCGTGTTGCATGGATACTAATCTCCACGTTTAGAGAGAGAGAGAGGGAGAGGTGAACGACACTGGATCAATTTCGCATCATTTGCTTCTTACACTGGGGATATTAACGTGACCGGGAATGAAAGGGGTGAATAATTTCCTGTCCATCTAACTATTTCAAGAATTAATCAATATCTTCACTCTTTCACCTGGAACTCTGCTCTCTTCCTGTTTTTTTTTTTTTTTCCACAACTTTAGCTGGTAAAAAAAAATAGTATAGAGTTTATGTTGTAAATTCTGACTTCTTTCTATTTATTTACTACTCAAACCCTGAAGTGTACACTGCCCTGAATACAAACAAAGGACGACCAGTGGAAAAGGCGAGAATAAAAAAAGGAAAAAAACTCAGGAAGCAAATGCAGAATATACTATCGGAAATCTAAACCACGTCAGTAACTCCAGTAAACAAAACAGAAGCCAAAAAAAAAAAAAAAAATCACGTCACTTGACACAGGAAAGAAAAGTTTATGTATCACCAACCGATCGTGTCTTTAGCTTATTCAATTAATCTTTTACTGAGTTCGTGAGGATTCCGACGCAAGATTTTCCCCGCACAAATTCACTTGAAAATATGAATAAAAGTGAAACGCATTAAGTTGAGCGTCCAGCAGCGGAGTCTATTGGAATGTGGCACTGTGTATTGGCACCGTCATCCGTCAAAAAGATGCAGGGAAACCAATAGAATACAGGCTTTGGGTTGTAACTGTACCGTCTCGTGGGAGCCATGAGGTCTGTGTGGTCTGCATCTACTACATACTATAAAATTCTCTCTCTCTCTCTCTCTCTCTCTCTCTCTCTCTCTCTCTCTCTCTCTCTCTCTCTCTCTCTCTCTCTCTCTCTCTCTCTCTCTCTCTCTCTCTCTCTCTCTCTCTCTCTCTCTCTCTCTCTCTCTCTCATAATATTGTTCGTAACTAATAATCCCCTCATTCTAACATTGTTCTCTTTCTCTGGCAATACTACCACCCCCCGCCGCTCTCTCTCTCTCTCTCTCTCTCTCTCTCTCTCTCTCTCTCTCTCTCTCTCTCTCTCTCTCTCTGGATGGGCGGATGTGGGTGTGTATGATATAGTTTAAGAGCTTTGCATGCATGGCTTCCTCTCAACAAAGGTCATGCAATCGATACCAATCCCGGCCCACCACCAAACACAGCGTTCTTTACACGCCATGCATTCACTCGCTCACTCGCTCTTTCGCTATGCACTACACCGACATTCCCTCGCTGTGATTCCCTCGTCGCGTATACCACTCACTTGTTTTATGAAGATTTACCGCCACTCATCTATCTCATTTATTCACAACACTTAACTTACTCGAGACATACCGCAGGACTCAAGAATGGCCAGAGTTGATATTTTGTTCTCTCATTAAGTCGTTGTTTTTCAAAGCCACAAAGAAGATTAATCCCTCGAGTACCATGACGCGTTTTCATATTGCTTACTATTTGGTGATTTTATACAGCTTCAGATACTCATGTGGGGATTAAAATAGTGAAGACTGTGGCCATTAATCTTCTGACCTCCATAGATCCTTCCTAATGTCAATAAAAGGGTCTAATCACATACAGATCTCAAGGTAAAATGTGTCCCATTATTGAAGGGGTTAAGCAGACTTTCACTTTCATTTTTTTCTACGGCGATGGTGCAGTCTTTGTTAATCTATCACAGAAACTGGAATTACAACTGATGGCCACAATAACTTCACACTACAGCTTGATAAATTGTAGCAGGGATCAGACGCCGGGAAGTTTGAGAATATGCTCTGTAGCTAAAATCTCCTCCTTCTCTAATGCAGCGTCTATATGAGTTCCAATATATGCTTGCTGCATGTAAATCTCGCCTCCCCAAAAATTTGTCCGATAAATTCCTCTAATCTAACATAACGTGACCTAAGATAACACGGCATAGAATAACATAGCATAGGATAACGTAACAAAAGGAAAAGATACAAGATAACAATTTGGTATAGTCAGGCAGTATCTTTTAGGGCTTTTAGCAAATCTATCATGAAGAAATACTGTCATTGGAAGGAAAATATCTCGTGGGCAGAAAATTCGTGAGGAAAACGTAACTGGGGAGGAACTTACGATATACGGCAAGCGATACGTAACAAGACCTTCTTCCTGGACAGCGCGTGACACAATTCCATTAGATGACGTCTCTGGTGAGTAAAGGTTGATGCATGCAAATAATCTGGGCGTAACTCAAATTTAAATGGACTTTTCAGCTCGTGATCGAATTGTAAGGCATGATTCCCAGTGACAGATGGGCGCGCTTGGCCACACAACCATTCCGCAGCACCGTCAGGCCACACCAGGGTCGATGCAGGCCGTCTGTCGTCCAAGTGACCGCATTCATATCCCTGAGGTTAAGTTATAAGATTTACTTCAGTGTGCCTTACCGTATACGTCTTCCATAATCTTGAATATAGCAAGGACAGGTTTGGTGGGATTTATAGTGAAAGATTCTCATGGCTTCCGTGGAATTACTGTACTTGGGTTCTGATCTTCGTTCGCTACATGCTGCAGTTCACGAGGATTCTTTTCAATATACTAGATGTAAAATGTAGTGGATATTTAAGGCTAAGGTGATTTGTACTTCTCTACATGCTCCAGTTCATGTTATTTTCTTCTTTTAAAAGTGCTGAATGTATAATGAAATATATATCAAAGCCATTCTACAGAAAAATTACAAACAAGTTTATTTTTGTCTAAGAGTTACCAGCATAACAAAGCAGCGATGATCAGTTGTTTTGTCAGTAATTAGACTTTCAACAATACAGAGCCACTTGATCTTTGTTCAGGCCAGGAACGCGTCATGCAACACTGACAAGACTGGCGCTGCTTCTGACTTTTTCAGTAACGTATTCAGTAACATCACCCGCGGTCACTGACGAATTTAATAGTGGATGTCAGTTCTGTGTTCTATAATAATTTGTAATGAAGCTTAATATTAATTTCAAGAAAAGTTAATTCCTATTCAACTCCTTGTAGTTTACATCACTTTTCTTTTCTTCTTTTATTCCAAACGTTGCCCATTATATGACTTGACTTCATTCAAGAGGGAGGTCTCAAGGCATCTGTTCCTGTCCTTTGGCTAACTATCGGCTCTGTGAAGAGACTGGTGACGAGCGGGCCTTTTTCTTTCTTTCTTTTTTTTTTTTTTTTTTTTGCCCTTGGCCAGTCTTCCCTTCTTCCTTATAAAAAAAAAAAACCTGCGAACATTCGACATGATTTCATCCAAAGCAACCACCCCCAACTGAACACTCTTCATAAAATACGTATGCTAGAATAATTGCAGTAAGTTATCAAATGGGGCGTTTTTATCAATTTACTTGAATACAATTTACTCAGAAACAGCTACACTAACTGATGCGAACAGGAAGGTTAAACGGCAATAACTCAATATTAATAATCCAACAGCAACAGTCATCACGCCCGAGCTGCTTTCATCCCCCGCCAGCAATGTATTGGTGGCAGATGAACCAACGCACTGCTGGGTGCACCAGTACCAGTACCAGTGCCAGTGCCAGTGCCTGTGCCCTCAGCAGTTGCCTTAATTAAAGCGCCAGTGTATCAGTGTATCCACTTCAAAGGGAATACCACGGATACAATAAACATTCCAATAGCTCATGATTTGAAAGACTCACAGTACAAGTCAAATGTTTCCAGACACTAACACTACCGCAAGAGGCTTTAACTTAAAAAACAACAGTATACTATTAAGAGAAGAGGAATCGGAGTGTATTTACAATTTTGTGGATTTATTACCAACGTCACCAGTCTTTACGATTTACTGATGGACTAGCCTTCCCTTCTGAAAATGTGTGTTCAGGTATTTACGTAGGTGACCTGGTTCGGAGTGAATAAGTAATCATCCTTACAGATATCGAGAGAGAGAGAGAGAGAGAGAGAGAGAGAGAGAGAGAGAGAGAGAGAGAGAGAGAGAGAGAGAGAGAGAGAGAGAGAGAGAGAGAGAGAGAGAGAGAGAGAGAGAGAGAGAGAGAGAGAGAGAGAGAGAGAGAGAGAGAGAGAGAGAGAGAGAGAGAGAGAGAGAGAGAGAGAGAGAGAGAGAGAGAGAGAGAGAGAGAGAGAGAGAGAGAGAGAGAGAGAGAGAGAGAGAGAAACTCATCTACATTACAAAAGCTTAAATTCAGGTGGTCAAGTGACGGAGTTCAGAGAGCGGAAAACTAATCATCTTTTAAAAAACAATAAAATTCGAACAAAAAGCTAATTCATTTTATGTGTCACCGAGCGGGAGAGACAGCAGCTGATGATATGACGTCCATGCTTATCTCTGGCGAACTCTAATGATTGCCAAAGAGAGCTAGAATAACGAGGCTGAGACACGGGACAGCAAAGTACCTTGTCTCAACTTATGTTTTCTTACTATTCACTTTATATATTTGACCTTATTTACGAGTATACAGCTTTTTCTCTCATCACAATTATTTTCTAACAGATGAATAACCACGTGCCTTACGATTTTTCTTATCACTGGTAATGAAGTGTACTTGATAAATCATCACTGCAACCATATTAAAAAAGTCACCCTTGAAAATCTCATTGACTTCCATTAGAACCTGTTAAATGCAATCCGGATGAGACGTCGACGAGTTTGCCAGTGCTGCGTTCACCAACCCAACACTAAAACGAAACGCTGGATGAGGAAGGGACATACAGCACAAAATTAATCTAGTAGGCAACCGGCTCTACTAATATTACACCTTTTGTTATTTTTTTTACCTTGTGTCAACAAAACTACGTGCAAACACACAACTTCACCACACGCACATTTATTCCTGCCACTCTCCGCCACCGCCAAACACTCGCAGCTAGAGCATCACCCATTTCCCGTACTGTGCTCTATAGTTACCCACTTTCCCTCAGCTCTCATCCCTCCGCTAGACCTCAGAGGCTTCTAACGCTTCCAATTTTCACTTTACCCTTGTAATTTCCCAGCGCTGTTTCTTCTTTCTCTTTCTGTCTCTGGCCTGGTATTTTTCCCTCCCAGTTTTCCAAAGCCACGGTAAGACTAACTCGTCCTTTTCCACCTTAATTTTTGTTTCATTCTATTTTTGAAACACCAGTATGAGTCTTAGTCTTTCCTCTACACCTCAATATTCACACCTTCAACACCACAGTCTAAACCTTAACTTTATTAGTCACACACACCATCATGCTTTTTGACACGCAATTCCTGTGTGTGTGCTGACGATATGTGTGTATTTCTGCCCCGCTGACAACCACCACCACCACAATCGCCACCGCCACCACCACCACCGCCGCCGCAGCCAACCCAAAAGTTTAGCTTACGTATTTTCTGGTAACTTTTTTTTTTATTCACTCCCTTGTTTGTTCACATCCTGTCTGTGTTTGTGCCATAGACTGTTAAACTAGGGAGTGACACAAGGACGTGTTATTCACCTTTCTTTCCAAACTGATATAACAAAATGTTGTTTATTTTTGTGGCCGAAACATTTCTCCTGCCGCGAAGCAAGGAATAATACACGTCACCTGCGTACAACAACCCCGAGAGATAAAAAGCGAGGGAATAACGTGAGTCTTTTGCCATAATAACATAGACTAGCCCGGAACAAAACTCTCTCGCACGTCAAAGTCACACAACCAACTGTCCCATATACCGCTACGTGACTGGTGATGCTAATGTGCTGACGAGCCATAGAATGAGACGCTCCTTTCATCCCTTCGCCTTTAGTACCTTACTCTCGGTCATATAGGGTAACGATTACATCCCTCATAGGTCAAGTCTTTCACCCACTACCCTATAAAATTCTGAGAGAGAATACTAAGTACGTTAATCAACCATACAGAGGAACATTATTTCTTTCCATCCTTCAGTAACTATTTTTTTATTTTTTATTTTAGATTAACACCTGCATTCAGAAACGCCTTCCCTGCTCACTAAGACAATTTTCCAAGGCCACAGAGACAACTACCCGGGTTTTTAAGACAGTTTCTCCCTTTAATAAACTAGAAATATTGCTAATCTATCACCAGAATCATAAAAATACTCTTAAAAACACGAATATCTTCAACTGGAGCCTTTAGAAAGCAGTGATGGAGAGAGAGCAAAGCGTTTCAGTTAATGAGATTTTCAAGGGTAACTTTTAAATATGGGCTTAAGTAGCATAGATAAATCAGCAGCCACACCGTCTTATGTTAGTCATCCGTTTACTCCCTAATGACGTGACTGCGTAAAGCCATAAGGATATTTCTTTCATTTCAGCGCCTTTATTTACCCTCATCTGTTGCCTAACATGAGAAAGCGTATGGTCTATATTTTTCATAGTTGGTTTATTTACGTTTCTCTCTCTCTCTCTCTCTCTCTCTCTCTCTCTCTCTCTCTCTCTCTCTCTCTCTCTCTCTCTCTCTCTCTCTAAACAAAGCATATTTCCAGTGTGTGTGTGTGTGTGTGTGTGTGTGTGTGTGTGTGTGTGTGTGTGTGTGTGTGTGTGTGTGTGTGTGTGTGTGTGTGTGGGTGTGTGTTGGATCATTACTTTAGACAGCAGATAAAGTCATTATTCCGCCAGTAAAAATAGGAAAAATGTTCGTACCGACAGACAGAGAGAGAGAGAGAGAGAGAGAGAGAGAGAGAGAGAGAGAGAGAGAGAAGTCGGATTAATGCTCTCCGTAAAAAGATAGAGCGAGAATTGCAAAAATAGACACACGCCAATTTATTTCATGAGGTCCTGATGTTCCCTCGTGAAAAAGCAGAGGGAGGAGCGGAAAAGAGCTAGGCCGCTGGGGAGGGGCGCGCTATTACTGCATTTGACAATAAGTGAGATGGAAGGCACCGGGCACAGAGGGGATATCTTTTTGACAGACCTATATACGCCTGTTTGTTGAAGGCCGAGGTATACATATAGAGGGAGAGAGAGAGAGAGAGAGAGAGAGAGAGAGAGAGAGAGAGAGAGAGAGAGAGAGAGAGAGAGAGAGAGAGAGAGAGAGAGAGAGAGAGAGAGAGAGAGAGAGAGAGAGAGAGAGAGAGAGAGAGAGAGAGAGAGAGAGAGGAAATAAAAGGATAAACAGACGGACAGACAGATAGATGGACACACACACACACACACACACACACACACACACACACACAGTAAACTTGGAAAGAGGTCGAGATGTGCCGCCAACCGCCCCATCACTTATGTCCACCCAGGCCAGCGGAGACCTTCCTTGCTTTCCCTTTAAACCTTCCTATGAATTACTCCTACCGCCGCCCAGCCACCACCACCACTACTACCATGGCCAGCTCGCTTCAAACACTTCACAATGAATGAAGAAATAAACAAATGGATGAATTAAAAACGCAAGCTAGTGTGAAGTGAAGTGTTTATCAGTGAATGGCCGTGTGGTGATGGCTGCTACGCTTCCTTCATCTACTTGAACATAAAACAAGAATATTGTAGGGAAAGCTTCAAGGAGCCAATAGACCTGCACGTGGCTGTAATAGCTGATCTGTTGGTCTTTAAGAAGAGTTGCGTATCATATTTCTATATTGTTTCGTCAATTAATGATGTCAAAAGAGGATAAAACATTAGGTTTGTAATAAGATAGTAACGACTTTTATCTATAAATGAAAAAATTCATTTACGCTTACGAAGTATATTCACTCTACTTAGTATTGTAGAAAAAATAAATTTTCAACAAAAACCTGTTAGGCATAATGCTGGGTGCACTGCAAGAAATTAGCTACAAACAAAAATTATTCGGTGATCATAAAAAACACTCATAATTTGTATGGCCAATTTCCCAACCATTTCTTTATTGCTTCCCATCTACATTCTTTGATTAACTGTGTGTGTGTGTGTGTGTGTGTGTGTGTGTGTGTGTGTGTGTGTGTGTGTGTGTGTGTGTGTGTGTGTGTGTGTGTGTGTGTGTGTGTGTGTGTACGCACGCGCGCGCGGACGTGCTGGTGTGTGCACGCGTACGCGCTCACTTCTTTGTCGCATCATTCCAGTGGTACGCTATCATGCATTACGTAATGACATTACACTCAATAATTTTGTGATTTTGAAAGTAATAATCGTCTGCTGAGTTAAATATTACTAAGAACTCATAAATCAATGAGCCATTCAGAATACAAAGACAAAGGATGCAATACACACACACACACACACACACACACACACACACACACACACACACACACACACACACACACACACACACACACACACACACACACACACACACACATACATACACACTACCCCGTTAAAGTGGCCACACCATCACTACCTGAGCCCTGTCATAACACACACCACTCACGCAAGGATCACAAGGCTCACCAGTAAATATCGATAGAAGTGTCGTAGGAAACATGAAAGACAAGACACACGGTGATGAACGGCAATGCACAAGGAACCAGTACACCATTACCTCGAAAATGCAAAACATTGATCTATTAAACTGAAATACATATCGGAAAGAAGTAGACACGTTTATGAGCCTCATAATTCTCTTCTATATTTTTTCATTAAACTTATTAAAATGTTATGTTGGAAGTAAAGAGTATGATTGGGAAATATGTTACTTATATCACAAGTATCTAAAAAACTGTAGTGACTATGCCATGGCCGGATATAGATACAGGGAAAAGAGAATGAAAAATACGGCTTCAGTATCATATAACCTTTCAAAACTTTCAAAACGGACAAACTTCTATATACAACCCATGCAAGGAAACATGATAGGACACGTTAAGCGGAGGCGTGGCATGAAACAGTTGAAGAGACCCGAGGATTAAACAATAAAAAAATGTTGGTGTATCATATAAACGTTGGAGTATCAAATAAACGTTGGCGTATCATATAAACTCACCTTGACAGAAACTTCTATATCAAACCTTTCAAGAGAGGCACGAAATACTTAACAAAGAATTAAATTACATAAAATTGGAGTACCATATAAGCCTCAGTGACTTTTACTGAAAAATTCCTATCCCCCTACCTATTTTTCCTCCTATCGTCACTTTACCGCTGCTTTTTCTTTTCTGGATTACTGCTTAGAATGGTCACACACACACACACACACACACACACACACACACACACACACACACACACACACACACACACACACACACACACACACACTACAAAGGCTCACAAAAACAAGGTAAGCAGCGTAGTGGCTTAATGTCTCGTGCATCTGTGGGTCGACTCGTAATCTCCTCCCGTGCAACAGTGTCCTCCAATCAGGCTGGGTACAAGTACGCTTCATATTGGCCTCAGCTTTCATTGTGTGTCACGGTAATCGATACAGGTGGCAAGGCTCCCTCCTGCGAGTACTGCTTCCACCCTACGCGTGACGTTCATCCACACAGCTAGTCACCACACGCCACTCACTACCTCCTTGTAATGAATAGCTACTCTCTCTCTCTCTCTCTCTCTCTCTCTCTCTCTCTCTCTCTCTCTCTCTGGATTATCAAAGGTGTGTTTTACTGGAGATTGAACGAAGTGAGTAGATGAGTGGGAGTGTGTGTGTGTGTGTGTGTGTGTGTGTGTGTGTGTGTGTGTGTGTGTGTGTGTGTGTGTGTGTGTGTGTGTGTGTGTGTGTGTGTGTGTGTGTGTGTGTGTGTGTGAGGGTGGATGGTGTGGGGTGGTGATGACTGTGCGAGTGTGTGCGTGCTTGGAAATGGTGTGTACATGCACGTGGGCGGGTATGTGGGTGTGTGTGCGTGTCAATGCGAATATTTTAGTTTTTCCTCTCTTTTTTTTTTTTTTTTTTTAAGGTCCACTTTAATACCGCAATTGGAGTTTTTTGAGGCATGAATGTTTGATCAATTATTCAGGACGTTTCTTTCAACAATTGCCACTCTGAACACTTTCCAGGAAATGTAATGTAACTTGAACCATCGGACTTTGTTTTTTTAGCTTTTTTCATCTATTGAGCGATGTCTCAACTAGCGGGAAATTCAGCAAAATACAACACGAGGCAAATTTTATCATGTGAGTGAACGGAACGAAAATAATAGACCTATGTAGAGGAATGGCATTATTTCATCAAACTTAAAATAAATACTCGTGAACCGCCGACGAAGGGTTAATGGCGCTCATCAATCCTGGGCTTCGGCAATTTAACCTCACTGAACTGATAACCTGACACAATCAAAACTAACAAAACAACCTAATCAGTCCAAAAACCTAATCTAACCAAACCAAACTCTGAAATAATCTGGCCAAACCCAACCTAACTAAACTATATCTTACTATACCTACGCTAATCTATTTACCCTCACCTAATCTACCCAAACCTAACGTACCTTAACATAACCAAATATAACCTAACCTAACTATCAAACAGTGCATATTCCTAGACTCTCTCCCCTACAGGTATTAGAACTCCACACCTCGTCACTCACTCACTCCGGTAACAATAAGTATGCTTTATTATACAGAAATGCGTCTAGGTAGTAGTTATACTCACTATCTTGTCTTCCTGCAATGTATCATACCAACACTATCCCTTAATAAGAGAGTGTGGGTGTACGTCTGTGTGTGTGGGTGGGTGTGTGCATGTGGGTGGGTTGGGGGAAGGAGTGTGGAGGAAAAGTAAAAGGAGAATGGAAGTGAGCGGGCAAGAGTTCCCGGCGCCTGCAAATAATGAGGGAAGGTATTACGCCAACACGCGAGGAAAAAGTCAAGGTGAAAGGTGCCTCTTGTCATAAAGTTTGTGGACGTCCAGGTAAACTTAGTGACTGCCCTGTGTCCGCTATTTATGGCTTCAGGCAGGCGAGCTGAGAGACGGCTGGGAGGGCGGGAAAGCAGGCACATAGGTAGATAAATAAGATAAAGGTAAACAGATGAGTAGATAGACAGTTGAACCGATAAATAAATAGATAGGTTTAGATAAATATATACATAGTAGATAAGTTGATATTTAACCCCTTCAGTACCATGACGCGTTTTTCCTATCTATTCATATTACTATTTGGTGATTTTATATAGCTGAAGATTATTATGTTGTGATTAAAACAGTGAAGACTCTATCCATTAATCTTCTGACCTCCATAGACTCTTCCTAATGTCAATAAAATCGTCTAATCATATCCAAAACTCATGGTAGAAATGCGTTCTAGTACTGAAGGGTTAAGCAGACAACCAGTAAAGCAGGCAGAGAAATAGGAACACTAGGACACAAACAAAGAGAGAGAGAGAGAGAGAGAGAAACAAGAACACAAAATCAGCAAATAGATGGACACAGAGACATACATGATTACTAAATAACAAACACACAGAAGTAATAAACAAGCAGGCAAGCAGGAAAGTAAGTAGGTAAACAGGAAGACAAGCACTGAATAAAAATTAAAGAAAAAAAGCGGGAGAAAATACAGAAACAAAGAAACAGAATACAAAGAAAATTATAAAAACAAATAGAGAAATCGTTGAATAAACTAAACAACATATATACAAACATATGTACATACATACATAAAATACATACTACATACCAAAATATAAAAGACACAGGCACAAAGCGAGAGAGAGAGAGAGAGAGAGAGAGAGAGAGAGAGAGAGAGAGAGAGAGAGAGAGAGAGAGAGAGAGAGAGAGAGAGAGAGAGAGAGAGAGAGAGAGAGAGAGAGAGAGAGAGAGAGAGAGAGAGAGAGAGAGAGAGAGAGAGAGAGAGAGAGAGAATACAGAAGGATGAAGAGGAAAGATAAGTGCAAAATAACTATATAAAAATAACTATATAAAGATAACACTAAAATTACCCGTTTTCTGCAAGGCTTTTTTTTACCTCAATTTAGCACCTCGAAAAAAAATGTGCATGTGTGCGTGCGTGTGTATATGTGTGTGTGGACGAGGGGTGAGGAACGGAGGCGTGATGGATGGCACAGTAGCATGGTGAGGCGCTGGGCAGGCATGCAGGACACATGGAGGGAGGCAGGGAGGTAGGGAGAGAGGGAAATAGGGAGTACCCGTCCCTCCCCTCACCACAACACGAGACAAATGGCACCAGATCGGCGAAATCACTCCTTTAATGCAGCAGTGAACGTAAAACACTAACTCTGGAATTAACTTCATTGATTATTACTCTCGCCCCATCCTGACTCCCTATTTTATTGTTTAATATTATCTTTCTCTCCCTACCTCCATCCCCTCCTTCCCTCCTTCCCTTCTCTCCCTCTCCCTCTCTCTCTTATCCTCTATTGTTTCTTCCTATTATATCATTGCAATATACTAGCAAGGGTTCGTGTTTTATCATGTGCAGTATAAAAATTAGTATGTTATCAGTACAGTACATGGTTTTATTCTCTTACAGGATAACTATGTGCTTCTAACGATATTAACCCCTTCAGTACTGAGACGCATTTCTACCTTGATTTTTGGCTGTGATTAGAGGATTTTATTTGCATTAGGTAGGGTCTATGGAGCCCAAAAGATTAATCGGCAGTGTCTTTATTATTCTAATCCCAACGTATGTTTCTGAAGCCAAATAGTAACCGGAATGAATATGAAGACGCGTCTGGTACTTGAGATTAAAGAAAAACCAATTGTGTTCTAAATTCAAACTTGCATCTTTTATCACTTCCACGTCTCTTCTTGAATACTTTTTAATGGGTTTTTACTGAAGGCTATTTGGGTTTTCAAGGTTGTTCTTTCCCATTTAATTGAAGGGGGTCAGTAATGGTTCTTCAGTATCAATAACAAAGGATTATCAGTTATAACCGTCCCGAGAAGAACAATACCTTTGAAAATACGGAGTCATCGAGGGTTTTCAAGGGTGTTTTCAAAGGATGATTTAACAAGCTTCTGCAGCATCAATAAGGACATCCATCAGAATACTAGAAACTAAATCTCTGTCCTATAAAAACAGTACTGATAAGAACAAAGCCTTTCATATTACTTAGTGAACCTGAGTATTTGCACGTTCCACCCACAGAAAGCGTCGCCATAAGGATATTGCGTCTCTGAGTTTTGTACTAATCACTATAATACTCCCCATGTTGTGTGCAAAGACTGTACTATTATAATGGCTTTGAGACCATATTTTTCTTCACACTCTACAAGCATGACGGCCATAAAACATGCAGGTGCAACACAAATCATGCACCTGCCTCTGCTTCATGATAGAGCAAAGGTGAAGCCCGAGAAACACTACAGAGAGGAAGGGATGGGGTCGTGTTGCACCCTCACCCTCTCCCTCTCCCTCACTCTCTCCCTCACCCTTGCCTCGCCTGCCTCCTCCCCCACGTCTGGTGCAAATGAAAAGTCCCTCCTCCTGCTGGACACCGATAGTCACGCTTCTCCCTCTCACCTACACACTAATTTCCAGAATAATAGTTTGTCACGTGCAGCTCCACACACACAGCTTTTTATTTTCATGATTTTCCAAGAAGGTGACGGTGATACGCTGACCTGCACTGTGTACACGCACCACAACTTCTTGATCTGTTCTCACGATGGTCGGGAACATTATTCATTTTGTGACTAATCGCCTCGGAATGGTTGGTATGCCTGGCTGTGATGACGCACCTCAAACCTATCACATTATAATACGATGCTTCTTGTTATATTAATAATTTATGTTTACTATGTTGAAAATATATAGCTCTCTTCTTTTTTTTATTTCAGCCATACTTTTTTTTTTTTTTTGTCTTGAACTGAGGTGTCAAGATTTCTTTTTCACGCGACAACGTGTACACATGTAACACACACACACACACACACACACACACACACACACACACACACACACACACACACACACACACACACACACACACACACACACACACACACACAAAAGGCAAGATAGATAGGAAGGTAAATAGGGTACAGGAAGCATCAGGGAATCTATTATCAGGACGTCGAGAGAAGTGCAAAAAAAAGACTCACAGAAATCGTAAGAGAAACACATACTTACAAATATTCGCTTGCACACACACACACACACACACACACACACACACACACACACACACACACACACACACACACACACACACACACACACACAAAGGTAAGGTAAATAGAAAGGTAGATACGGTAAGAAGGAAGCATCAGGGAATAAGTAAGTAGAAAAAGAATTACAAAGAAATCGTAAGAGAAACACATACGTACAAATATTCATACCTGCACATACACACATACACACAAGAAGGCAAGATAGGAAGATAGATACGGTAAAAAGGAAGCATCACGGAATCTATTATGAGGAAGTCGACAAGCCGGACAGTGAATTGGTGGTTTACTTCCGTCAAAAGCAAGGCTGGAGGTTAAAAGATTTCGTGTTTGCATTTCATCGCGTGTCCATTGAGCCTGATGTGTACTTTCCATCTCTCCGCCTCGCCGCGATGCCCTTCCCTCTCACCCTCTCACAGCACTCTTAAGCACGCCTCCCTAACGCTCCTGCTCCTCTCCCATCCCTCTCCCTCTCCCTCTCTCTCTCTCTCTCTCTCTCTCTCTCTCTCTCTCTCTCTCTCTCTCACCCTGCTTTCCTTCTCACTGTCTGATTTTAGGTGCAAGTTTTTCGCTTTTTCTCTCTCTCTCTCTCTCTCTCTCTCTCTCTCTCTCTCTCTCTCTCTCTCTCTCTCTCTCTCTCTCTCTCTCTGCTGACGTGATACTGCTAAATTATTTGTATTAATGATTTTCAAATAGTTTTTTTTTCTATTTAACATGCTTACTCTCTCTCTCTCTCTCTCTCTCTCTCTCTCTCTCTCTCTCCTCGGAAGTCATCACAAAAAGAAATAAATAAGTCACACGCGAAGGATTAACGTCTTCCTGCCTCAGTGGTCTAGAGTTACGCTAATAATGAAAGGTAAATAGAGGCGCGGGGCGAGGCCATTAGAGGATTATTTAGGAAAGTAGTACAAGCAGTGGCACAAATTCAAGGGGAATAATTAATGAATCGTGACTTGAGTACATAGGAGAGTGACTGACACCTGTTTGTACTTCACTTATGGACTTAATATTACTCGTTTCAGTTCGATCCTTATAAACTGATGACATTGCAATTAGTATGAGATGTGGGTTTTAAGAGCGCTACCTGAAGATGATGATTTTTCTTTTAATGTTTATAGCCTACAGGGTCTTGAAGAGTATGGGAAGAGCTGTTCGGGCTTCCACCCCTTACCGGCGGAGGCAATTTTATTTATAGTGGTACCCATATTAGGGCCCATATCACCACCCAAGGGCATCTTTGGTGTAAGGCAATTACACCTCCACCTAGAACCTGGTTATCATGGTGACATGTGAGTAACATTAAACCACTCGACAAATGACAAAGGCGGCACGTGGTGGGATTCGAACCTACGCATGGACGTCTGCCCGATCACACGCTCACCACCTTATCCACTACACCACCGCCTCCCTATAATGATGATGATGATGATGATTCAAATTCGAGACAATAACAACAATAATCAACAACAACAATGATGATAGAATGATGATAGTAGTCATAGTTGTGTGAAAAATAGTATTATTAATGAGACCAATTAGCTGTGATGGTAATGATATAAATGTTAATAACAGAAGCAATTATCAGCGATGACAACAATAATAATGATGTTAATTGTAATCGTGGTGTGCAAATATTACTTATAATGAAGCTAATAAATGGAATCGGTAATTATGCGATCTGGAATAATTAATAGATATACGAGTAGCAGGGGCAACTAAACACACTGCAATTATTATCAGGAAGGGAAGAAAGAGTGCAAATTAATCGCTCCATTAGAGTTATGGGGGTGAAATATGGGGCAGTAATGGTGGCGGAAATATAATGCAAAGCCACACCTGCCTTTCCCCGAGCACAGGTGACACGTATAGACACACTCAATTAACCCTTTCACTGCTAATGATATGACACCTGCAATTGTTGTCCGGCTAACCGTCCACGAATCAACTCAGCAAAAAGTGAAATTAAAGGTATAAATGGATTGAAACTACTCTTACTACACTACTTTCTTGCTATCAGTGACGTCTTTTGTATCATTCTTTAATTCTTTCAGTACCATGACACCATATTCATTCTCCTTACTATTTGGTGATTTTATACAGCTTCAGAAACTTGTGTGGGGGATTAGAATAGGAAGACTTGCCATTAACCCTCTGACCTCCAATAGACCCTTCTTAATGTCAATAAAATGGCCTAATCGTACACAAATCTTAAGGTAAAAATGTGTCCCAGTATTGAAGGAGTAAAAGTTATTATCCTATCGTTCTATGGGGACTGAACGGGGCATTGATTTCAGACTTGAGTGGAAAGGAGTGAACGAATATAGCGCAGGTGAGGATACGTGTAAGGATCAGCGCCATGGTTCAGAATGCCTTAGCTGCGGTCTCAAGCTATCGATAATTACAAACTATCGCTCACCACGACCCTCGAGAAAGAGAAGAGGAAAAAAAGCTCTCGTGATTACAGGGAGATTACCTAACTCACTGGCTTGGGGAAATTTTAGGAAGCATAATAAGGTTCGATCGCCCATTTTCATCAATACATCATTATCTTTTTTTGCGTAACTCAAACGGAATGGAAGAATTCAGACACATACGAGATTTGGTTTTTATCAGGAAAGTTAACATTTTACGATAAGCATGTTTCTCTGAGGTCAAATTTTCCATGATCGCCTTTAATAAGTCTGTTTTTTTTTTTTTTTTTTTTATGTATCGTTTCAAATAACAAAGATTCCATTCAGGCGAACTCTAAATTTACGATATCAGTAAAGTTAACATTTTACGATGAGTGTTTCTTGGCAGTGAGATTTTCCCGATGTACAAGATAGGAGCGCTAATCTTCTTAAGTTTGATTCCAATGCTTCAAACTAGACACGTTCAGACCGCCACGAGATTCTGATAGCATTAAAACTCAGTCACTGTTATTTAGTACATTTGTCCTTTAAACACTAACCAGTTTTAGACATTTCTAATTGTTATACAGCAACTTTCATACATTAAATGCATTAAAAATTCCAATATCTATTCTTTTCATCCTTTTACTTCTTCTATGAACTTATAAATATTTCCTACTTTGTTTTTAGTGTCGTGTGTGTGTGTGTGTGTGTGTGTGTGTGTGTGTGTGTGTGTGTGTGTGTGTGTGTGTGTGTGTGTGTGTGTGTGTGTGTGTGTGTGTGTGTGTGTGTGTGTGTGTGTGTGTGTGTGTGTGTGTGTGTGAGTGCGTGTGCGTGTGTCTCAAAGAATCTGCCAAAGTTCGTGATGGTAATTTAAGTTTCAGGTAAAGTTGATGAGTTGCACTAATTGACCTGCGTGTAGGAAGCCTCGACAACATTCAGGGGCGGGGAAGTGGAAGGCACAGGACGCTCAATAGTTAATCTCGGCTTGTGAGTGGCCGATACTGCTTCCTTAATGTGGGAGTCTTACACTTGTTGGACATTTGTATACGTGGAGAAAATACCAACTCACCACGAGCAGAGAGATATAAAGGTAAATGACTAAACAAATAAACACAGATAGACAATAAGCTAGAAACTATAGAAACCAATATACTGATAGATATAGATAAATAGACAGACCAATAATAGGTAGATATATAGATAAAGGACAAATTTAAGTACTAGATAGATAAGTTAAGTAGATAGGTAGTTTGGTAGATGAGAAGATAAGGCAAACAGAAAGATATATAGGAGATGGATGGACTGACAGACAGGTGAGAGAACAGTCAACACGTGTAAAGATCAGCTGCATCAAAACGTGCATAAAAGAAAGATCAAAAAAAAGGCATCCAGTGTTACTACCACCAAAAACCTTAAACTGTCCAGGCAATAAAATGAGACTGCCAGTAAAGCCGATAGGATGTTGGGGTAAATCTGATATCCTCACACGTGTTAATCTCTCTCTCTCTCTCTCTCTCTCTCTCTCTCTCTCTCTCTCTCTCTCTCTCTCTCTCTCTCTCTCTCTCTCTCTCTCTCTCTCTTCCTCCTTGCCTCCTTGCCTCCTTCCCTTCCTCCCCCGTCTCCCACCCCTTCCCCTTCCCTCTCCCTCTCCCTCTCCCTCTCTCTCTCTCTCTCTCTCTCTCTCTCTCTCTCTCTCTGGCATGTGTAGGCACTGAAGGCAGTGTAGTAATATTACTATTCACTTTTTTTTATTTCAACGTTGCCAGTATGAAGAAATGGAAGAAAAGGAATTAAATCGTTTCTTTTCTAACATAAATACATAAATAGTTAAGGAAATTATCTATGAATTTCGGAAGAAAATTAGTAAGAGAAATATGCAATAAAAGACGACGGACCTATAATGTGATAACAGGGAGTGCCGTTAGAAAGACAAAACTCCCACAGTGCAACACAACACAACGCAGTTTAGGGTTGGATGATAACATGATAGTGATTTGAACCACCTCGATATCTGTAGTCTCTAACCATATCAATAAAAACACCTTGTGAGAGTTAGAATCAAAATGTTGGAAGATAACAGAGCAAAAGTTATGGACTCCTTAGTAAAGCTTTTTTCTAGTGCATAAACTATAAAGATCTATCTTATTTAGAGAACTCCCCGTGGTTGTTTAACCTCTTTAGTACTGGGACGCAGTTTTATTTCGAATTTTGGGCACGATTAGACGATTTTATGGAAGAGTCTATGGGGGTCAGAAGATTAATGCTGAGTCTTCACTATTCTAATCTCCACACAAGTTTCTGAATTCGTATAAAATCGCCAAATAGTAACTAGAATAAAGATTAAAAACGCGTCATGGTACTGAAGGGGTAAAACTGTTTCATTATCAGTAAAAGGGTTAAAATGACAGACGTGAAAAAAAAAATGTTAAGGGGAAAAAATCATTGACATGTAAAATTATTCCGTGCCAAAGGTCAAAGATTATTCCTTTCTCACGTGACACATCTAACCGCGGGGAGATTCACAGGAACAAAGAATTATCGCCTTCCTGACAGCTCGGACGAAATTTTCAAACTCAAATTTACACGTGTCGAAACATCCAAGAAAAAAAATTACTTTCATCTTGCTCCTAATTTGTGCATGGAAAAGAAAAAAAACATGAAACTTGGATGTCAAAAAGAAATATCAGGTCAAGCAATGGTCTTTTTCTTTTCTCTCTCTCTTCTTCTTCTTCTTCTTCTTCTTCTTCTTTTTCTTTTTCTTCTTCAACTTCTTCGCTATTTTACGTGTTAAGGAATCAAGGGATCGAGGACACAAAAATATAAAAAAAAATGATAATAAAAAACACCCCAAAAAAAAAAACGCATATGGAAAAAAAAAATTAAAGGCTGAAGTTCTTGATGTTTCAAACTAAAAATTTTACAGATGTCGAGGAAAAAAACAAAACAAAAAAAAAACTCATCTGGTACCGAACTTATGGATGGAAAACACGAAAATTGGGAGACAAGTAAGAAAATAAAATGGTTTCGCTAGTTTTTTACTCATTTATTTATTGATTTATTCATTTATTCATTCCGTGTTTATCAGCCTGGCGAGAAGCACAAGACATGAAGAAAATACAGAAACGTGACACTCCCAGAAAAAAGAGAAAAAAAAATAGCAGTTTAGTTTCAGAGACTTGAACACACACACACACACACACACACACACACACACACACACACACACACACACAGTCACTAACCAAGACAGAACATCCCTTCAACGGACATACAGAGAGACACTAACCAAAAACAATAATAAACTAGTACGATCACAGGAAACACAAAGGAACACAAAGAGAGAACGAAGAGCAACAGACTCACTGGCGCTGGTGACTGCCGGCGATATGCTAAACCTACTAAACTTTCTAATATAAAGGAAGAGATTTAAGATACTAAAGGCGAAGGTTCCTCAAGTATGCATCAAACCGTACATTGACAATATCCTCTATATCCTCTCCATCTCCTCCTCTGAGACTTACCATGAGAGAGAGAGAGAGAGAGAGAGAGAGAGAGAGAGAGAGAGAGAGAGAGAGAGAGAGAGAGAGAGAGAGAGAGAGAGAGAGAGAGAGAGAGAGAGAGAGAAATAAAGAGACAGAGACAGAGATAGAAAAAGAGACAGACAGAGATAAAAAAAGAGACAGAGACAGAGATAGAGAAAGAGACAGAGACAGACAAAGAGACAGAAAGAGAAAGAGACAGATAGAGAAAAAGAGAGAGAGAGAGAGAGAGAGAGAGAGAGAGAGAGAGAGAGAGAGAATATAAAAGTAACCTTCCCATTGATTTTTCAGAAATTGCAGTTATATATAATCATGGGCGCAACAGTGCAATCTGTGATGAAGTATTGCGAATTACAGACATCTACCGTGTGACGAGCTGCACGCACGCGATGGTCGAGGAGGGGTTGGGTAGGGAGGGACGGGGAGGTTCTAGATAGGCAGGGTCGAGGACGGAGGAGAGCGCTGAGGGTCCAGGGGCACGAGGCAGCTGCGGCGGGGTTAGAGTGCGTGAAAGGGGGATGTTGGTGAGAGAAAGGTTCAAATATTTCAGCGGTGGCCAATGGTTATTTTAAATGCAGTGGCTTGTTTCGTGTTTTTGTTCCTACACCTTACACACCTGTTCTCACCATTTCATTAGGGAGTATAAAGTTCAAAATTTGTATGCTATTTTACTTATTGAGGGAAAATGAGAACAGGACTGCCAGCCGCCTTATATGCTATCATGTGAGATCGACTTCATTATTCTCCAATATGTTAAAATACAACGCTATGACATGACAAGACTTGATTCAGCGCACTACAGTTCCCCTCTGCTAGATCCAACTCTCCTTGTTCACAAAGAAAGGAATGTTTTTTATTCAGCACACTGTCAGTCATACAGTTCCTCTTTCAGCGATCATGTTGTTCATGTTCACAAAATAAATGTCTTACTCAACACAGTATTTTCTTGAAAGTTCCTCTGTTCTTCAAACTTCCGAACAGTTCATAAAAAACTGGTCTTACATAACGTTTTGGTTTATCAGAGTTCTTTACTTTCTGATCAAAATTTCCAGTGATTCATGAAACACACAGCAGGGTCTTATTCAATGCAACACAATTCTCCGAAACTTCCCTTCCTGGTCAATTTTTCTTTGTTGATAATATAAATATATGAATCTTCAGTAAAAAGATATATTTCGCTTAACTTTTACAGTATATTCTCAGTCTCTTCTAGACCAAGCTTTCTTTGTTCACAAAAAACACCTGTGTCAAGTAAGGTGAAGGTGTTTCATTTGACTTTTCCAACTTGGATGTTTGCAGGCGTGGCGTGAGCGTAGGAGGGTCGCGTCCTTGCGTCCCTGGTTGGCTTCAGTCCTCGTGGTGGCAGCGACAGGTTTGATGGATGTTTGCCTTTACGGTCAAGTCTGGCAAGGATCGATCAGCGGCCGTGACGTGTGGCGGGTGTTATGGCTCCGAGTCATGACAGTTTCCAGCAGTGCATGATTTGGAGGAAGGAGTGTACGTGACGGGACGCTTGCTTGCTTGCTCGCTTCCTTTCTTCCTTGTTTGTTAGACTGCTTACTTGCTTGCTTACTTGGTTGCTTCCTCGGCTAAAATTGATGTAACAAAATCGAGTGAAGTTTAAGAACAAGAGAACATAAAGAAAACAACAAGAAGCCATCGAGCAGTCTCTGTACGCACATAGCATATACCTTAACCACTAATTACTATATATACAAATATTGAAATGAAATTCTTCCCATAACAAATATAGTAGTGGTTTTTCATTAAATAAAAAATATATATATAGTAAAACACGAGTAACTCTTCTTACAAAACAAGAAAACACGAAATTCTATATAGATTTCGATCAGCAAAACACGTTATCATCTTTTTTTTCACGACACAACGAATACGGTGGTTAATAAAAAACAAAAGAGAAAAGACAAAGTGGATACATAACAATCACTCCTTCCGAGCTGTAAAAAATGATGCTATTCCACACGCAAATCAGTGCAGTCTCATAAAGAAAGTCTGTAATTATAATAAAGAGCCATATTTCTCAGCAACAGTAATAAGCTGGTAACGTGATCACAACAAGAAGCCAGTATATAATCTTACTCATATTAGCATTAATCTGTAATCACCAAGGTATTATCAGCCATCCACTACCTCGCAAGCTTTACAAATCCTTGCCAACACCGCACACTATTTCTAAGGGTAAGAGACCAGGCAAAGACGCAAAGAATGGAGGGAAAAAACTCTACACATACCCACGTTATTTTACTACTGAAATTATACTGTTTTTGTTATTTTTAATCCATTATTTTTAATTTCACTAGTACTGACAATTCAGAGTCATTTTGTTCTCTCACCACGACTATTTTCCAAGGCCACAGGGTTTTCAAGAGTGTTTTTCCAGTTAATAATGTAGAAATCTTGTCAGTCAGCCTCTAGAACCGTAAAACACCTTAAAAAACTCGTGTAAACTTAAATAAAGCCTTTCGAAATGGTGGAAATGAAGCACAGAAGTGTTTCAGAATACGAGCCTAAGCTAAAATGAAGCAATGAACCACTAGAGACACGGGAATTCAGTATCAGGACCAATAAAAGAAAAACTAAAGCAAGAACCAAAGAATAAATAATTGAACACTAAAGTCACATGAACCACAAGATTGAAGTAATAAAACACCAATGAAGCACCATAATTCGAACAATGAAATACTGAAACAACAAAAATGAAGCAAAAAACACAAGATTGAAACAATAGAACACCAATGAAGCACCGGAATTCCAAGCACTAAAACAACAAAAATGAAGCAAGAACCACAAGATTAGAGCACCAATGAAACACCTCAGTCTTAAAAAAATGAAGCACTAAAAATATAACTGAAGCAAGAACCACAGGACTGAAGTACCAGAACAGCGATGAAGCACTGGAATTCCAACAACGAATCACTAAAACAACAAAAATTAAGCAAGAACCACGAAATTGAAGCACTAAAACACTGGGATCACTAAAACAACAAAAATGAAGCAAGAACCACAGGACTGAAGCAATAGAACACCAAGGAAGCACATGAATCCTAACAGTGAAGCACTAAAACAAAAAACTAATAAACTAATAAAAAACACACAAAATTGAAGGACTTGAACTACAATTAAGCAAAAAATTCACAATAATGAAGCACGAAAGCCACAACTAACCTAACCTAACTACTGCAGCCTTTCATATACACAAAATTAGAACTATAAATATAAACTAAACTAATAAAACCAACAATAGTTACACTCTAAACTACAAGAATATAACAGGAAAGCCACAATTAATCTAATCTAACCACTACAGCATTTCATATATATAGAATTAGAACTATATGATAAACCTAAACTATTAAAATCTGCAATAGTTACACTTTAAACAACAATAATAAAGCAGTAAAACAACTTAAATTGCATCGATTTAACCCAAAAGCGCTAAAAATCACAGCAGCTATTCGCTAAACTTCCATAAGCCTCAAAAAACATCAAAAACTGTAAATCTTTAGATAATAAAAACTTAAACACTAAAATCCCGGTAAAATAAACGTTAAACCACTGAAATAAAGGGAAATATATACGCAAAACTATTGAAACTAAAAAAATTAATGAATATACCAGTGAAGTTTTTCCATCCAGCCACCACCACCACACCACACCACCAGTTCCTATACCACTCTCCCTTCTCGTTACCAGTTTTTGATCCCTCTCCCCGCGGCTTGCATTTATCAAAGGTTATAAATAATAGTTAGGAATAGACAAAAGCTGTGTCCGGAGACTCGTAAATGCCTGAGCTGGATACGAGAACGCTGTGTTATAGGCGCCAGTTCTGTTAGACGTTAATCTTTGCCAGCCATCGTCAGAAATTGGGAAAAGATAAATGGATAATACACGAATAAATCATTTGGAATTGTATGTAAAAGAAAAAAAAATCTGTGTTCTTGGTATTCTTGCAGATTACTTTCCATATCACTGGTGTTACGTGTTTGTTCATTCTTTGTACTAATATGGATAACGCAGGGATGAGAGAGAGAGAGAGAGAGAGAGAGAGAGAGAGAGAGAGAGAGAGAGAGAGAGAGAGAGAGAGAGACAATTTTAATACTTAGTTACTTCATTCATCCATTTCATTTTTATATCACCTGTAATGCAAATTCTATTTTTTCTCATTATTCATCTAAGCATCGCTTTTTAATGCTTTCAAATGGTCTGTATAATTCTTAAAGCGTATTCTTTCAGTATTACAAATTTATTCAATATATTCACTATCTTTTTGCTTCATGTCCATTTTACAGTAACTGTGCTGCAATGTAAAATATTTATCAGAACAAGGTTTAATCTTTCAATGTCTACTTTAGCATCAATCCTGAAATGAAAGTGTTCAGTAAATGCATTGTGTCTACGATTCATTTCAGCGTCAGTGTTGTAACATGCAGCATTCAGTATCTACACTTCACTAATCCTTCCTTTTGCAAGCGAGTGACTTGTACACAAGGCAGTGCGCGTCACGCATCGCACCACGGAGAACAAGAGCTGGCAAAAGTCATCGCTGCACCATCATCAACTGAACCGCCGAGGCATCAATCCCTCCCGTCCTGGTGATGAATGAGCGGATGACAAATGGACCCAGACATCACGGCGCAGCACACCAAGACCAAACTGAATTGTTAAACATTTTTCCCTTTTCACGATTTCTAACGCACAAAATACCACCAAGGCAGGTACCATGAGAAGCTGACTAGTAGTACCAAGTGCCTTCCAACTCACCACACAAAGCAATGACCACGAGTACAAGTAATAAGGTGCTGCTTAAAGGTGCGAAATGCTTCCCAACTGACCACACATAACGAGTGAAATATGTACGTGATGCTGCCTGGGAATAGAAAAAAAACTGCCTTCACAACAAAAGCGAGGGAAAACACAAAGGGATACGAAGTATATGAACTCTTCCAACTGAACAAAGACTCACTGGACACGAGGAGTAATACTGTCTTAGTTTCCTCTCTGTGAATGTTAGGGCTTCCATACGTCCCCCTTCCTCCTTTTCCTAAAATATTCCACAGTTCTTGTTTTCGATTAGATTATATAGTTTATCAACCTCGTTAGGGAAGAAAGGGTTTTTTACATTTTTTTTTTTTCTCTTCTCCCTCGTTTGTGCCATGTTGTGTGGGCGGCCTGGGTAGTGCGTAGTGTCTCCCGTCAACTTGGACACAGCGCCAAACATGGATACAGTTCTATTATGCTTCCGCGCTGTTGGCTCTGAATAAATAATAATACCGTGTTTTATGCGTCATTATGCAGTGCAGTGTCAGTCATGTTTTGCACCATCACATCTCTCGTGTTCCAGTGCTTTTTATACATACTTTTTTTCTCACACATTTCAGTCATTTTTCGTATCATAGTGAAAACATGCAGAAGAATGACGAAACTTCCATTCCTTTACACGGGCTATTCACAGAACTCGGAGTAGCTATCGTGTTTCGCATTGATTTACAACGTTTCCTGATACATCAACACAAAAAGTACCAATACCAGCACTGAAATAATCACAGTATAGCATCGCCTGTATGAGTTTCGTCCAATGTTATCCCAAGTTTATTTTATTGATCCCAAATATGATTAATAGAGAACAAAAAAAAAATGAAGTACCTCAATTCCTTAAAAATAAAAACAAGTTGATTAAAATAAAAAAAAAACGTATTTCCGTTCATAAAATATACCAGTAGGCATTGAGACACTCCCGGTAGCACTGTGTCGCCGCACCGCCCCGCTCACTGACTCCCTTCCTAAATTTCTTGTGCGTGAAAGATAATTACTACCTTCGAGGCTCTACCAAGAACGGCTTCCACTTCATCACTATCGATAGAAGCCGCAACGGTGAATCTGCTGCACTCAATCCCACTCCCAACGCCACTACATCTTTACCGCCCACTACCATGAGTTCAGACCGCAGACTTTTTTCTTTTATCTTTTTGTCCCATGAATCTAGCTCAGAGCTCTGCATGAATGGACGGCACTAAATTCAAAATATGATCCAGATTTTTACGCTTGTGTGTGTGTGTGTGTGTGTGTGTGTGTGTGTGTGTGTGTGGAAATTGGGCAAAAATCTTGTTTCTTATTCCTGTAACAAACTATTCACAGCGCTGATCGTAAATAAAGCAAAATTTAATGAAAGCTTCGTCTAACTTACGTGCTGAAGTCTGACCATGTTTCTTTGTGGCTTCGTGTCAAGGGGGATACAGTAGTCACCCAGCTGCAATAAGAGTAACAAGATGTATTATTATTATTACTATTATTATTATTATTATTATTATTATTATTATTATTATTATTATTATTATTGTTATTCCTACACTTCTTTAATTTTTTTCACCCTTCTTACTTTTTTTGTTTTGCCCTGAGCAGTTCGAGTTTATTGTAGCACAACATTTTTCTTGTCTCTCGTGGGAAATGTCTACACACCCACTCGCACACACCAACGCCCCCCTCCCCCCTCACACAAGCAAACAAAGTGAAAGAGTAAGAGCAAGAAAGAGCGGGGAAAGATGAGGAAGCAGTAGTGATGGTGATAGTACAAGCAGTGGCAGGCAAGAGTGGATTGGTGGTAGTAATCGTGGTGGGTGCAGTAGTAGCCATAGTTGCATACGAAAGGTCTGGTCCAGCACACTAGGCGCACTCATTTCCAGTTCTTGCCGGCAGC